>NC_036870.1:12835633-13119474 GCF_002910315.2 Salvelinus sp. IW2-2015
TCTCAGTTCAACGGACCCCAGGTTTAGCTGACTCCTGACTTCAATTAGCTTTTGGAGTCATTAGCCTAGGGGTTCACATACATTTCCAACCTACACTGTGAATGCTTAAATGATCTATTCAATATAGATAAGAAAATGTAAATAATGTGTGTGTTATTAATTTCAGCACACTGTGTCAATTGTTGTGACTTAGATGAAGAGTTTATGGTAATTCCAGAAGGGTTCACATATTATTCTTGCACTGTGCATACATCTGGAATAACTGAATGAAGACATGTGCATAGTGTGAATATCAAATGAAAACATGATATATTCCACTCACTGGATCATATGCTCATTGTACAATTTATATGACTATGTATAGTTCCCAGAAAAACAACACTTACTGTTGTAAGATTTCTGTGTATGTGAGATATTTTTGTGAGATAAATCCATTAATACTTTATTTAAATGTGACGATAGTCGAATAAAATAGAAATATGATGGTAATACTATATGTTGAAAATTACTACTATACATATTTAAGGCAGAATCAATGTCCTCTGTCTGGTACCAATTTGAAATCCTATTTCATGTTCATATTTATATACAGTACCAGTCAAAAGTTTGGACACACCTACTCATTCAAGAGTTTTTTCTTTACTTTTATAATTTTTCTACATTGTAGAATAAGGTCGGGTGATTGTGGAGGCCAGGTCATCTGATGCAGCACTCCATCACTCTCCTTCTTGGTCAATAGCCATTACACAGCCTGGAGGTGTGTTGGGTCATCGTCTGTTGAAAAACAAATGATAGTCCTACTTAGCCAAACCAGATGGGATGATGTATTGTTGCAGAATGCTGTGGTAGCCATTCTGGTTAAGTGTGCCTTGAATTCTAAATAAATCACAGACAGTGTCACCAAGAAAAGCACCCCCAACCATCACACCTCCTTCTCCATGCTTCACGTGAGAACCACACATGAGGAGAGCATCTGTTCACCTACTCTGCGTTCACAAAGACACGGCGGTTTGGAACCAAACATTTCAAATTTGGACTCATCACCAAAGGAAGATTTCCACCGTCTAATGTCCATTGCTCATGTTTCTTGGCCCAAGGAAGTCTCTTCTTATTATTGGTGTCCTTCAGTAGGGTGTTCTTTACAGCAATTCGACCATGAGGCCTGATTCACGCAGTCTCCATCTGAACAGTTGATGTTGAGATGTGTGTTACTTGAACTCTGTGAGCATTTATTTTGGCTGCAATTTCGAGGCTGGTAACTCTAATGAACTTATCCTCTGCAGCAGAGGTAATTCTGGGTCTTCCTTTCCTGTGGCGGTCCTCATGAGAGCCAGTTTCATCATACCTCTTGATGGTTTTTGCGACTGCACTTGAAGAAACTTTCAAAGTTCTTGAAATGTTCCTCATTGACTGACCTTCTTGTCTTAAAGTAATGATGGACTGCCGTTTTCTTTGCTATATGAGCTGTTCTTGCCATATGATGAACTTGGTCTTTCACCGAATAGGCTATCTTCTGTATACCACCACTACTTGTACAACACAAACTGATTGGCTCAAACGCATTAAGAAGGAAATTCCACAAATTAACTTTTAACAAGGCACACCTGTTAATTGAAATGCATTCCAGGTGACTACCTCATGAAGCTGGTTGAGAGAATGCCAAGAGTGTGCAAAGCTGTAATCAATGCAACAGGGTGGCTACTTTGAAGAATCTCAAATATTAAATATATTTTAATTGTGTGTAGATTGCTGAGACTTTTTTTAGATGTAATTAAAATCTGTATGTTAAAAAAAGTGGGAAAAAGTCAAGGGGTCTGAATACTTTCCGAAGGCACTGTATATACCGAGTGTACAAAACATTAAGGAAACCTGCTCTTTCTGTGACTTAGACTGACCATGTGAATCCAGGTYCTATGATACTTTATCACCTGTTAAATCCACTTCAATCAGTGTTGATGAAGGGGAGGAGACAGGATAAAGAAGGATGTTTAAGTCATGAGACAATTGAGACATGTATTGCGTATTAGTATCATTCAGAGGGTGAATGGGCAAGACAAAAGATTTAAGTGCCTTTGAACGGGGTACAGTAGTTCGTGACAGGCGCACCAGATTGATTGTGTCAAGTACTGGGTTTTTCACGCTAAACAGTTTCCTGTGTGTATCAAGAATGGTCCACCACCCAAAGGACATCCATCCAACGGCAGGCCAGTGGTCGAATATGGTAATTGATGAAAGAGGACAAAGGAGGCTGACACGAATTGTGCAGAGCAACAGACGGGCTACAGTCCAGTACAACAATGGTGRCCAAAGACCCATAAAAGAATGCACAACTCGTCGAGTATGGCAGCCGATGATGTTACAGAGATCCACTTCTTTCAGCTAAAAAACAAGAAACTGCAGTAGTAGTGGGCTGAGGAATGAAAACACTGGAGAAGTGGAAAAACTGCTGTTTCACTCTGATGGGAGGACGAGGATATGGAGAAAACCACATGAATACATGCATCCATCATGCCGCTTGTCAACATAAGGCTGGTGGTGGTGTGATGGTGTGGGGTGTGTTTTCATGGCACACATTGGGCCCCTTGATAAAAGTGGAGCAATGTTTTAATGCCTCACTATATCTGAACGTCAATGCCAAGCAGGTGCATCCCTTCATGGCAGCAGTGTATCCATCTGCAATCTATTTTTTAAGCAGGATAATGCCCCATGCCACAAAGCTAGGATTGTCCAGGAATGGCTCCATGAACGTGACACTGAATTCATCTTACTGCAGTGGTCTGCCCAGTCACCAGATCTCAATCAGGTTGAGTTTCTGTGGGATGAGTTGGAACGAGCTATTCGGATTAGGGATCCACTACCAGCCGACTTGACACAACTCTGTGAAGCATTGGAGTCAACATGAGCCAGCATCCGTGTGMAACGCTTTCGATCACCTTGTAGAGTCCATGCCCCGACGAATTGAGGTAATTGTGATGGAAAAGGGGGTGCAACTCAATTTTAGAAAAGTGATCCTAATGTTTTTTATACACTCCGTATAGTTCCACACGGGCACCGTGGCCAGGCCACAGGATGTCGGAGGACACCAGGTTCGGCATGAGGCACAGGGTAAAGTTGGGGCGTCGGGACGAGCGGAGCAGAATAACAACCAGGACAACTATGTTACCAGGGAGGACCAGTGCACAGCACAACACAGCCCCAGGCTCAAAATCAGCTGGCCCTAATCCGGGGTGGTGGTGTCCAAGCTGGAGGTGTTGGAGGAGTTGAGGTTCTCCACGGTCGGTGAAATAATAAGATAAGAGATCTAAGAGCTYTCWGGAAGACAGTAGACTTTAGACATCTAATTCTTTGTTTCTCGTTTTTTTGCAGGTGCTTGGCACCCCAAAATAGATACAGTTAAAACAGTCTGTACACTGCTTGACATCCTCTCAAGTTTCTTCTCTTCTCTTACCATAGCAATGATATGGGTTAACTGCCTCTGGTCAACTTTCTTTCAATGAGGTGTGTGTGRGTGACAGAGAGAGAGAGAGATTTGTTTGGTGTCTAACCATAAACAGTTAGATGCATCCTATTTTGTCATTCAGGCTACGGCCAACCCGATTCTCACAAATAGATATTWTAAAATGTAGCACACGACACCGAGACCCCCCCAAGAGGTGCACGTTTTGGTTTTTGCACTAACAGCTGAGTCAAATTATGAAAGCTTGATGATGAGTTGATTATTTGAATCAACTGTGTAGTGCTAGGGCAAAAACCAAAACATGCAACCCTTGGTGTCCTGAGGACCAAATTTGGGAAACACTGACATAGGCAAAACTTCTACTGCAGATGTCTCTAGGGGCCAGCCTCTCAGTTTTTAAAAAGTATTTTACCCCCATAGAAAAATCTAAAATGTTCAGTGATTTTAACTATGTGTAAAAAGTTGATTCAAACTTTTGAAGGATAAATGGATGAGTAACGGATTCTTCATGCATTTAATCCATCTGTCTGTGAATGTATGGACATGCTACGATGCTCCCATCTAGTGGTAAGATAAGGGTGATAAGGGTAGAAGAACATTTCAAACATGCCACTTGGCACACACTGGTTGAATCAACGTTGTTTACATGTAATMTCAATGAAATTATGTTTAACCAACGTGGAATAGACATTGATTTGACATTTGTGCCCAGTGGGATGATTGCACTTTTAATTTCCTCCCTGCCACAGATTCTAGCACAAATCTARCATGACTGCTATCTTATGTTATCTTAATTTGGAAGKTATTGACAARAACTGMWSAWTTGRATAAAYCACATTTATTTGTAGATASACATAGAGAGTTCTCATATATAGCCTWCCTGCATTCACCTTCATCACTTCATTGACCATTCCTTCTTCTATCCCTCTATATTTCTGTCCTTTATTTCATGTTTGAATTAGTTTCACTGTCCAAATATTATCTTTTGTCAGTTAAAACCTCAACCCTCTACTGTAACTGTCACCATCTCAAACAGCCAGTTCGTTCATTCCAACCAGAATTCACAGTCCTTTATAAACTTGATCAGATCCACAGACGACTATACAATGTGGGCGGGTGGGTCTGTCAATACTAGTCACAGTCAATCGAGACCAGTGGAGCCTCCTCAGAGGAGGAAGGGGAGGACCATACTCCTCAGTGAATTTCTTTAAAATAAAATTATAAAGCATAAAAAAATTGTTCCTTTTAAGATAAAGCTATACTTCACCAAATAATTGATTAAAACACTATTTTGTAAAGAAGGTCTACAGTAGCCCCAACAACACTCTGTAGGGTAACACCATGTTGTAGCCAGAGGACAGCTATCTTCCGTCCTCTTCTGGGTATATTGACTTCATTACAAAACATAGGAGGCTCATGGTTCTCACCCTCCTCCATAGACTTACACAGCTACTATGGCAACTTCTAGAAGACGTCCTCCAACCTATCAGAACTCTTGCAGCATGAACTGACATGTTGTCCACGCAGTCATAGGATCAGAGAATGAATCTAGTAGTGAAAGCACAAGCTACAGCTAGCTAGCACTGCAGTGACTCAAAGAGAGAGAAAGACAGTAGTTGAACAGTTTTGAACAAAATAATTTCTTCCAAAATGAAAGAGAAGGAAGAGAGAAGTAAGTGTCACTTACTTAGCTAACAAATGCAGTGAACGTTAGCTAGTTTAGCCAACTGAAACACCCTGCTCAAACTGAGGGGTGCTATGTTAGCTAGCTGGCTATGACTTTCCAACACAACACGGGAACTCTACCAAGTCAAGGTAAGCGTTTTGGTTTTACTCATTTGTAACTGCTTACTGACTGTACACTGTAACGTTACTGCATGATTGTAGTGGGTTTACTAATGCCTTAGGTCTATTAGCTATGCTGACTATGAGGTGACTTTAGCTAATATGGTGTAGGCTGTGTGTAGCGGTTTGGCTTGGAATGTTTTTTTTCGCCTGGTCAGATACAGCAGATGTGTTGTGCATTGAAGTCCACAAGAGAAGGGAAGAGGTGAGATGAGGAGAGCACATAGATGCGAGAAGGAATACAACATGGCTGCTATGAAAGTGAACTGTGTTTAGGCGTGATCAGGGATGTATTCATTCCACCGATTCTGTTGAAAAACATTTCTTAAAAACAGAAGCAAATGGAACAAAACACCTACCTGAATTTGTCCAATAGAAACTCGTTGGACGAATGATTACACCCTCAATCAGCTAGATGCAGGCAAGAGGGTGCAAGGCGTTATTGAAGGTCACTGTATGTCACCTCAAATTTGACTCTCGACCTGTATGCACCTACGTTGTAAACTGTCATTCATAGGCTAGGTTGTAGCAACCTCATGATGGGTATAGGGACAATTTGAGTATCATATAATAGCCTAAACCTATCACTGTTACATTGACAGTCATCCAATTTGAGGTAATAACGCCATGCTCATGAAAAACAAATTGTCCTCCCTCATCTTAAACGMCACTGACCGCCACTGATCGAGACCCATCTATTCAGATGGTATGCAGGGTGCGGAATCGTTCCAGGCTAACAATGCAGAAGACATAAAAGAGAAAATGGGCGCGTTCGAGTGGATCACTTTTGTCAAGTCGATGACCACGGTTGGTCAGAACCTTCCAAACTGTATTGCATTATGGTGATAGGAATTGTCTGACTTGTGACTTGCACCTACATAATGACTGCATGAACTTTACAAAAATCATGTGATTGAAGGTAATGAAGTTTTGACTGTAGTCGACTACGAGTTTCTGCAGTTCCTCCTCATCATTGGAAACTTGCAGCCATCACCTGCATTGTGTGAGGCTCTATTGTCAACCAATCATTAGGGTGTTTTTGTTTGACCCATGTGAATGTGACTAAAGACATGACTGAAACAGCTTTGCCACAATTCATGCATACAGCGGCTATGTACTGTACAAATGAATGTGATATTTGAGTCCCTCTCTCACCAATTGATTGTTCAATGTACCCACACCTTTTTAGTTTGAGTGTGTGATATGGGGGTTGGAGACATGCTTATTTCCACATTATGTGACACACGGGCTCCGATGCTGAAAGAGTAGCAGTCCTCATCTTGGAGACCCTTCTGGGTTTTGTGGTCCCGTTCTCTGTGCTGGTCACATCCTACTGCTGAGGGTGCTGTTCTGCTAGACAGCCGAGTCAGTACTCGACATCCATCCATGTCTGAGAACGTCAGGAGATGACATGGAAACCGGCCACTAGGGGCAACAGTGAGCACTGTTACCTTGAAGTTGGTTTCAGTTTTCATAGGGCATTGTAGATGGGGATGGCAGATGGGTGTAAGCATCTGCCTCTGATTCCAAAGGTTGCAAGTTCGAATCTAGCGAATAAATGTTGTTTTTTATATTTTTGTTTTAAGCCTATCCCAAAACCCTTACCTTAACCGTTCTGAGTTTATGCCTAACCTTAACACGTTTTTGGCTTGGTTTTCAGAGCAGCCATAGAGACCCACAATTTTTGGGGTTGCTGATGTTGAGGTAGAATTTGGGGTGAGCCGTTGTAACTTCTCAAGGCATATGTTCTGTGTTGAACTGGGATTTTATGCCTTGCCTAGACTCCTAGATGTCTGCACCCTAACACAAGGCCATTGTGTTCTGGAACTGTTGCGTTCAGAAAATAACTGTTGCGTAACAATATGATTGTGTTATCACCTCCCACTATATAAGGGACATGTGCCGTGGCTGAGATCTTTGTGGGCTATACTCGGCCTTGTCTCAGGATGATAAGTTTGTGTTTGAAGATATCCCTCTAGTGGTGTGGGGGCTGTGCTTTGGCAAAGTGGGTGGGGTTATATCCTGCCTGTTTGGCCCTGTCCGGGGGTATCATCGGATGGGGCCACAGTGTCTCGAGACCCCTCCTGTCTCAGCCTCCAGTATTTATGCTGCAGTAGTTTATGTGTCGGGGGGCTAGGGTCAGTTTGTTATATCTGGAGTATTTCTCCTGTCTTATCCGGTGTCCTGTGTTAAGTATGCTCTCTCTAATTCTATCTTCTCTTTCGGAGGACCTGAGCCCTAGGACCATGCCTCAGGACTACCTGGCATGATGACTCCTTGCTGTCCCCAGTCCACCTGGCAGTGCTGCTGCTCCAGTTTCAACTGTTCTGCCTGCGGCTATGGAACCCTGACCTGTTCACTGTGATTACTATTATTTGACCATGCTGGTCATTTATGAACATTTGAACATCTTGGCCATGTTCTGTTATAATCTCCACCCGGCACAGCCAGAAGAGGACTGGCCACCCCTCATAGCTTGGTTCCTCTCTAGGTTTCTTCCTAGGTTTTGGCCTTTCTAGGGAGTTTTTCCTAGACACCGTGCTTCTACACCTGCATTGCTTGCTGTTTGGGGTTTTAGGCTGGGTTTCTGTACAGCACTTTGATATATCAGCTGATGTAAGAAGGGCTATATAAATACATTTGATTTGATTTGATTCGATGAGAGCGACCTGACTTTTTGATCCGTTTCGCTCGGCTTGGACCCAGACATCCCTCGGCTTGGACCCAAAACATAAGAGACCTTATTCAAAAAGCTCTGTGAAGGACTGTCTGTTTTGTGAAAGATCTCTTATCCTCCTCATCCTCAATTTGGCAGAACTATTTGAGTCTGACCGGTTAACATTGATCAATGGGAGCACAGCAGTGTCTCCAATAGTAGGGATTGGTTACCTATTAACATGTGAAATATACTGTTGCACCTGTACATTAGCAGGAATTGGATAGCCTGCAAGTAGGAATTGGATAGCCTACAGCAGGAATTGGATAGCCTGCAAGTAGGAATTGGATAGCCTACAGCAGGAATTGGATAGCCTGCAAGTAGGAATTGTATAGCCTAAAAGTCAGATTTGTGTAGCCTACAACTAAATAAGTATTATAATATATATAATCGGTTTGAAAACACGAGAGAGAGTTACCAAGTCGTATGTGTGTGTATAATGGGTTACTAGAGATTTGTTGCAATAATACGGGACTTAGAAAGCAATTTTGAAATCATGGGTCATAAACCTACTACGTGTACCGCTGAAGGTATTGATCCAGTGGGGAAAATACAACTTGCACACCCACATGTACAGTACCAGTCAAAAGTTTGGACACACCAACTCATTCCAGGGTTTTTCTTAATTTTTTACTATTTTCTACATTGTATAATAATAGGGAAGACATCAYAACTATGAAATAACACATATGGAATCATGTAGTAACCAAAAAAGTGTTAAACAAATCAAAATATATTTTATATTTGAGATTCTTCAAAGTAGCCACCCTGTGCCTTGATGACAGCTTTGCACACTCTTAGCATTCTCTCAACCAGCTTCATGAGGTAGTCACCTGGAATGCATTTCAGTTAACAGTTGTGCCTTGTTAAAAGTTAATTTGTGGAATTTGTGGAATTTCTTTCCTTCTTAATGCGTTTGACCAATCAAATGTGTTGTGACAAGGTAGGGGTGGTATACAGAAAAATATGAATTTTTGGTAAAAGACCAAGTCCATATTACTGCAAGAACAACTCAAATATGCAAAGAGAAACGACAGTCCATCATTACTTTAAGTCATGAAGTTAGTAAATCCGGAAAATTTTCAGAAATTTGAACGTTTCTTCAAGTGCAGTCACAAAAACCATCAAGCGCTATGATGAAACTGGCTATCATAAGGACCGCCACAGGAATGGAAACCCAGAGTTACCTCTGCTGCAGAGGATAAGTTCATTAGAGTAACCAGCTTCAGAAATTGCAGACCAAATAAATGCTTCACAAAGTTCAAGCAACAGATACATCTCAACATCAACTGTTCAGATGAGACTGCGTGAATCAGGCCTTCATGGGCGAATTGCTGCAAAGYAACCACTACTAAAGGACACCAATAAGAAGAMACTTGCTTGGGCCAAGAAACACGAGCAATGGACATTAGACAGTTGGAAGTCTGTTCTTTGGTCTGATGAGTCCAAATTTGAGATGTTTGGTTCCAACTGCTGTGTCATTGTGAGACGCAGAGTAGGTGAACGAATGATCTCCGCATGTATGTTTCCCACCGTGAAGCATGGAGGAGGTGGTGTGATAGTGTGGGGGTGGTTTGCTGGTGACACTGTCTGTGATTTATTTAGAATTCAAGGCACACTTAACCAGCATGGCTACAACAACATTCTGCAGCGATACGCCATCCCATCTGGTTTGCGCATCCTATCATTTGTTTTCCAACAGGACAATGACCCAACACACCTCCAGGCTGTGTAAGGACTATTTGACCAAGGAGAGTGATGGAGTGCTGCATCAGATATATTTTGATTTGTTTAACACTTTTTTGGTCACTACATTATTCCTTATGTGTTATTTCATAGTTTTGATGTCTTCACTATTGTTCTACAATGTAGAGAATAGTAAAAATAAAGAAAAACCCTTGAATGAGTAGGTGTGTGCAAACTTTTGACTGGTGCTGTAGCTGTAATGTAGTTCCACTTACTGAGGAAGTAGGTTAAGTATACACATTGTGATTCTTGAGTTGATAACGTATTCCCAACGACATGTTAGTGTGGAATGTTCCATTTCTCAACAGTAAAGGCAGGGTTATGTTATTGTAGACAGAAAGGTTATACTTACATTGACTTTCCCCCAACTGGAGACCGGTTCCATTTGCTATATTACACAAATAACCTGGGGGAGAGTAAGCCATGGTGACGGGTTGCTTGGGCAGAGAAGTGGGATTATTAAAATCAAATCTTCTGATATAAAACACCTTGTCCTCTACCCAATCAAACTCTGTGTCTGTAAGATTTACTGCTTTGGTCCATATCAATATTTCATAAGATCCGAGGGGTATAGCTAGTAATGGCATAGTCTCAGCACTGTCTGGTAACAATCCACAAACCCAACCATCTGATACATTCTGTAGTACAGAGACATTACTAGCTAATTGTAAGAAAGTGTTTGACCCAGGGGAAACCCATAATGTTCATGTCCTCTGCTTTCCACCAGACACTGGGAGGCAAATTCGCCTTTCAGCAGGACAATAACCGAAAATAAAAGGTCAAATATACATTGGAGTTTCTTATAAAGACGACATTCAATGTTCCTGAGTGGCCTAGTTAAATATTCTACTTAAATAGGCTTGAAAATCTATGGCAAGACTTGAAAATGGCTGTCTAGCAATGATAAATAATAAATTTAACAGAGCTTGAAGAATTAAAAAAAAATTGAATGTGCAAATATTGTACAATCCAGGTGTGCAAAGCTCTTAGAGACTTACCCAGAAAGACTCACAGCTGTAATCACTGCCAAAGGTGATTCTAACACGTATTGACTCAGAGGGTTGAATACTTATGTATTTCTTTTAACACATGTTAGAATTAGAAATCCATTTTAATCCCAACGTATAACACAACAAAATGTGGAAAAAGTCAAGGGGTGTGAATACTTTGTGAAAGCACTGCAGAAGCAGCAATTCTACTGTTCAGCTTCATTTACCTTCTCCTGGGACTGACAACCACTGTTGAGGGACATAAACCACTGTGTAGGCGGGTCAAACTAGTCCTCATTTAAGATATAGTTGTTATAATGTGTGTGGTTTATGATTTTTGTATTCTCAAATGTGATATACAGCAGGCCTACCTTTGGAAACCGCTGACTTCATTTATCTGTGTGTGTGCGCGTGCGCGGTGCGTGTATTTGCATAAAATACATAGCATAGCTGTCCTGCCTCATTGCTCCACATACTTTTAAAACCCCAGTGTTGATCAGTGACTGTTAACTCCTTTCAGAGCCACTAACACGCAGCACAATGATGATGTCACTGATTCTACTGCTGGGGACACTGGGGCTCCTTGTTCAGGGTGAGAGACACTTCGACCAACTTTGATTCAGGATTTGGCTGATTTCGCTTCAGAATTAAACTTAATTTGTGAATATTGAAGATAARAATAAAAACAAATCATCTGGTTCTGCCTGAAGTTTCATGATAGAATGTGGAAGATTATCAATGTCTATTTGTTGTGATAACCTTATTAATCATTCCTTCTTCACTTTTGTTTTATCTTTCAGAATCATCAGCAGATATAATTCTGACTCAGTCTCCTAAATCTCAGTCTGTTAGTCCAGGAGAGACTGTCTCTATCAGCTGTACAGCCAGTTCAAGTACTGGTAATAGTCTCCAGTGGTACCTGCAGAAACCTGGAGAAGCTCCTAAACTCCTGGTTTATTCTGGTACAGCCCGTCAGTCTGGGATTCCAGGTCGTTTCAGTGGGAGTGGATCTGGTAGTTCATTAACTCATTACACTCTGACCATCAGTGGAGTCCAGGCTGAAGATGCAGCAGATTACTACTGTCAGCAGGGTGCCAGTTATCCATTCACACAGTGTTAGATCGTCGTACAAAAACCTTAAACTAAAGAGGAACTGCTCTGACTCAACAGCTGCAGAGCTACAGAGTCTCCTGTATTCTAAAGTATTCTAAACACCAATTCTTCACAATATGACTCTACAATACAATAATGTAGCTTATTGGCTAGACTTGTCTATAGACTATGATACTGTCCATACAGTGTCTCTCAATATATTCTGAAAAAATCTTTGTAAACATACTGGGACCAGTAATYATACAGAACTGTAGAAAATGCTTTCTTTCAAAGGACATGTTGAACAAAATTCAGAAAAGGTTTATATATATATTTTTTTAATATATWTTTTTTCTTATTATAAGGAGCACCCGTTTCAGTACACAACAGAATGAATGTGGAACCTGTCCAAACCCATCTTCCAAAATATTCATGCCCTGCTCAACTTCTATACCCCCCAACTCTGAAAGTGAATACAGTCATATCGATTCCATTCAAGAAGTACCACTTTGATATCATTATTCTACATATATGTCACAAATAAATGTAGTTTACATACTGTATACTGTATACACAGAGGGTTCTAAATGGAACCAAAAAAGGTTCATCCAACGGGGACAGTTGAAGATTAATTTTGGAAAACTTTTTTTTAAGTGTAAAGTCTGCTTCCCCAGCCCATGTTCAGTTCTTTAGTCAGACACACAACTGCCACAGTCTTGAAAGTTTTGACTGAGCGATTGTGAACTCTGGTTGGGTTGAAACTCAGATTTACATGGGCAGGATGACCGCAACACTCCCAGAATAGAGCAGTACCATGGCCAGATGTTCACCTGTTCCCAGAGAGTTCCACTGAGTTTTGAGCACATGGCTTCAGTATGGTAACATCCAGAGCCGTATATTTAGAGAGTTAGCAGAAACCTCAATGTCTAACTCTCTAAATAAATGGCTCTGGTAACATCACAAAGACCAATGATTTTACAGCACATGGCTTCAGTAGTAGTACCATGATAAAAGAACAGTGAGTTTAGAGCACATGGCTTCAGTATTAGTACCATGATAAAGACCAGGGAGTTTAGAGCACATGGCTTCAGTATTAGTACCATGATAAAGACCAGGGAGTTTAGAGCACATGCTTCAGTATTAGTACCATGATAAAGACCAGGGAGTTATTTAGAGCACATGGCTTCAGTATTAGTACCATGATAAAGACCAGGGAGTTTAGAGCACATGGCTTCAGTATTAGTACCATGATAAGACAGGGAGTTTAGAGCACATGGCTTCAGTATTAGTACCATGATAAAGACCAGGGAGTTTAGAGCACATGCTTCATTATTAGTACCATGATAAAGACCAGGGAGTTTAGAGCACATGGCTTCATTATTAGTACCATGATAAAGACCAGGGAGTTTAGAGCACATGGCTTCATTATTAGTTACCATGATAAAGACCAGGGAGTTTAGAGCACATGGCTTCATTATTAGTACCATGATAAAGACCAGTGAGTTTAGAGCACATGGCTCATTATTAGTACCATGATAAAGACCAGGGAGTTTAGAGCACATGGCTTCATTATTAGTACCATGATAAAGACCAGTGAGTGGATAAAAACCGCAGACCCCGGATGCATTTATGCTTTCTGTAACCTAGCTCCAAAACATCTATCACTGACAAAGACATTGGCATTGATGTTCACAATGTTTTTCGGTCAGATCGCAAATCTAAGGGTGTGGTGTTGCTGTATGCATAAAATACATGTTTTTATCAACCATTCTGACTTCTGTTACCGAACCCAAGCAATTTGAATATCTGTCTTTGAATATAAATCTCTGCGCATCCTTGAATCCTGTAATTATAGACCCCCATCTGTTATTGCTGGCTCTCTGGATTGTTTTTTAAAAATTATTATCACAGAATGTCAAATTTGAACTTGTGCTTATGGGTAACCTGAACCTAGATTTGCTGACAACCAACTCTGATCAACTCAATAATCTATGTAATACCTACACTCTTACTCAGATTGTAAACAATGTAATAAGGTTGAATGCAAAGTGTCCTCTAAAATCCTCTTTGATCYATCTTATTTTAACTAACACTCCACATCGTTTTAATGCTTCTGGTGTTTTTGCAAATCATATAAGTGATTACTTGCCAAGTTAAATAAAGGTCAAAAATCAAATAAAACAATTTTTTAAATTACTGCGCTGTGGCCTGTGTAAGGGATGGTAAAATTCCTAAACAACATTATCTCCACGTATCACCATGAAAAGAAAATGGAAGCAGTTTGATACTCAGAGCTTGTTACATTATGTTTTTAACATTGCCTAGGAATTGAGTTGAATTCCTCCCTGATGTTGAATTAGCTTTTCTTTACTTCCATAAAGCCTTCCAGGATGTGTGCAACAAGCATGCCCCTTTCAAACAATACAGAATTAAGGGCAGAGACAACTCTTGGTTCTCAAATGAACTAGCTGAAATCATAAGGATTGCTATGTAGGCTAAAGCAAGAAGGTCTGACTCAGTTGATTGTATGGCTTTTAAATGCCTTCAGATTCAGGGTGTGCCTATAACCTGAAAGCAGACCACTACCTCAAATCTACTGCTGATAATCAGAATAATCCTTCAAAAAAGGTTAAGAGTGCCCAAAAAATGCACAGCTCTCTAAACAACGGATGGTTGACTAACAGGTGGTAACTGAGAGAACCTCTATTCTGAACTCTTTTAATCAACATTTTCTTGATGCAGGCAGATTATTTGATAGGGTTAAKGATCAACATGAGCCCCTGTGAAATTACCTGACACTCCCAAGCACTGTCTCAGAGGTGCGTAGAACCCTGAAAGCAATTGATTGAAAAAAAAGAAAATCCCCTGGCCCTGATAATCTAGACCCCCTACAATTAGCTGCTCCCCTCATRTAACATGCATCTTGAACCTCACTCTAGAATGTAATGAAATCTCCAGATTGTGAGAAATCATCATTTGTCCTACTTCTTTTGAAATGATGTGATCCCACTTTACTGAATAACTATCGGSCCATATCTAAATTGTCTATTCGGGCAAAGGTATTGGAGTCCCTAGTCAATAAGCAGCTTAAGGCCTATCTCCAGGAAAACAATGTTTTGAGTGGTGTGCAATCAGGTTTCAGGTCTGGCCACAGCACTGTCACAGCACATTTMAAGGTTTTGAATGATGTTCACTGTGCCCTGGATAGGAAGCTGCATTGCGTATTTGTATTCATACACTTGTCAAAGGCGTTTGACACTGTGGACCATACTGTCTTGGTGCAGAGATTTAKGTGTGTTGGGATTACTGGTCATGCTCTTGAGTGGTCTGTGCTACCTGTCAAATCAAACCCAGTGTGTTAAGGKAGATGGTTGTAAGTCAGACACTGTAGAGTTGTGCTCGGGTGTGCCTCAAGGATCAATTTGAGGTCCTCTGTTGTTTATTATCTATATCAACAACACTGGGAGACATATTGAGACAGCTGATGTACATTTTTATGTGGATGATGCTGTTCTCTAGTCAAGTGGCAGCAGTTTGACTTTGGCTTTTGAAAAAGATCAAACAGCTTTAAACATCAACAGAATCTGTACAATTTGTTGGCCAGGCACATGTAACCTTTATTGATCTAGGTAAGTCAGTTAAGAACAGATTCTTATTTACAATAATGGCCTACCCCAGGCCAAACCCGGACGSCGCTGGACCAATTGTGCGCCGCCCTATGGYACTCCCAATCATGGCCAGATGTGATATAGCCTGGATTAGAACCAGGGACTGTAGTGATACATCTTGCAATGAGATGCAGTGCCTTAGACCGCTGCGCCACTCGGGAGCTCTTGAGAGAGAGTCCTTCCCCTGCCGCAGCTCCACACTGGAGGGGGGCAGGACTGTCAGGATTGGGCGAACGTCACCTAGAAGACAGGTTTTTAGATATTCAGCAAATGTATTAAATATTAAAAACAGAAATAGCTTGCTTACATAAGTATTCAGACCGTTTGCTATGAGACTCGAAATTGAGCTCAGGTGCATTCTGTTTCCATTGATCATCCTTGAGATGTTTCTACAARTTGYTTGGAGTCCCCCTGTGGTGAATTTAAATGATTGGACATGATTTGGAAAGGTACACACCTGTCTATATAAAGTCTTACAGTTGACAGTTCATGTCAGAGCAAAAACCAAGCCATGAGGTTGAAGGAATTGTCCGTAGAGCTCCGAGACAGGACTGTGTCGAGGCACAGATCTGGGGAAAGGTACCCATAAAATTATGCAGCATTGAAGGTCCCCAAGAACACAGTGGCCTCCATCATTCTTAAATGGACAAAGTTTTGAAACACCAACACTCTTCCTTGAGCTGGCCACCCTGCCAAACTGAGCAATCAGGGGAGAAGGACCTTCCTCAAGGAGGTYACCAAGAACACGATGGTCACTCTGACAGAGCTCCAGAGTTCCTCTGTGGAGATAGGACAACCATCTCCGCAGCACTCCACCAATCAGGCCTTTATGGTAGAGTGGCCAGACGGAAGCCACTCCTCAGTAAAAAGCACATGACATCTAAAGGACTCTCAGACCATGAGAAACAAGATTCTCTGGTCTGATGAAACCAAGATTGAACTCTTTAGCCTGAATGCCAAGCGTCACGTCTGGAAGAAACCTGGCACCATCCCTACGGAGAAGCATGATTGTGGCAGCATCATGCAGTGGGGATCTTTTTCAGTGCCAGGGACTGGAAGACAAGTCAGGATCGAGGGGAAGATGAACGGAACAAAGTACAGAGAGATCCTTGATGAAAACCTGCTCCAGAGCACTRAGGACCTCAGACTGGGGACGAAGGTTCACCTTCCAAGAGGACAACGACCCTAAGCACACAGCCAAGTCAATGCAGGGGTGGCTTCGGGACAAGTATCTGAATGTCCTTGTGTGACCCAGACAGAGCCCGGACTTGAACCCAATCAAACATCTCTGGAGAGACCTGAAAATAACTGTGCAGCGATYCTCCCCATCCAACCTGACAGCGCTTGAGAGGATCTGAAGAGAAGAATGGGAGAAACTCCCCAAATACAGGTGTGCCAAGCTTGTAGTGACATACCCAAGAAGACTCYAGGCTGTAATCGCTGCCAAAGGTGCTTCAACAAAGTACTGAGTAAAGTGTCTGAATACTTACGTAAATGTGATGTTTTTTTGTGTTTTTTTTATACATTTGCAAAAATGTATAAAAACAGTTTTTGCTTTTTCAGTAGTGCGTAGATTGATGATAAAAAAAAACAATTTAATACATTTTTGAATAAGGCTGTAACACAACAAAATGTGGAAAAAGTCAAGGGGTCTAAATACTTTCCGAATGCACTGTACTTCCAAGATCCAGCCTAGTGCCTCCACCAAAAGTATACCACAGTSATACAATGTCATTCAGCGGCCGTACAAAAACAACCTCTCACTGTAGAGACAGCTCTAGCTCTTTGAAAAGATACATTTAGCCAAACCACTCTGAGTTCAACAATAACCGTGTTTGAAATGAACGCACCGTTTGATATATTACATCTTTAATATACATTTGATTTTTAAGTGTACTATTCTAAAGGTAAATAAAGGCAACKCAAATTCTCCAAAAATAAATGGAGCCTACATTTCGACTTTCTATTTGAGGGAGTTGTAATACCGTTAAGAAAATGAATTGTGACGTTGATATCAGAGGTCAAGATCTAGAACTGAATACTTACTGCCAACACTCAGTTTGGTCCCTCCACCGAAAGTCAACCACAGTGATAAAGTCTGATTGACTGGCTGCACAAGAACCTCCAGACAGACAGAGGGGAATGGTAACAGAGACATGGAACTGATACCCCCTACTGGTACACTCTGGAACTCCAGAAGATTGGACACATTCACATTCCCCATTGAACTATCAACAGTATGAAACAGTTAATATAGCAAATCATATTGTGTCATATAATCATACTATTTCATTATGGGGACCATAGCACATATAGTAACATCAGTTAAGACTTGGATAGATCAACTCATCAACTAGAGCTTAATACAGCAATGAGGGAATGTGTTAGCATAAATGCGTTTTTGCAAATAACTTTCAGACAACACATGGAAGTGGATTAAAMAACTTTTCTTAATGACAGTGTCATGCTTTGCCCAGGACAAATATTTCCATAGAGAGACATTTTGCATTGGCAGCACATGCTTTATCGTTCTGGGAGTGTTTACAGCCCTGTGAGTTGAACACTTCATGACTGAGAGCTGTCCATCCTGACCACAGAAACCCACGACAACAACGTCTTTGACCACCATCTTTCATGTGTTGTCTAAAAATCGTAACAAAAAACATATGTATACAGACAAGATGTATCTCTTTATGCAGAAAACGTCATAAGGACGTGGATTCCCTCCTTGAAGTATCACATGTAAGCTCCTGTTGATGATTTGATTTGCTCAAGTGAGTTGGAACTGATATTCATTGAATCGATATCGTTCCAAAATAAAATACAATATGTGACAGATATCAACATAGCACTTTCGTAATGTTGAAAGT
Source organism: Salvelinus sp. IW2-2015 (assembly GCF_002910315.2). Classification (NCBI taxonomy): domain Eukaryota; kingdom Metazoa; phylum Chordata; class Actinopteri; order Salmoniformes; family Salmonidae; genus Salvelinus; species Salvelinus sp. IW2-2015. Next base: position 12,854,017 of record NC_036870.1, read on the forward strand.
TCAACAGCAAACATGAATGTGTCCAGTCTACTGGAGTTTCATACCAGCAGAGGGCATCAGTTGTAAAGCAGCATTCGGTGAGCTGTTATTGTTGAGATCTGACTGGTTTGGCTAAATGTAGCTTTTCAAAGAGCGAGAGTCGTGTCTCTATAGTGTTAGGGGGTTTTACGGCTGCTGAATGAGATTGTATCACTGTGTTACACTTTTGGTGGAGGCACCAGACTGGATGTTGGAAGTAAGATCATCCACATCTTATTTCTAATTGGATCATTTGTTCTGACCATTTTGACACTTTCAACCTTTTGGAATATCGATCATGAAGGTGTTCTTTCTAATTTTCTTGTTGATTGAAKGAGTTTCTGCGTTTGCAGATGCATCTATGATCTCGCAAGACAAGGGAAAAAATGCATTCTATAGTTTTTGGTTATACATGATTTCATATGTGTTATTTCATAGTTTTGATGTCTTCCTTATAATTCTACAATGTAGAAAATATTACAAATAAATAAAAACTCTGGAATGAGTAGGTGTTTCCAAACTTTTGACTGGTACTGTGTATATATATTTATACAGTTGAAGTCGGAAGTTTACATACACCTTAGCCAAATACATTTAATCTCAGMTTTTTTTWATCCTTGTAAAAATTCCCTGTCGTAGGTCAGTTAGTATCACCACTTTGTTTTAAGAATGTGAAATGACAGAATGATAGTAGGGATTGATTTCAGCTTTCATTTCTTTCATCACATTCCCAGTGGGTCAGAAGTTACAATACACTCAATTAGTATTTGGTAGCATTGCCTTTAAATTGTTTAACTTGGGTCAAACGTTTCTGGTAGCCTTCCACAAGCGTCCATAATAAGTTGGGTGAATTTTGGCCCATTCCTCCTGACAGAGCTGGTGTAACTGAGTCAGGTTTGTTGGCCCCCTTGCTCGCAAATGCTTTTTCAGTTCTGCCCACACATTTTCTATAGGATTGAGGTCAGGGCTTTGTGATGGCCACTCCAATACCTTGACTTTGTTGTCCTTAAGCCATTTTGCCACAACTTTGGAAGTATGCTTGGGGTCATTGTCCGTTTGGAAGACCCATTTGCGACCAAGCTTGAACTTCCTGACTGATGTCTTGAGATGTTGCTTCAATATATCCACATAATGTTCCTTCCTCGTGATACGATCTATTTTGTGAACTGCACCAGTCCCTCCTGCAGCAAAGCACCCCCACAACATAATGCTGCCACCCTCGTGCCTCACGGTTGGGATGGTGTTCTTCGGCTTGCAAGCATCCCCCTTTTTCCTCCAAACATAACGATGGTCTTCATGGCCATTATGGCCATTTATGTTTCATCAGATCAGAGAACATTTCTCCAAAAGGTACGAACTTTGTTCCCATGTTCAGTTGCAAACCGTAGTCTGGCTTTTAATGGCAGTTTTGGAGCAGTGGCTTCTTCCTTGCTGAGCAGCCTTTCAGGTTATATCAATATAGGACTTGTTTRACTGTGGAWATAGATACTTTTGTACCTGTTTCCTCCAGCATCTTCACAAGGTCCTTTGCTGTTGTTCTGGGATTGATTTGCACTTCTCGCACCAAAGTACGTTCATCTCTAGGACAGAACGCATCTCCTTCCTGAGCAGTATGACGGCTGCATGGTCCCATGGTGTTTATACATGCGTACTATTGTTTGTACAGATGAACGTGGTACTTTCAGGCGTTTGGAAATTGCTCCTAAGGATGAACCAGACTTGTGGAGGTCTACAAAAAAGATATTTGCTCAAAATCTGAAATATTGGCTAATTTCTTTAGATTTTCTCATGATGTCAAGCAAAGAGGCACTGAGTTTGAAGGTAGGCCTTGAAATACATCCACAGGTACACCTCCAATTGACTCAAATGATGTCAATTAGCCTATCTAAACTCATGAAATCATTATCTGGAATTTTTCGAGCTGTTTAAAGGCACAGTCAACTTAGTGTATGTAAACTTCTGACCCACTGGAATTGTGATACAGTGAATTATTTGTGAAATAATCTGTCTGTAAACAATTGTTGGAAAAATTATTTGTGTGATGCACAAAGTAGATGTACTAACCAACTTGCAAAAACTACAGTTTGTTAACAAGACATTTGTGGAGTGGTTGAAAAACTAGTTTTAATGACTCCAACCTAAGTGTWTGTAAACTTCCAACTTCAACTGTGTGTGTGTGTGTATATATATATATATATGAACTCAGCAAAAAAAGAAATATCCCTTTTTCAGGACCCTGTCTTTCAAAGATAATTTGTAAAAATCCAAATAACTTCASAGATCTTCATTGTAAAGAGTCTAACACTGTTTCCCATGCTTGTTCAATGYACCATAAACAATTAATGAACATGCACCTATGGAACGGTCATTAAGACACTAACAGCTTACAGACGGTAGGCAATTAAAGGTCACAGTTATGAAAACTAAGGACACTAAAGAGGCCTTTCAACTGACTCTGAAAAACACCAAAAGAAAGATGCCCAGGGTCCCTGCTCATCTGCATGAACATGCKTTAGGCATGCTGCAAGGAGGCATGAGGACTGCAGATGTGGCCAGGGCAATAAATTGCAATGCTCGTACTGTGAGACGCCTAAGACAGCGCTACAGCGAGACAGGATGGACAGCTGATTGTCCTCGCAGTGGCAGACCACGTGTAACAACACCTGCACAGGATTGGTACATCCGAACATCACATCTGCGGGATAGGTACAGAATGGCAACAACAACTACCAGAGTTACACCAGGAATGCACAATCCCTCCATCAGCGCTCAGACTGTCCGCAATAGGCTGAGAGAGGCTGGACTGAAGGCTTGTAGGCCTGTTGTAATGCAGGTCCTCACCAGACATCACCGGCAGCAACGTCACCTATGGGCACAAATCCACCATCACTGGACCAGACAGAACTGGCAAAAATTGCTCTTCACTGACGAGTAGCGGTTTTGTCTCACCAGGGGTGAGGGTCGGATTCGCGTTTATCGTTGAAGGAATAAGCGTTACACCGAGGCCTGTACTATGGAGCGGGATCGATTTGGAGGTGGAGGGTCCGTCATGGTCTGGGGCGGTGTGTCACAGCATCATCAGACTGAGCTTGTTGTCATTGCAGGCAATCTCAATGCTTTGAGTTACAGGGAAGACATCCTCCTCCCTCACGTGTACCCTTCCTGCAGGCTCATCCTGACATGACCCTCCAGCATGACATGCCACCAGCCATGCTGCTCATTCTGTGCGTGATTTCCTGCAAGACAGGAATGTCAGTATTCTGCCATGGTCAGCGAAGAGCCCGGATCTCAATCCCATTGAGCACATCTGGGACCTGTTGGATCGGAGGGTGAGGGTTAGGGCCATTCCCCCCAGAATTGTCCGGGAACTTGCAGGTGCCTCGGTGGAAGAGTGGGGTAACATCTCACAGCAAGAACTGGCAAATCTGGTGCAGTCCATGAGGAGGAGATGCACTGCAGTACTTAATGCCTCTGGTGGCCACACCAGATACTGACTGTTACTTTTGATTTTGACCCCCCCCCCTGTTCAGGGATACATTATTCAATTTATGTTAGTCACATGTCTGTGGAACTTGTTCAGTGTGTCTCAGTTGTTGAATCTTGTTATGTTCATACAAATATTTACACATGTTAAGTTTGTTGAAAATAAATGCAGTTAAACCGTGAAGGGACGTTTCTTTTTGCTGATATATATATAACTAATAATTAAACGTTTTAATTCTGAATTAAATCACATTCCAAAAGGGGAGAAATAAAATGTAGTTCAGTTTGATGACAGTTGAATGTACAATGCCTTGCAAAAGTATTCACCCCCTTGCGTTTTTCCTATTTATTTCATTACAACCTGTAATTTAAATGGATTTTTATTTGGATGTCATGTAATGGACATACACAAAATAGTCCAAATTGGTGAAGTGAAATTAAAAACATGACATTAAAAAATATGTATGTGTATTCACCCCCTTTGCTATGAAGCCCCTAAATAAGATCTGGTGCAACCAATTACCTTCAGAAATCACATAATTATTTGAATAAAGTCCACCTGTGTGCAATCTAAGTGTCACATTATCTGTCACATGATCTCAGTGTATATATACACCTGTTCTGAAATGCCCAGTGTCTGCAACACCACTAAAGCAAGGGCACCACCAAGCAAGCAGCACTATGAAGACCAAGGAACTCTTCCAAACAGGTCAGGAAAAGTTGTGGAGAAGTACAGATCATGGTTGGTTTATAAAAAATATCAGAAACTTTGAACATCCTACGAGCACCATTAAATCCATTATTTAAAATGAAAAGAATATTGCACCACAACAAACCTGCCAAGAGAGAGGGCCGCCAACCAAAACTTACGGACCATGCAAGGAGGGCATTAATCAGAGAGGCAACAAAGAGACCAAAGATAACCCTGAAGGAGCTGCAAAGCCCCACAGCGAGATGTGTGTATCTGGTATCTGTCCATAGGACCACTTTAAGCCGTACACTCCACAGAGCTGGGCTTTACGGAGGAGTGGCCAGAAAAAAGCCATTGCTTAAAGAAAAAAATAAGCAAACACGTTTGGTGTTCGCCAAAAGGCATGTGGGAGACTCCCCAAACATATGGAAGAAGGTACTCTGGTCAGATAAGACTAAAATTGAGCTTTTTGGCCATCAAGGAAAACGCTATGTCTGGCGCAAACCCAACACCTCTCATTACCCCGAGAACAGCATCCCCACAGTGAAGCATGGTGGTGGCAGCAGCATCATGCTGTGGGGATGTTTTTCATCGGGTGGGACTGGGAAACTGGTCAGAATTGAAGGAATGATGGATGGCGCTAAATACAGGGCAATTCTTGAGGGAAACCTGTTTCAGTCTTCCAGAGATTTGAGACTGGGACGGAGGTTCATCTTCCAGCAGGACAATGATCCTAAGCATACTGCTAAAGTAACACTCYAGTGGTTTAAGGGGAAACATTTAAATGTCTTGGAATGGCCTAGTTAAAGCCCAGACCTCAATCCAATTGAGAATCTGTGGTATGACTAAAAGATTGCTGTACACCAGCAGAACCCATCCAACTTGAAGGATCTGGAGCAGTTTTGCCTTGAAGAACGGGCAAAAATCCCAGTGGCTAGATGTGCCAAGCTTATAGAGACATACCCCAAGAGACTTGCAGCTGTAATTGCTGCAAGAGGTGGCTCTACAAAGTATTGACTTTGGGGGGTGAATAGTTTTGTTTTTTTGTCTTATTTCTTGCTTGTTTCACACCCAAAAATATTTTGCACCTTCAAAGTGGTAGGCATGTTGTGTAAATCAAATGATACAAACCCCCCAAAAATCAATTTTAGTTCCAGGTTGTAAGGCAACAAAATATGAAAAATGCCAGGGGGGTGAATACTTTCGCATGCCACTGTATTTTCAGTCATCTAAAGGTGAAGTATGTCGTTATGCTTCAGTAACTACTCAAAAAGAGGTAAAACTGAAAGACTTCAGGTGAAACAAAGATAAACTGTTTGAGGAACAGAAACTTACTGATGGAATAAACCCTTCATTTACAGTTAAGATGTAAAACTGCTGCATCATTATTGTTGTATCAGTCAACTCCCCTCGCCCTAACTTCCCTTAATTTAGGTGAGATCTGTCCCACCCTGACAGTCCTGTCACCCTACAGTTCAGAGCTGCAGCAGGGGAAGGCCACTCTCATGACCAACATGGGCTTCCCCTCAGAGTGGAGGCTGAGCTGGAAGCTGAATGATAGCATCAGCAGCAGAAGCACCTCATCAGTGTCTCCGGATGATGTCATCAGAAACACTTATCTTCATCTATCTTTTTGAGTAGAAAACATAGAAACCTGTTGGGTTAGTGCTGGAAATGATGAATTTGATGTTGAAAAGGGTGGAATTTACCTTTAACAAGAAACTGAGGCAACAAAGTGCCAATTCTAAATGGAGTTACGGAGAATTTTGAGGTATTCCCCTTCAATATGAAGTCAAAGTGAACTCTAAAAGGACCTTTCCCATCCCCCACCCACAGAGCTTTCCATTGTTGTCCAGGTTACAGCTCTTGCAGGGGTGATCAACCAGTTATGGGGCAAGACTTTCTTCTCTACTTGACATTCAAAAGTGATGGATCTGCATTTTGCACTAGGTGTGAGATCTGTATAGAGCCCCACAGTGGAGGTGTTATAATACCCATAAAACCTAGCGGTCAAACAGGGAAATGGTTCTAATCGTTTTTCCACCATTCATTTTTCCCATAGGGAATTTTAGAAACACTTAAAATAAGGGCTGTGTTTCGTGTAGGTTTACCCCGGCGGGACTTTTTGATAACCATGTAAATCTCTCTCAGACAAGGTGACTTTTATCAATATATTCGGCTCTATTCACTTTCAGATTCAAAAATACTAATTGTTAGAACACGATGCACGAAAAATACTAATAAAAGACATTAGCATTTGAAAACAGTGCCATGAAACTAAACCAATGCATGGCTTGCTGTCAATCACATCTTGTCCATAGATTGCTTACAGGGTAAGGACACCAATATGTAATTTTGTATTTTGGGTGAACTCTCTCTTTAAATGGATAGTTCACCCAAATTACAAAATAACATATTGGTTTCCTTACCCCGTAAGCTATGGAGAAGGTATGACATCAATTCATGCTTTGGTTAAGTTTGCCTGGCACTTTCCAAATGTTAAAGTTTTAGAATTTGTGYCAAAAATCCCATTCAAGTCCTGTTACCAATATTAGCATTTTTCATGCATCCATGTTCAAATAATCWATAATGACTTTGTTGAGCTTCACAATCAATTTCAAATACCTTTTGGACATGATGTGCGTAAAAATGCTAATATCAGTACCAGGACTTGAATGGGATTTTTGCCACAAATGCTAAAACGTCAGCTTTTGAAAACAATGCCAGAGAAATATCACCAAATATTTGTTTCTTTTATTTATTTAACCTTTATAAAGAATGGACTGCTGTCATACCCTGTCCATAGACTGCTTAAAGGATAAGGAAACCAAAGTGTCATTTTGTAATGTGTCATTTCCATTTCAGAATGAATAATGTTAGAACTAAATGACAGAGTATTTAACTCTTGATATGGTTGTTGTCTAAAAAACGAAAGTGAACTGAGAAAATATGACACTCACTTCTTCAGAGTTGTAACTTTGATACTAGCAGAACAGAGATSTGGGTCACAATCACCCAGATGATCCTTGAATAAATAAAGCCAGTGTGTGTCTGTTATAGAGTGACCTCCCTAATACAAGGTTTTTCAAATATTATGAGCAGTATATAGTTCAACCGGCTGGTGCATGGGTTATAGCCTCTGGTCAACAAACAGCCAACAATCTCAAAGTACTTTATAACACTTTATAAACACTGTAAAAAACATTAGGGACACCTGCTCTTTCCATGACATAGACTGACCAGGTGAATCCAGGTGAAAGCAACGATCCCTTATTGATGTCACTTGTTAAATCCACTTCAATCAGTGTAGATGAAGGGGAGGAGACAGAATAAATAAGGATTTTTAAGCCTTGAGACAAGTATTGTGTATGTGTGCCATTCAGAGGGTGAATGGGCAAGACAAAATATGTAAGTGTCTTTGAACGTGGTATGGTAGTAGGTGCCAGGCYCACCGGTTTGAGTGTGTCAAGAACTGAAACGCTGCAGGGTTTTTCAATCTCAACAGTTTCCTGTGTATCKAGAATGGTCCACCACCCAAAGGACATCCAGCCAATTTGACACAACAGTGGGAAGCATTGGAGTCAACATGGGCCAGCTGTCATAACCTCTAGGAGTACTGGGTGGAGGAGTCAGGRGCAGAGAGCAGGTTAGTTCAGAACGTGGATCTTTATTCCTGACGACAGTGAAAACGGTCATGCCCAACACACAGGCGCATGAAAAATACCAGTCCAAACAGACAGGACTAAACTGTCCGGAAAAATAGCATCCACCTAAATTCCAACACCAACGAACAGAAAAACAAGCCCGCACAAAAGCCGGCGGGCCTACTGCCCTTAAATAGCCTACCCACAAAACTAAACTCAAAACAGGTGTACCCAATCAGCCCAAACTAACAGAAACAAAAAGAAGGGAATCGATGGCAGCTAGTAGGCCGGTGACGACGACCGCCGAGCGCCGCCCGAACAGGAAGAGGCACCATCTTCGACGGGATTCGTGACACCAGCATTCCTGTGGAATGCTTTGGACACATTGTAGAGTCCTGTCCCGACAAATTGAGGCTGTTCTGAGGGCAAAAGGGGGTGCAACTCAATATTATGAAGGTGCTCCTAATGTTTTGTACACTCAGTGTATAAACACTGATTTATTAGTAAAAAGTAAGAACAGATGTAGGATCTTAATTTGAGCCAGTTTGCTACAGCAGGAAAAGAATCCTGCAACGACAGGAAATGTGAATTATGTGGATTATAATTAATAGACATTTTTATAGGCATTACTTTTTTCGTTATAACAAATCAAGTCTGAAATGTCAACATGGAAATTAAAAATMTAGAAGCATTTTTGCATTTCCTAGATATCTTAAGATGAATGCACTAACTTTACGTCGCTCTGGATAAGAGTGTGTGCTAAATGACTAAAATGTAAAAATGTAAATGTATTGTGACAAGTCCTCAGGCTAGGAAAGTCATAGAGGAGACAATAAAAAAAACATGAGGACATATTACTCCTTTGAGTGATGATCACTTCACTTCCCCCGGGTCCCTTTTTTCCATTCTTTACAAAGAGATTTGCCAATGAAAGCTTTTCCCTAAAGAACACTGTTCTGCATCCATGCAATCTTTCTTGTTCTCACAAAACTACCTTCCAGGGAAATGCATCTGGTTGGGCGATAAGGGGCTTTTGTTGGAGAGGAGCAACAGATCAAGTTTGGTTGATTACATCTTGTGTCCAGATTCCAGGCATGTGTGTGTCAAGGTTGGGCCCAGTTAAAATTGAATTTTCATTACATTCATGAATTTGAATTGGAGTAGTAAACAGGATACAGAATTGCATTTCGAATATGAATGAAAGGAAATAGAATTGAATTCAGTGAAATTCAATGAAATTCAAATGCCTCTTCTATTCTAATTCAACCTGAACAAAAATAGAAGTGCAACATGTAAAGTGTTGGTCCCATTTTTCATCAGCTGAAATAAATTATCCCAGAAATGTTCCGTATGCACAAAAAGCTTATTTCTCTTAAATGTTGTGCACAAATTTGTTTACATCCATGTGAGTGAGCATTTCTCCTTTGCCAAGATAATCCATCCACCTGACAGGTGTGGCATATCAAGAAGCTGATTAAACAGCATGATCATTACACATATGCACCTTGTGCTGGGAACAATAAAAGGGCATTCTAAAATGTGCAGTTTTGTCACACAACACAATGCCACAGATCTCTGACGTTTTGAGAGAGTGTGCAATTGGCATGCTGACTGCAGGAATGTCCAACAGAGCTGTTGCCAGATAAATGTACTTATCTGGCAACAGAGAGGGTGCTGAGGAGTATTTCTGTCTGTAATAAAGCTCTTTTGTCGGTAAAAATTCATTCTGATTGGCTGGGCCTGGCTCCCCAGTGGGTGGACATGGCTCCCAAGTGGGTGGGCCTAGTCATATGAAATACATAGATTAGGGCCTAATGCATTAATTTCAGTTGACTGATTTCCTTCTCTTAACTGTAACTCAGTAAAATCATTGAAATTGTTGAATGTTGTGTTCATATTTTTGTTCAGCATAGATATACAAATATACATCTTATACATGAAACAATTGATTTTCAGGGCAAACTCTTAAAACGAATTATAAGTTACTATATTTCATTAATCACTTACATTTTGTTCAATATGGGGAAAATACAACTTTTCCCAGAATGCATTAGCTTAACCCTCAAGTTGACCCTTAGTCCTTCAAAAAGAAGTCAAACAAATGATGTGGTTATTGGGAATATAAAGTACAACAATTGGCTATTCTAAGCACTAAGGTTAAAAGAGTATATGAACATTGTTTCCAGAGAAAAGTGATATATTCTTTGGTATCTGGAAGTGTGAACTGTCAGATACAGTGAAACTCTCATGTTCTATGACTGAGTGGAATTTATTTGAATTGCACTGAATTCAATTCTACTTACTGTCACTCAAACTCAAATTCTACATCCTGTGGGGTGTGACCAATTCAACCCAACGCCGCTGTGTGTGTGTGCGCGCGCGTGTGTGTGTGTGTGTGTGTGTGTGTGTGGTGTGTGTGTGTGTGTGTGTGTGTGTGTGTGTTGTGTGTGTGTGTGTGTGTGTGTGTGTGTGTGTGTGTGTGTGTGGTGTGTGTGTGTGTGTGTGTGTGTGTGTGTGGTTGTGTTTGGGTGTGAGAGAGACAGACAGAGAAAGAAAGAAAGAAAGAGACAGAGATGTGATGGGGGTTGGAGCTACTGCCCCTCCCCCAATGAGGACCAGCTTCCTCCATGCATCTTCAAAAAGCCCTGAACTTCCATGTGGGCATCCGTTGAAAAAAAGTGAGACGTGAAAAAACAAGACCAAATGTATCTAAACGAATAAGCAAACTGACATGTTACAAACCATTCAAAGAGTAACTACATTTGCTACATTGCTACTGATTATGTAGGAGTGATATCCAGATCTGTTGGGGAAAAAGTGAGAAAACAAAACTGAAAAATATATGGATACATGCACCTAAACTGATATACATTCATGACATGGTACAAACCATTAGAGTTACAACACTATCTACATACTACTGATATTGTAGTAGATACAGTAATGGACTCTCCATATGAGTCTCAATGTAGTGTCAGATATACAGCTGCAAAACTACGCTCTACAACAGGGACTTAGGGACGGGTGGGCGCGGGCCCACTCAATCAGATTGAGAGAAAAAAAACGGGACATTATTTGGGATATACATTCACCGACCAGTTTATTAGGTAAACTATCCCCTTCACTAAAATGGATCGCTCATGCAGACAGGGAAGCACGTGGCCGTGGCTTGTTATACAAAGCAGGCAGACAGGCATTGAGGCATTACGCTACTGTTCGATTGAACGTTAGAATGGCCAAATGAGTGACCTAAGCGACTTTGACCATGGTATGATCGTCGGTTCCAGGCGCAACGGATCCAGTATCTCAGAAATGGCAGCCCGACCAGGCTTTTTATGCACAACATTGTTTAGGGGTTTTCCAAGAATGGTGCGACAAACAAAAAAACATTCAGTCAGTGGCAGTCCTGTGGGCGAAAACAGCTCATTGATGAGAGAGGTTTAAGGAGAATCGTGCAAGCTAACAGGCGGGCCACAAACAGACAAATAACGGCGAAGTACAGTGGTGTGCAGAAAGACATCTAGGAACACACAACTCATTGATCCTTGTCACTGATGGTCTATTGCAGCAGAGGACCACACCACACAGGGTTTCACTCCTATCAGTAAAAACAAATTCAGCTTACAGCAGTGAATTAAGTTTAAGTTTTGAGTGGCCAGTACAGACCTTAACCCAATAGAGCATCTATGGGATTAAATGGAACAAGCTGTTTGCAGCATTACTATACAGCTGTCCAATCTGCAGCAACCGCGTGATACCATCGCATCAACATGGGCCAACATCCCTGTGGAACGTTTCCGGCACCTTCACATACCCCTAAGAAGTCAGACTGTTCTGGAGGCAAAGGAGGATCTGACCCAGTACTAGATGGGGGTACCTAATAAAGTGTAAATTGACAATAACAATAATCAATTTTATTTGTCAGATGCCTTTCAGGATACTCAAGGACATCTTACATAAAATATGGTGCTGAACATGAAATAAATTTCATTTAGGCCTATGTAATGAATTAGAATTATGCTTGATTATTTACTGGGGAAAAAAAAAAAAAAAAACTAATTATAGCAAATTAACTTACCAATTTCAAAATAATGGGCGGGTTCTGGCATGTGTCCCTTTGCACTGATACCATATGCAGAAAACAGTAGCTATCGCTGTGTAGGCTAGGTTACACTGTGTAGTGCAGTTGCTACTGTAGCTAAGACTCAATAGCCAACTTGGCTAGCAAAAACAAGTAAAATGCCAAAACAAAGCTAAACGTAAACAAAATTCAAGAGACGGTGTATAGAATAGGAGGTTGGAGTATTTGTAAAGTAATTTCATAGAAGTGATTTTGCCAAGAAGGGCCTCCAGCCCCCCTCTATATCAATCACTGACTGCTTTTATCTAATTGAGGGCCTTAAATAAAGTTTCAATAGATTCAGAGACAATGATCAGCACTACAAGCACTTTTAGAAATCATGAAACACACTTCTCCACTTCGACTCACATTCTCTCCCTCCATCCGCTGAGACATGACCATCAACCCAGTGAAATGTCAATTTATGCTCCAATGTGCCTCGCAAGTAATAGGCTAAAACAAATGACCTATTACCAGTGTTATCATGTAGCTTAGCTTGAGACTCAAGTTTTGAAATATACTGTGAGATTCTACGTTCTTTATAATAAATCAGACCTGTCTTAATATACAGTGCCTTCAGAAAGTCTTCATACCCGTTGACTTATTACACATTCTGTTGTGTTACAGCCTGAGTTCAAAATGGATTAAATGTATTTTTTCTCTCACCCATCTACACACAATACCCCATAATGACAAAGTGAAAACGTGTTTTTAGAAATTTTTGCACAMTTATCTAAAATGAAATACATAAATATATAATTTACATAAATATTCACCCCTCGAGTCAATACTTTGTAGAAGCATATTTGGCAGTGATTGCAGGTGGGAGTCTTTCTGGGTAATTCTCTAAGAGCTTTCCACACCTGGATTGTGCAACATTTGCCCACTATTCTTTTCACAATTCTTCAAGCTCTGTCAAGTTGTTTGTTGATAATTCCTAGACAACCATTTTCAGGTCTTGCCATAGATTTTTAAGTAGATTTACAGTACCAGKCAAAAGTTTGGACATACCTACTCATTCCAGGGTTTGTCTTTATTTTTCTATTTTTCTACATTGTAGAATAATAGTGAAGYCATCAAACCTATGAAATAACACATATGGAATAATGTTTTTGCAAATTTGTTTACATCCCTGTTAGTGAGCGTTTCTCCTTTGTCAAGATGATCCATCCACCTGACAGTTGTGGCATATCAATAAGCTGACTAACCAGCATGATCATTACACATGTGCTGGGGATAATAAAAGGCCACTAAAATGTGCAGTTTTGTCACACAACACAATGCCACAGARGTCTCAAGTTTTTAGGGAGTGTGCAATTGGCATGCTCACCAGAGCTGTAGCCAGATAAGTTCATGTTAATTTCTCTACCATAAGCCTCCTCCAACTTTAATTTAGAGAATTTGGAAGTTCGTTCAACCAGCCTCACAACCCCAGACCACGTGTATTGTCTTGTGGGCGAGCGGTTTGCTGATGTCAAAGTTGTGAACAGAGTGCCCAATGGTGGCGGTGGGGTTATGGTATGGGCTGCCATAAGCTACGAACAACGAACACAATTGCATTTTATCAATGGCAATTTAAATGCACAGAGGTAATGTTACGAGATCCTGAGGGCCATTGTTGTGCTGTTCATCCYRCGCCATCACCTCATGTCACCCATTGAGCATGTTGGTGAGACTCTGTATCGACGTGTACAACAGCATGTTCCAGTTCCCGTTAATATCCAGCAACTTCGCACAGCCTTTGAAGAGGAGTGGAACAACATTCCACAGGCCACAATCAACAACCTGATCAAATATATGCGAAGGAAATGTGTCACGCTGCATGAGGCAAATGATGGTCACACCAGATACTGACTGTTTTTTTAATCCACGCCCTACCTTTTTTTTTWAAAGGTATCTGTTACCAACAGATGCATATCTGTATTCCAAGTCATGTGAAATTCATTGATTATGACCTAAATCATTTATTTCAGTTTTCTGATTTCCTTATATGATCTGTAACTGTGTAAGATCTTTGAAATTGTTACATGTTGCCTTTATATTTTTGTTCAGTATAAATAGCCTATAATTTTTACCAATTTAATTGAATTAGAAATATAACTTCTCTGCCCATGCACTATAATTCCTAATTTAATTAATATCATTCAATACATTGTAGGCACACTTGGTCTCTTGCGCCCAACAGAGAATTGCACTCACTTGCATTTTGACTCATGAAGTGATCTCGACTAACATTCTGACCAGACCGCGTGCATCCGTCATCGCGCGCATGTTGATTTTGTCCACCCACACCAGACGTGACAAACAGGTTGAAAAATCTAACCAAACTCTGAACCAACTATATTAATTTGGGGACAGGTCAAAAAGCATTAAACATTTATGGCAATTTAGCTAGCTAGCTTGCTGTTGCTAGCTAATTTGTCTTGGGATATAGACATTGGCTTGTTATTTTACCTGAAATGCGCAAGTTCCCCTACTTGAACAATGAATCCACAGATAACAGGGTAAACCAAGTTTGTTTCTAGTAATCTCTCCTCCTCAGGCTTCTTCTTCTTCTTTGGACTTTATATGGCGGTTAGCAACCAACTTTAAGGTGCATTACCACCACCAACTGGACTGGAGTGTGGACCTCAGTTCATCTTTCAATCACCCATGTGGGTATATGCTCCTAAAAAACTATGAGGAGATGGGAGAGGCAGGACTTGCAYGGCATCAAGCTTCACAAATTGAACCAAGTTCTATTTTAGCACCTGGCTACACAGACGCTCATTGACGCGTGTGAGCATTGTGGGTGCAATGATTGAATAACATGTATGTGTACATTTATTTTGCAACACTCGCGCACGCGACGTGAGTGGTGTGGTCAGCATGCTTCCCCAGGATGATCAGGGGGTTCTTCTCGTCATGTCCAAGTTTTGCTTCTATGTTGCGACCCCACATTCTCAGAAGGCCGTCTTTATCAATGAATGGATCTAAGGCTCTCAGAGAGCTTTCTTTGGGAAATGTTTCCTGGTTCCTGATGCACTCAAACTCTCTTGGATAGGTTTCCTCTTGGACTGTCCGTATGATTATATCCTTTGACTGAGAGAATCCATCTGGTGTGCATGCTGTCTGACAGTAGTGCCAGCCCTTACAGTTGCTGTTTTTTTCGTCACTGTAGTGTTGTTGAAGAGACAAGCGATGTGGACGAGGTGAGTGATGGCACGAGTCAGCGACTTCCACGTGGAGAACCTTGAAAAGCGTAAGGATCCAAGCTGCTTGGGTGAAGTTGTTGTCTTCAGTGTGGACACTAAGCTGGCGAACGTCAGCATCTGAGGAGGGGTTGATGAGCTCAAAAGCATCCCTTTCAAGGATGAATGTCGTCACATGATCTGCAGGGTTCTGATCTGTAGGTACATAGCTCCACTGTTCTGGATGAGTAGATCTCCTTTTCCGATGGACTCGATTGCTGACATAGACGTAGAAACGTCGGGTCTCGTTGTAGATGTAGCCTAACACCACCTTGCTGTCTGTGTGGAAGGTTGTATAATCAAGCTCGATGTCTATTTCTGAGGTGATGAGCTTGGCCAACTCGACTGCCAAGACTGCTGCGCAGAGTTCCAACCTTGGAAACGTGTGTTCTGGGCGTGGCGTCAGTTTTGCTTTACCCATAACAAAGCCCATGTGACTCAATCCTTTGACGTCTGTCACTTTGAGGTAGGCAACTGCAGCTACTGCCTTCGTGGATGCATCCGGGAATATGCATAGTTCTCTTCGTCATTAGTGAGACCTTAGTGTAGGCCCTAGGGATATGGAGGTTACATAGCTCTTTCAAAGACTCTCCATGGCTCCTCCATTTCTGGAGGCAGGGGGTGTCACATTCTCCGTTGGCCATTGTGATCTCCCTGAGAATAGACTTGCCTTGAATGGTGACAGGGGCCACAAATCCCAATGGGTCATACAGACTGTTCACAGTTGATAGCACTCCTCGGCATGTGAAGGGCTTCTCATCTTCAGCTATCTTGAAGGTGAAAGTGTCAGTGCTGAGGTCCCAGTTGAGACCCAAGCTGTGCTGCATAGGCAGAGTGTCTGACCCTATGTTGAGATCTTTGAGGTCGTTTGCGCGATCTTGAGATGGAAATGCTTCCATTACCTCCTACTTGTTCAATCTTGTGTAACCTCAGATTAGAGTTAGTGATAATCTCTTGTGTTCTCTTGAGCAGGGTGACTGCATCTTGGACTGCAGGAAATAACTTTAAGCCATCGTSGACATAGAAGTCACGTTCCACAAACTGTCTGACATCAGGATCGTAGTTTGTTTGTCCTTGWTGAACAGACTGTCTGAGGCCGTAGATGGCCACTGCTGGAGAGGGACTGTTGCCAAAGACATGGACCTTCATGTGGTAGTCGATGGTGTCTTTGGACAAGTTGTTGTCCTGGAACCACAGGAATCTCAGGAAGTTACTGTCTTCTTCCTTCACCAGGAAGCAGAGGAACATTTGTTGGATATCTGCTGTCACAGCGACAGATTCCTTACGGAAATGAGTAAGCACCCCAAGGAGTGTGCTGTTGAGGTCGGGCCCAGTCATGAGAACATCACTGAGGGATACTCCATCGTATTTGACACTAGAGTCAAAAACCACACGGATTGGTTCTTCTTTGGGTGATAGACACCAAATGTAGGTAGGTATCACCGTTCTTCTTCTTCTTTCATGGGCGGAGTCCCTTCAGCATGACCATTCTCGAAAATCTTCTCCATGAAAGAGACAAAGTGGTCTTTCATCTCAGGCTTCCTAAGGAAGCTGCATCTAAGGGAGAAGAAGTGTTTCAGCGGTAGAGGTCTATTGTCGGGGAGACAACGTCTTGATGACTTGAATGGTAATGGTGCCACCCAGCTGTTGCTGTCGTCCTTCCTCATCCCTTCCTTCATTATTTTCAGAAAAGAGCTGTCTTCAACAGAGAAGGCCACTTTATTGTTGCCTCTTGTTTGCTGGAACACATTGCAGCCCAAGTGAACTTCCTCTTTGTCACAAGGAAGACTTTTGTAGCAGCATAATGCAGGTTGATCGGGAGCTTGGGCATTCTGGAATCTTTSTTTCACCAAGAAGAGGTTGAGACAAGGCTCGAAGAGAGTAGGGCGTCATTTCTCCAAAGTGTTTGTGTAAAAGGTACTCACTGAGAGAGGCTTGTGAACGCTCCCCAGGCAGAGCCGAGGTCCATATGCCGAGGTCAAGCTTCTGGGCATATGGTGAGTCATGGGGCCCATTAACTTGCTTGCGCACCTTATGGACATTATCGGAGCATTATGGGAGCCTTGGGTTCGAGTTCTGAGATGAGGTGAGCAAGGGGCTTCAGGTGAGCATGGTAGAGTGTTGCGTCTGGAGTTAGGATCTCAGATCGGTTGTTCGGGATCTCATTACACTCGATGAGAGTTGGCAGCGGAAGACTGACTTGCCCATCCATAGATTCTACCTTGTAGCCGTTGGCTCATCTTCCAACTGTCTCCATCACCCCGACGCAGGTCTTAAGGGAGTAGGGAGAGCTGGGGCCTTGTACCCTGAAGATATCGAAGAACTCAGAACGGACCAATGATCTGTTGCTTTGCTCGTCGAGGATGGCATAGAATTTCACTGCTCTATCTCGGTAGCCTGTTAGGTAGATTTAGACGAAGCAGATCTTAGAGCAAGACCTGTCGGTGATGTTCCCACCGCAGACTTGCGTACACTGAGACGTTACGTCGAAAGGAGGTGTGAGATCTTCCTCCCCACCGTGCTCTGTAGAAAGGTCTGCTTTTTTGACCCAGGGGGGTGGTCCTGGATGAAGGGAGGTGTTATGACTCTCGCTCACACATTCTGCGCAGCTAACGCTTGACTTGCAGTTCTTGGCAATGTGAAAGGAGGATGAACAACATCTAAAGCATATGCCATTCTCTTTCAGCCTTGCGTTGGTCCAGTGGTTTCTCGCAGAAGGCGCGGCACTTCCGTAAGGGGTGAGGCTACTTGTGGATAGGGCACTGCCGTTCGGAATTCTCGGCTTTCTTGATAGGCTTGTCTGATTAAGAGGAGGTAGTGGGGGATACCTCTGTTTTGTGAACTGAGACTTATCTCTGTCTGCTTTGCTTCCAGGGAACTTTGTCTGCTTTAGCAGGAACGTCGGCAACAAGGTTGAAACTGGGGTCATTCCTAATTCTGACTTGCTGGATGACGAAGTCAACAAAGAAGGAGGCAAAAGGAGGGAACGGAACATGATATTGTTGCTTGTAGTTGGAACCAATGGAGATCCATTTCTCTTGTAACCCGAAGGGACGTTTCTGGACTATAGGGTTAACAACTCAAGCTGTATCGAGAAAAGCTAGACCACGGAGGTCTCCTTCGGCCTTGGCGGACTGAAGCTCCATAAGCAGGTCGCCCAACTCCCTCAGCTTTGGGTAGTCCTTGTTGGAGATCTTGGGGAAACTGTTGATTCGTTTGGTGAGCGCACTTTCTATAACCGTAGCATTCCTCAAGTCTATCCCAAACCATCCTCAGACCTTGTTCTGGATGGTTTACATAAACGGCTCGGATTTGTTTTATATGTTCAGCAGACTCTTTTCCAAGTCACTTAACTAGAAGATCCATTTCTTCACTGTAGGTTAAGTCTAAGCCTCTGATGGCGTTGTGAATGGAGCGCCGCCAAGCCCTGTAGCTCTCCGTTTTTGGGGTATTTTGGTATTTTATTAGGATCCCCATTAGCTATTGCAAAAGCAGCAGCTACTCTTCCTGGGGTCCGCACAAAACATAATACAGAATGACACAATACAGAACATGATTAGACAAGAACAGCTCAAGGACAGAACTACATACATTTTTAAAAAGGCACACGTAGCCTACATATCAATGTTTACACACAAACTATCTAGGTCAAATAGGGGAGAGGCGTTGTGCCGCAAGGTGTTGCTTTATCTGTTTTTTAAAACCAAGTTTGCTGTTTATTTGAGCAATATGAGATGGAAGAAAGTTCCATGCAATAAGGGCTCTATATAATACTGTACGTTTTCTTGAATTTGTTCTGGATTTGGGGACTTTGAAAAGACCTCTGGTGGCATGTCTGGTGGGATAAGTGTGTGTGTCAGAGCTGTGTGTAAGTTGACCATGCAAACAATTTGGGATTTTCAACACATGAATGTTTCTTATAAAAAGAAGAAGTGATGCAGTCAGTCTCTTCTCAACTCTTAGCCAAGAGAGACTGGCATGCATAGTATTTATATCAGCCCTCTGATTACAATTAAGAGCAAAATGTGCCGCTCTGTTCTGGGCCAGCTGCAGCTTAACTAGGTCTTTCCTTGCCGCACTGGACCACACGACTGGACAATAATCAAGGTTAGACAAAACTAGAGCCTGCAGAACTTTTGGAATGTGGTGTCTAAAAAGCAGAGCATCTCTTTATTACGGCTAGACGTCTCACCATCTTTGCAATCATTTAATCTGTATGTTTTGACCATGACAGTTTACAATCTAAGGTAACACCAAGTAATTTAGTCTCCTCAACTTGTTCAACAGCCACACCATTCATTACCAGATTCATGTCTAGCACTTAAGGAATAATTTGTACCAAATACAATGCTCCTAGTTTTAGAGACATTCAGGACCAGTTTATTACTGGCCAATCATTCCAAAACAGACCCCAACTCTTTGTTAAGGGTTTCAGTGACTTCATTAGCTGTGGTTGCTGATGCGTATATGGTTGAATCATCAGCATACATGGACACACATGCTTTGTTTAATGTCACTGGCAGGTCATTGGTAAAAATAGAAAAGAGTAGAGGGCCTAGAGGCCCTAGAGAACTGCCCTGCGGTACACCACACTTTACAGGTTTGACATTAGAGAAGCTTCCATTAAAGAAAACCCTATGAGTTCTATTAGATAGATAGTTCTGAATGCACGATATGGCAGAGGTTGAAAAGCCATAGCACTTAATTACGTGTTTTCAACAAAAGGTCAATAATATCAAAGGCTGCACTGAAATCTAACAGTACATCTCCCCCAATATTCTTATTATCAATTTCTTTAAACCAATCATCAATCATTTGTGTCAATGTTGAGTGCCCTTTTCTATAAGCATGCTGAAAGTCTGTTGTTAATTTGTTTACAGAGAAATAGCATTGTATTTGGTCAAACACCATTTTTTCCAACAGTTTMCTAAGAGCTGGCAGCAAGGTTGGTCATCAAATTGGAGTAGACCCGTGGTGATGAGCTCACGACGAGCGAAGTACCTCACAAAGTTGGTKATGTTTGGGTTCTCACTTTGGGGATCTTCCCATGTTCGCTTGTAATGTGGAGCGGGTGGATGACTTCCGTCATTGTGCATATCTCTTTGGGTCCAGCTGCTGTTCTGGCCTTCTTGAAGGGAACCGTGTATGCTAGGGGTGAGGTGAAACTTCGGGGCTGGCCTTGACTCCGGATTAGGGAAGCGGCGGTCTACAGCGGCAGTGGTGTCAACAGGAGGAGAACTGATCTCAGGCGTGAGATGTTGTAATAGGGTGTTACGTGCGGTCTCTGGCKTGATATATCCCTGTCTTGTCTCGTCATCTGAGGACGGCTCTACTCCTGTGATTGGCTTGGGAGTGTAGTAGGATTTAGCTTGCTCCATGAGAAACTCCTTAGTTCGCTGTGTGGGGTCGAGTTGGGTGGAGTCGAGCTTGAGTCTGCAGCTACTTTTCTGACTGCCAAAATGGGCCTCTAGAGCCTCAGCTTCAGCCACTGCTGCTGCCGCTTCCTTTTCCTCTTTCAGCACATCCATAGATGCTTCTAATTCTGRTTTTTCTATTTTCATTCTCCTTTCTTTCTCCACAAAGGAGAGGCAAGCTTTTGCAGGTTCTGCTTTGCCCTTGCTATAGCGTCTGTGGCTCCTGTAGGTGAGCTGTTTGAATGGTAGGATGAGGATGAGGCACGAGACCTGGTCTTGAAGGTGCATGCCTGCTCCTCGGCCATAGTGTGTTGGAAGTTGTCTGTACACTGTCATAATTATCGTWGGCCTCTCTTGGCGTTGTGATGGGTTAGCGGTGTCTGTTGCTTGATCCAACTTGTGGTCCTGCCCACTAGAGACCTGTCATTTTATGATAGGCCAATGTTTTATAATGTGTAGGTGTACTGTCCTCCATATGCGTTACTGTGCATATTTTGACAGCAAGATAAACGCCTTCACATCAATAATCCTCAAAGCACGATCTCCATGTTCACAAGATTTATTGAGTTGAAACAGCGTGAAATGACAAAGCTTCCTAGGACATACAATGTAAAGGATGGATGAAGATTGTAAGCGGATAACTAAAACAGAGCACTCTGAGTGTAACAGTATTGCTTCCGTCCCTCTCCTCGCCCCTATCTGGGCTCGAACCAGGGACCCTCTGCACACATCGACAACAGTCACCCTCGAAGCATCGTTACCCATCACTCCACAAAATCCGCGGCCCTTGCAGAGCAAGGGGAARAACTACTTCAAGGTCTCAGAGCGAGGGATGTCACTGATTGAAAAGCTATTAGCGCGCACCCCGCTAACTAGCTAGCCATTTCACATCGGTTACATGAGCTCTACATGAGGCAACAATGACCAACTTCCTCCTAACAGGTCACATGACGGGTCATTTTCTAGCTAAAGGAAAATCTCCAGATCAACACTAGAGGGCGCCAAATTCAAGTTAAGTWATATAGGTAAGTATTAGAACTAAAACAGAACAGTAGGTCTATGTGAGTTGCATTTTAAATGTTATGTAGGCCTACAAGTCTATTTGGTCTGCAATGCAAAATCACATGTTAGATGGTTTCTTGTGTGTGATCGATTACAGTAGGGTAGGCTTTTATGTTAATTTAATAATAATTTGAGTCTCCAAATTTTTGCCCACATCTACATTTTTGCTGGCCCTGCCATCAACAGATTTCTGCGTATGTCACTGCCTACCTCTACCAAAACATGGTTACTTGGAAGCATATAAAGACATTTTATGGTACATTTGATGGTACGATAAAGTAATCGAAACCACTATTGATTACTATTGATTATGACCAATGTGTGATTCTTGTTTTGTTTGACCCTCTACATGGGACCATGGGTAACACTCCKAGCTATTTGCCCAGTGATTGGGGGGTGGCTGGTGGGGGAGAGATTATGTTTCTGTGGGGTAATTGGAGATTAGGGGATCGTGTGGCATGTCTTTTCAGACACACACACAAAACTGGAGCATTTGCTTAATGGTAGGGCGAGACAGCGGAGTAGGCTTTGTCCTGTTCAAGCGACAGCTGTTGCCCACATTGGTGAGATGATATACTCAAATCTGTACACTACCAACTGACATGGCAACCTCAGAAGGTTTCATGGACATTCTAGTTGTTGTGGTGTGTTACTTTCATTATTGGATTGTAACTTTGTATGTAACATAATAGCTTCATACTCACATAGACAATTTTATTGTTTCGTAAAATCTAAGTTGGAACCAAATATGTCAATTTTAATGAATACAAGTAATATTGGACCAGATGGGTGAATCTTATTGTCTTCTCCTTGTCCATTTCCACTGTTCAAATTGTCTTCTTTTGTGTTGGATTTTACATGCCAAGTGTTTGCCTCCTTTTACAAATTAATCTTAATAAAATAATATAATTCTACCTTGTGCTTTGTATTTATTTTCTAAACATTGAAATCAATGTTGCATCCGTGTTTGCACTTGTGACAATACAGTAGGTGAGAGAATTGGAGGCATTATTTGAGCAGCTAGTGGCAATAGTAGGGAGCCTACATTACATTTTTTATTTMACATTTTAGTAATTTAGCAGACGCTCTTATCCAGAGCAATTTACAATAATGAGTGGATACAGATACATTTCTTGAGCGGTATTATTGGGAAAGTTATGTCGGTCTATTAAATAATTACATTATATTGACACACTAGTTTGAAAAACATTTGGCTTGTATCGCCAACAATGGAAACCACCGAGTATTCTCCTGTGAAATTCCATTCAACCCACATAGGATTGCTGAGAGCTGTTATTAGGCTGCGTGAGTCAGGGTAGCTAGCCTACTTTATTACACATCCAAAACAGAGATAACGTAACTATCAGGCACTGTGTAGGTGGCGTCACGCAGACATCTTCACTTTGAAGTATGCCATCGATGCACAGTCATCTACTCTGCCCTTAGGTTGTTAATAAGATCAACATCGTACAGGTAAGAAGAGAACGATTATAGGCTAACATTACCTACATTTACAAGCGTTTTTATAAATGGTGATGGGTTCGTGGGTTATTTTATATAATTATTTGTTTATTTATTGGCGGTGGATGTCCGTGTAGAGGCAGTGTGGAGGGATTATTTCAACAGCGCATTCCATTGAAGAAATTAGATAAAATCTAGCCTAATTTTGTCATAAAATGTTTTTATACCTAGGCTACAGAAACTACGGTCTGGTGGAAGCTTAGGGCGGAGCTTAGCTCCTACTTTTTTTGTTTTGATGCGTTTTTGTCTTGAAGCCTATTGCTTGTAACTGTTAAGTCTGTCGAGTACTAAGCCGATTCTATTTCAAGGGTAGCGAGTCGAAACGGGACATGGAGACCATGATTAAACGACCCGACTAAAATGTTGCACTTCGGACATATTGAGCGCAGTAAGAAATCACGCCAGGAATTCATCTGGGAGCAGTAGGCTATAAACATATAATTGGAGGATTAACCCCGCTAAAATAATTGGACAACTTTTAACGGATGTAGGCTACTGTCATTGTGTTTTTGTTTTTTATTCTAGTGTGTTAGGCTACTGGAGGACAGAACCAATTCGTTTAGCCCTTGATTATAGTCAGGTAAGGGACTTTTTTAACTTCAAAGATGGAAACAGACTCAAGTGATATTAGGTTATGCAACGAAAGTCCATATGCAAATATTTGCCATTGTTTTCATTATTGTTTTTCATGGTGTCCCCAAAACGGTTGAGCACAAGTGCATTGTTCTGAAGAGGAGGGGATAAACCGTCCTTCAATGGTTAATTAATTCACAGTGTACAACACTTGATGTTCAACAGGCAGTTTGGAAGGTTCTATAATATCTAGATCTATAATGTGTTTTGAAGACGACTTGATTAGAMACAGCGTTTCATGTTTGACTTGACTCCACAAGATAACGAAAACAGGCTAGGCCTACTCTGTCACACAATTGCTTATCCTTTTCACATATATTTCTGCCTCTTTACATTCATAAGGCAGACTATTGGTGCTATCATTGTCAGTGCACATACACAAACTTGTGTTTATGAATGGCCCTAACAAGAGACAAGGCYCCTATTGTACAAGATCAGCAGCAGATTACTAGAATTCCTTTTCTCTCCACTCGCTCAATGGCTTCTCAGTCTACTCCATCTGGACTGCCTAAAAACCCACACTGGCAACTTTAATATTTGAACGTCTTTGTCATTCTTCAACTGTTGCTGCTGTTTAACCTTCTCACCACAGTATGTTGGAGACCTATAACGAAGATATGCACAGTTTGGCAAAAGACAGTTAGACCATCTCCATATTGAGTTGTATTTCTGTATTGCAGCTAGGTATCCACACAGRATGCTGTAGAATGGTCAGCCAGGGCCAGAGACACTAAAACACCACTTTCAAATCGAAGTCGTGTGACTAGGGAGAATTTACAAAATCTTTGGTCACCCAAGTAACAATGGCTTGGATGACTTGCCTCCTGGATAGCCCTGCACTTTGAAAGAAAGCATAACAGTGTAGGCCTGATGCAGTGGACATAAAGCTTGACAAAATAGTATGTGGCATATAGTAATCGAATGATTAGAGGTCTGTAAAAGTAATGATGTGTGTGTATATAGATAGAGAAAGATGCCTGTAGATGGATCTGGATGGTTGAAAGACTGTCTGTCTTGTCTATCTCCAGGCCATCAGACTGTTAAACAGTCACCACAAGCCGGCCTCCGCCRAGTACCCTGCCCTGAACATAGTCACTGTTACTAGCTGACTACCACCCTGTACTCTACCCTGCACCTTAGAGACTGATGCACTATGTACATAGTCATTGAACACGGGTCACTTTAGTAATGTTTACATACTGTTTTACCCACTTCATCTGTATATCCTGTATTCTAGTCAAAGCTAATCCTATATTAGTATATATTAATTATATATTAATCCTATATACTACTGCTGTACACACCTTTTCTATTCATATATTGTCCATAATGTCTATATGCACCATCATGTATGTATGTATGTGTGTATTTACATTTTTGGGATTTGTGTGTATTGTTAGGTATTGCTGCACTGTTGGAGCTAGAAACAAGTATTTCGCTGCACCTGCAATATTGGCAAAATATGTGTACGTGACCAATAACATTTCATTTGATTTGACAGACATAAAGACAGACAGATATTTTTTGTACAGACAGATGCAGACAGACAGATATTGTAGGTAGACAGGCAGACGGATACATAGAGATAGATAGATGGAGATGGGTAGATAATTATTTAAATACCCCCCCCCCCNATAATTATTTAAATACCCCCCCCCCCATACACACACACCATCCCCCCGCGTGTGGCCAACATGTGGGAAGGTAATCCGCTGCTATTAGGGTAATCTTCTCAGCATGGCCATCAATGGGGAGTATGCTCAGCAACTATCCGGCAGGCAGAGTATCGTCATCCCCGACAAAATTAGGGCCAAGGAAAAATGATTTAATCATACAGATTAAGTGGGAGAGACATGGCGGCGGGGCGGGGGTTTGGGTGGAGACATGGCGGAGGGAGGTTGTGTGTTGAGATTGTTCAGTGATAGGGTTTATCTTGAAAGAGTTGTTTTGAAATCATGTGGATAGGTAGGATCTTGAAATCATTGCAGTCGTGTACTATTACCATGATGGGGGTATTCATGACGCTTAGTGCTGCGGTCAATGTAAGGTACAGGACAACCTGCTTAAAAAAAAGAACCTCATATAATCAATAGCCTAATAGTAATGGTTAACCCCCATCTAAGTCATTGTAATTATGCTGAATAGAAGTAGGATCCAATCTACAGCATTGTAGAAATTTACTGCACTTTACTGTAAGGGCAGTTTTCTGAATAACAGGCACAGGGTACAGTAGTGGCATCATTAGTAGTATGCAAATTCTCTGCTGTGCCACTGTGGACCACTAACTGAAAAACACCATTCATAGTCAAGAATGACAGTGTAGCATAACATTGTTGACATGTTTCAAACTCAAACTGTGAGTGTGCTTTTGCTTAAAGTTCTTTGTGCAATAATGTGTGTAAAGGCTGTTGAGAAAATAAGAGGGGTTTTGGTATGTTTAAGTAGAAGTGTGTTTATTTAAATTTTTTACATGCTAATGACAGTGGGCAGTCAACATATACTGTAGGTGGGTGTGTGTGTGTGTGTGTGTGTGGAGAGAGCTCACTTGCGGCAGCTGTGTTTAGAACACACATGCTGGTGTCTGGTGAAGACCTTGGCTCTGGTCAGTTGGCAATGCCACAACTGAGAGCAATGTGGGCAGGGGACTTTGTTCTGGCATGGTGTGTTTTTTATTTGTTTGTGTGTGCTTGTGCATCCGTTAGTGTGTATGTGCATCAGAGAGATTTTGCTGAAGGTGCATCTTCTCTTTGGATGTTGGTACACAGAAGGATCGACTATCTAACCATAGAGGCTGTTTATGTGACTGTCTTGGCAGCATTCAGGATGCTTACTGTTCCTGTTTTTGGCTTTCTAATTTTGGGATAATTTGAGCATTACCATGCTTCAAATGAAGTCCTGGTACAAAGCTTTCAATCAGGTTAAACAAATAACCAGATGGGTTTGAACAAAATGTATATACAGTACACAATGGCACTTAAGGGCCAATATTAGGCATCTTTAATTTTTAAAAATCACTAAGGTCTCCCACTTTATACAGATGGGGAACATGTTGCCTGATTAGTGAATGGATATAGGTGCCAACATTTGTTCTTCTACTTGTTATTCTGCAAATTAGGCCTAGTCAGTTAAGATAACTATATTGGGAGGTGTCATGTAGTTTTAAGCAATTTATTATTCACATGGTTTCATGCAAGTGGTTGCATTGTTACTTTTTAAATCTGCAAATTGCCTTGTGCTACTGCTAATACCAGGGGTGGGAAAACTACAGCCTATGGCTCTTTTTGTGGTAAATTATTATTTTGGGTAAAAAAAACACTCCAGGCCACACTTGAARGTCTACAACTAGATAGAAAGCATGTAGAAATTATAATGGAACAATATAGTTCCAAAATAACTGCCCCTTTTCTGCCCCTCATTGATTTTGACAAAAAAATCGGTCCCCCAAAAAATCTGTGCAGCCCTCTGTTTAAATMTCAAAATCCCGATGTGGCCCTCGAGCCAAAAGTTTGCCCACCCCTGACCTATACGGTACATTGTAGAGACTTTTGGGGCTCTATCCAATGTGTATTGCTGAAGCGTTACAGATTGCGCGATAGAAATGAAAGGTCATTTCTGATTGAGCCTCCGCTAACGCTGGAACGTTGCCTTTACATTTCAATCACACTGTAATGCTGCGCTTCTGCAATACACATTGAAAAAAGCCCTTTGTCACGAAGGCCGTTATTGTAGCTACACTTCATACGATGGAGTTAATATCCATATCTCTGACTTAATATAGCATTTAATGTATTATTCATCCATTGCAAATGTGATTACAAACCATTCAGTTGAGTTGGTTATGTTGTTTGGGTTGAAAACTGACATTGCGTTTACACAAACAAACTCCATCACCCCATTGATTCACAGTCTGCTATAAAAGTAGACTTGAATAAAACCGATGTCCTCTGGAGTTTTTTTTTGTCCCATTTGAAATCAAGCTTATGTCACCTTTTCATATCTGAGTTCCTGCCTATTCTGTGTCAGTGCTTCATTATTTTCTGTGTCTGATCATGCTTCCTTATGGTTGACGTTCAAATAGCTGCATTACAGTTATGCGGACTTTCCAGCCATTCAATGATGACATTAATTGATCGATATAATACCAAGGGAAGTCAATAAAGGAGTAAGATCGTGAGTTTACTCATTAAGGCCTGGAGTTGTGCAGCTCCGATCTATAGTGTTTCCCATTTGAGTGGTAATGTTCTCTTGGTCTGTCTGACTGTGGGTAGATACAAACTAACCAAGAATGATCAGCTGGGAAAACTCATACTCCCATGGTTCTCCTCTCTCCTCCCACTATTGCTGTAGTATTGACCCCTTTGATTAATTGTCTTACGACAGGTGGCGTTACTTCTACGCGACGCTCGTCCCTCAACCGACCTGTCTTGTAGGACATGGAACTCATACTAACATTTTTGTATTCCCGAGCATCTGCCATTCAAAAATTATATATTTTTTCCTKATTTGAGATATCACTGCACTCTCGCATGACTCTCCATGAAATAACCAGAATAACTAGCTATATTATTGCAAACGTTGTGACAGTGATTTAATAGTTTYCAATTAAATAAAAACAAAGCAGAGCTATCTCCTGCAAAAGTTATGTACAAGGACGTCAGTGGCCAGTGCAGTGACTTACTTGATCAGCGGCTTAGCTATCTATTGTAGCTAGCTTACTGACATATTTACCTAGCTAGCTAGCTCTACATAAAAACCTTGCTTAACGTTTTTAAATTACCATGAAGTTGTAGACATGCAGGCCCAAAATTAAGAGGGACAGTTATCAGAAATCAGTCCGTTTCTCAGCAATCACTAACGTTACGTTGAGTCAGCTGAGCACAGCAGCTTCATGAAAACTCATAGTGCAAGCATTAGTACCACTACAGTATATTGCTAGCTAGCTTTTTTTTGAAAGATTCAATATTGTGTATGGAGCACTAAATAGGTAACTAGTTGGTTAGCAACATTGTTTCAGTGACTGGCTCAGCTAGCAAGCTAATGTTGGACACATTTATGATAGCTTTCATGCCCATAGTCAAAATTCTGAAATACTTCCCATTTGAAGTACAATAATCCTTAGCTACATGTAAAACTGGGCGACTTTCTCCCCCAAAAACATCAACATTATTTACATATTCATTGTTTTAGCTTACATTAACTGTTTTGAGGGAGAAATGGAGATCAGCAGACAATGTTACCTACTGTAAGTAACATTTTCAGATCTTATATAGCACATTGTWGCCAAACTACTTTTGATCTATCCCATTACTCTTTGTGAGATACGAGACATATCACTGCAGGCGGAATRGTTGAGTTATCTGACGTAAGACAATGCCCTTAGATTCTTATTTTCAGAATCACCATCCATTACAGCCAAAATATAACATTTTCAATGAGAAGACTTGAAACCAACTGAAGCCAAATTCTCTGAGGTAGGGGAGGGAAACATATTGAAGGGAGGGGACCCTGCCTTGTCTGTATTTCAATATACAGATGTAAAATTGTAATTTGATCATCCTGTTGCAGGAGAACTTTCCTGCATGTCAGGACATGTAAAACMTGTAGTGTATTTGAGGTTTACAAAGGCTTTTGAAGTTTGTAACTTCCACTTTGAAATTTCAGACTTGAATGTCCATGAATTCTAATCCACATAATTCGAATGTCTTATTGCTGCAGAGTTATTTTCCTGCTGTAGTAAACTGGCTCAAATTAAGATCTCACATCTGTAGGGAAAACACTGGTAATTTGTCCAGATGGGAGATGAGGAGGCGAGGCAGTCCCAGATCCCTTCTGTTCAGTCCTCTGAGACAGGGAGAAGAAGACAAGATTGGATGGGTGTCCGGTTACCTATACTATAGTCTTCCAATGAGGCGGTGTTGGAAAAGATGCTGCGCCACCTCAGGAAACCTGATCCCGATGCAGCCAGCTGTAATTAAATGCACACAGGAAATGAGGACCTATTGGATACCACTTCATTAGAATGGTCCCCCACAAATGATGTGTAAATGCTCAAACTGTCAACAAACTACATTTTAAGCTCCAATATGAAACTTTTTTGGGAGACCCAACCAAATTCACATAGACAGATCWATAACGCACATTTCTTTCTCATTGAAAGCAAGTCTAAGAAGCTGTAGATCTATTCTATGTGCACTATTTTTATGCTTCGTGTTCTTAAATTTTGCATCTTTTACTTTCGGTTTTATACACTAGCTGAAAATACAGTATTTTTGGTTATTGCACATGTATTTCACAGTGGTTTAGARGGTACAATGATTCTCTACATTGCTTGTTTTGTCACATTAACTGAAATTAGGCWAACTATAATAATTTTAGCAACCAGGAAATGGTGGAGGGTGTTCTGCATATTGCACCTTTAAAAATGCAAGGAGGATCAAGGCACTCTCTGATTAAAATGCGTTTATTTGTATGGCATGTTGAAGGGAACAAGGATTAAAGACTGACACGTTTCGGCAGCATGGCCTTCATCAGGGCAGCATGGCCTTCATCACAGATGTACTTTGCACTCAATGGCCAAAGAGCACCTTCTATTTACAAAAATAACTATTATTGTGTACCCTAGCAGTGATCCCATTCCTTCTTTTTTCTACAAACTATCGGTTTTATTTAGTGACTGCAAATGATTTAATAATGCTGTTTTTAACACGTAATTAGGCCTAACTATTGACCAACTACTGTTTGTTGTGAAAGGTGGTGATATATTATATTTTGGAATGGAGGTTRTGTCTGTAAAAATGTTTCAGATACGGCATTTTATCATATTTGAAAAACTCCTGTCCTACATATCGACAATAGGATTGAATGATTTAGTTTATATCAAGTAGAATTCACATTTGTTGACAACTCAATCCAATGCTAAACAAAATTGGTTGTTAATCTGTTGTCTTTGTGGGTAGTTACTTCCTGGATAAAGCTACATAAGAGTGATAGCTCAGATGTAGCCTACACAGCCTTAGGCTATATGTTTTACCGGCTTTAGACTGCATGCCTTTCATTTCATAATTATGTAAGCTTTCTTTACTCTTTACTCTTACCATGGCAGAGATGCATCTGAAAACGTTGTGCTTATTGCCAGGCTATACGATACTAGGATTATCACTATGTTTAGCACCATTTCAGTGTCAATTTCCACTAATTTCACCTACAATTTGATCAATCAGGAAATTGGCACTTATACTCTTATAAGTATACAATTAGCAAATTTACTCTCATTGTAATATCTGTATAGTATTCTACAAAACATTAACCTGCCAGGCTGCCACTAATTAAATGTGAAWGATGTGCTGTCTGCGAAATTTGATGAACTTGGATGAGATGGATCATATGTGTTGGCCATATCACTTTAGATATTCTCATGTTGGTATTCGACCCTTGTAGCATTTCAAATGATTATATTCACTATGTTTGACAGAGAAACAGACAGAGGGTTGGATGGAGAGAGAGGGAGTCTGAGCTGACCTTACCATGATAATCTAATCCCTGTCGAGAGTGCTTTTTTTAGAGAGCAAGTTAATGCCACCAGATTATACTCCAGTGTCTCCCACACCGACCAATCGAGGCTGTAGAGATGGAGAGGTCTGTGCTGCAGACAGGGAACACCGCCTCATATACACAACATTCTGGAATTGCTCAAAATCGGGCTTTAAACTCATCTAGGGGAGCTATATGTGTGTGTGCTTGTGTGTCTTTGTGCATTTGTGTGCATTTTCTTCATTCCCTCAATCTCCATGCCCAAGATCCCTCTTTGGTTTACCTCCAGCACATTMCAGTGGTGTAGCAGGCCTGGAATGTTAAAAGGCAGCTCATTGAGCAGCTCATCACATGCTATCAAGAGTAATCCCTGTGTATTTGTTGTGTAACCGGGTGGCGAGTTGAACACACACACACACACACACACACACACACACACACACACACACACACACACACACACACACACCACACACACACACACACACAACACAACGCAGAGCAGCATAACCACACCAGCTGCTGGTTGCTTTAAGGGCCAGACATGCTGTGTGTTTGCACGAGTGCACATTTGGCACCTCTTATGACATAACTGAATGCTTAAACAAAGCATGAACATGAGACTTCATCCTATGTCTTACTCTTATTTTAACAATTACTTGAACCTTTTTGCTTTTCTGAGGGATATAGACTAGATCTTTTTGGAAAGCGGTGTTTAACTTTAGAATTAGGTTATAGTTGCAATGGCGACAAGACATTCTTCCTCATTTCTGTTTAGCTTATAGAGATACTGTTTATAGATGTCAATCACTCACATTGTGTGGACCACATCTATTAACAGTGTTTCTTACCCAGACATGCAGTTTCTTGTTTTCACACAATATTTGACACGTCTACTCAGTGGGCTGTGTTTCTGACACGTCTATGACACAGTGTTTCTGACACGTCTATGACACAGCGTTTCTGACACGTCTATGACACAGCGTTTCTGACACGTCTATGACACAGCGTTTCTGACACGTCTATAACACAGTGGGCCTCCAGGACGTGGATTAGGCAGACAGTGTAGAGAGTGTTAGTCAGTGTGGCGGACGCTGGAGCTGCCGCGCGGCCCTGTAAACAATGCCTCGTTTAAAGGGCCTCTACACTGTGACCTCACCACGACAGACGGCTGTCACCCTCGTCGCCTCTCACACCTCTGTCTGTCTCTTTTTAGCTGGACATTGGAGCGGACCCTCTGTGGCCAAAATAGGGACACTTTGGGACCGAAGAGCATCCCTTTGTGATCAAAGTGGAGGCGTCCCCCTGCCTATCCCAGTTGCTCAATTTATTATTGTTCTCGTTGTGTTTTATGTTGTCTCTTGTTTTGTATGCTGTCTTATGTCTTTTAAAAAAAATCTTCCACCTCCAAAATAATCAAGGTGAATCACTGGGATATTTTCACCTAATCCCTAATTGACCCKTAGTCTTTATGCATCTGAATTAATTGGATAGTTGTAAGCAATATCATAATAGCTGCACCTTGCCCTTTGATAAACTCACAGGAATTGTGTACTCCAATCATTACAGATCTAGGAGGGAGTAGGGGCTAGAGGTTGATTTGGGATTGGGCAAGACACAAATTTGGATCACTGACAGAAGCACACTGTATAGCATAACATTAGCATAAGGACTGTCATGCTAGCACTATTGGCTATGTTGGCACAGCTTGCAGTTGGTTGAGAGAGCATATGTGGGTGACTTAATCATCACACACAGACAACACACTCACATACTCAGACACAGGTTCACTGGAGCGTGCACGCATAGCCGCACACATGCATTTATTCACATACTGTCTCTCTCTTTCTCTCACGCACCACACACTCTCTCACACAAACACAGGCTCTTAGCTCAGCACCAGAGACCTGGCCATGGGGAGTTTATGCTGAGCTGGTTTGGACGTCAGGCTGAATAAATGTGAGAACAGCTGACTGGACATGGCTATTCATCTGCCAAAGAAAAGAGAGAGGGACTGTACAGAAAAAGTCAGCTCATAGCAACATGTTTGGCTATCTGCGCCTGTGTGTATCATCCATCGACGTGTCCATCACACTTCCACTATTTTGAAGTCAATGTTACATCTCTGTTTTCATTGACTGTGTTATCTAGCCAAGCTAAAAGCCTATATCAGGGCTCTCCAACCCTGTTCCTGGAGAGCTATCCTCCTGTTGGTTTTCGCTACAACCCCAGTTGTAACTAACCTGATTCAGTTTATCAATCAGCTAATTATTAGAATCAGTTGCGCTAGATTAGGGTTGGGTGAAAACCGACAGGATGGTAGCTCTCTGGGAACAGGGTTGGAAACCCCTTGCCTATATTATGTATTGCCTTCCTTTATGTAGATCATCTGAGAAAACACTGCCCCTCTCATCTTCAATAGAGCTTACCCTCTTTGTAAGGTTCATCATAGAGCTAATACATCTTTAAAGGCACACTCTTAAATTTGTTTTGAATTGGAAATATTGCAGATTGTAACTTTTTATTTCAAATCGCCTCTTTTTGCTCTTTTGTTTCTATTGCTATGTTGTCTAATGCACAAATCAATGATCATTCAAGATCATGGTCTTCTCTATTAGGCCCATTTCTGTTTAGTTTGGACTTTTGAAGAACACAGAGATTCATACGAACAGAGACATAATAAAGGAACAGCCAGAGGTTAGAGAGGTCGGAACACACAACACACTGTCAGACGCCTTCTCCGTCCACTAAATGACACAGCATGTGTTTAAACCCTCTCATAGAAAGACTCTTTTTGGTTTGTTTTTGTGTGTGTTTTCAATTCAGGAAAGTTTGTTGTCCACGGACAACAGAATTATGTTGAGACTCAGATTTTTAACTTTAAAATGTATGTCAAACAAAAACCAATGATTGCAAATTTCAACAAAACGTACAGCTCTATGCACAAGGGCTACTTGGAAGAATTTCCAGAACATTTTACGAAAACACATTTACTTGAACAGTACAGATGCAAAAGTTTGGTAACAGAATGCCGGCACAAACATTCATTCTGTTACCAAACTTTGCATCTGCACTGTTCTTCAAGTAAATGTGTTTTTTCAAAATGTTCCATGGAAATTGTTAAGTCTGACCATGGAATTGCTCATGTCTGTCAAACATTTTGTGAGAGTTAATAAAAAGACGGTGTTGCTGCCTATTAGGATAGTTAAGGTTGCTATATGGCATTTTAAGACCCCAAACCTAACAATGACCTAGTTGGTGCCTAGTTGGAAACACTTCATACCCTCCAAAAAACTTTACCGGGGTGACTCATTTAGTCTGCTTGTAAGACACAGGCCTGATGGCCCTCCACTACCATCTGTTGCCTCCTTTCGCTCTGACATCATCCCACCATCCCCCTATTGTGTTAACCCCTCATCACCCGGCCTTCAACTTAACCTCTTAATTACCACTAACCACCCCCCTCCCTGTCCCCCCCACCCAGAGACACTGTGCCACTCGGCCCGTGCACTAATCCGTCAGCGTCTGCCCTCTTAACACCTGCCACCACACTCGTCTAACTCAACTCCCATTCTGGAGCCCATGCCAGTTTCTTGGCTGTTTTGCTGGAAGAGCACACACAGAGAAAAGCCCATAGCAGAACGCACACACAGACATGCTGAGACGCGCGCGCGCGCGCGCGCGCGCACACACACACACGGCTCAGAGTGGCCTGAGACGGGACAGATAGGTCTCTTTTGTCATCGCCCCCCCCCCCCCCSCCCCSCCACRSCTCRCRCKCCCCTKGKCATCTTTTGCAGGCCCCATTGCCCAACAATGGCCACTGTAGGACCCCCTGGTAATGGTTGGAGGGCGAGACGTGACGAAATGTGACAGTTCTGGTGCAGCTGACACAATGGTGTTTCTTTCCCGCGGCTGCCTGTACTGCGTTGGCTATAAGAGAGCCCGGGCACTTTGCGCACTGTTCTAGTTTTTGAGAAGGAAGGCACCATCTTCGGCAGTGGTCTGGGAAACCACCCCCCTGCCGCCAATTACTTGGCCATAAAGGATGTGTGTATATCATCCACAAAAATTAAAAACACAACTTGGAACAGATGCCCCTTCACAAAGATAAATCTTTATCTTAGACGTAAATAATACTTTTTAATTTTTTTATTCTGAAGTTGTTTGATATAGGAACAGCTCGCATTTTATTTTACTTTAGGGTATCTATAGTGCTGGAGGAGTATGAAAATATGTATCATATTTTTCTCTTAACTATACTGATGCCACCTGCCCCATTTTTATAATTATTTTATCTGTGCGTTTCTCAGTGTCTCTTGTATGAGTGAGGTTAACTACTGTTTGTTTATGACATTACATTTCCCTTCATATTCATAACCACTCGATGTGACCTTGGCGTTCACTGTTAGTATTGTGAGTGTGTGTGTCTGTCTGCACGTGTGTGACTGTCTCAGCCTGTTTGTTTGTCTGTGAGATAAATAAATGTAGTTTGTTGATAATGGTGTATTGATGGGGTTTGGAGTGGACTGGCCCTGAGGCCTCATCCTGACTGGTCAGGACTGAATGCACCTCTTCATGCTTCAGTCCACACATGCAATTAAGGCATGGGGAACAGAGGACACTCACACGCACACACATACACACTTTCAGTATAAGCTTCCTTTAAGGACAACCATCAATCATCCTGTTGTGGACAATAGCCATTCAAAAGTAAGTGTGATGCAAATTCTCTCCCTCTCCTCTCTTTCTAACASACGCAATTACATTTATAAAACTTAAATACGCACAGACGTAACACTCTCTTACGTTGTGACAGTGAAACATACCCTTTCAAAAACCGACTATATGTGGAAATCATGACTGTTAGTAATAGTAGTCCCATGTAAACTCTTTACACTTGGGCCCAGTGCGAGAAGCTCTTTCAAATGAACGCAAACTTAAGGTGTGGTTGAGATCATTTGAAATATACCAGGGAATGGGATGTGTATTTTCGATTTATTAGCAACCATCATTGTATAGAGGCTTGTCCTTCAGACAAAGTTGTTGATGCTCTTTTTATGGTCATAGCGTTGTTTTGCTGTTGATGACTGCAGCATGATAGCATTTCCCCTCTGTTTGACCTCCTGGTGACTGTCAAATCAAATTTTATTTGTCACATGTGCCGAATACAACCTTACAGTGAAATGCTTACTTACAAGCCCTTAACCAACAATGCGATTTTTAAGAAAAATATGTGTTAAGTAAATAATAGATATGTAAAAAATAAAAATGAAATTAAAGTAACAAATAATTAAAGAGCAGCAGGTACCGGTACATAGTCAATGTGTGGGGCCACAGGTTAGTCGGGGTAATTGAGGTAATATGTACATGTAGGTAGAGTTAAAGTGACTATGCATAGATAATTAACAGGGAGTAGTAGTAGCAGCAGCTTAAAAGGGGGGGGCAATGCAAATAGTCTGGATAGCCATTTGATTAGCTGTTCAGAAGTCTTATGGCTTGGGGGTAGAAGCTGTTTAGAAGCCTTTTGGACTTAGATGCTCTGCTACCACTTGGTAGCAGAGAGAACAGTCCATGACTGACAATTTCTAGGGCCTTCTTTTGACACCGCCTGGTATAGAGGTCCTGGATGGCAGGAAGCTTGGCCCAAGTGATGTACTGGGCCATACGCACTATGTAGTGCCTTGCAGTCGGAGGCCGAGCAGTTGCCATACCAGGCAGTGATGCAACCAGTCAGAACGCTCTCGATGCAGCTGTAGAAGCTCTGTCCGAGAACTGTGTTCTCTCTGTCCCTGTCTGTGCCTGTCTGCCTCTGTCTGTCTCTGGGTTGAATATATAGCCTACCAGATGTCAGTTATTGTATTAGTTGCGTGGTTATAATAAAACCTATTATTAGATTTATAATATGGCCTAATAGTTTTTTCTTGTTTTTTAGGTGTTTTTAATGAGAATCTCTCCAGTCTTAATGATTGCTAAAGAAAATCCCTCCAACAACATAAGTAAAGCAACATCTACAGACCTATGCTCATCACAATRACTATGAGAACCTTATGACTTTGGAGCGCACGGGTCAGTTTTCTTCATCAGGGATCAACAGACACTTGAGCTGCCACAGCCCATGGAGGTGGTGTCGAAGCAGGAGCGGGCGGACCAAAGCAAGGCCGACGCTTTCAAGAGTGACCAGGAGGGGGACAATGCGACGGCCTCTGGCCACACCTGCGGTCTCTGCGGACGGAGCTTCCCTCTCCTTAGTTCACTGTCCCAGCACATGCGCAGGCACACTGGAGAGAAGCCGTACAAGTGTCCGTACTGCGAACACAGGGCGGCCCAGAAGGGCAGCCTGAAAGTCCACATCCGCAGCCACAAGCTGGGCCTGTTCAGCCGAAGCCTGGMCAAGAAAGAAGAAGAGGGCAAGAAAAGAGAGGTGGAGGAGGAGGATGTGGAGCAAGGACAAACACAGAGAGAACCCCAGCAACTGGTTAGTCCCGACAACAACCTTGCCAAAGGCACCTCGGCCAAGAAGCACAAAGTCAATGGCAAGACAAAAAAGAAAAGCTCCAAGAAGAAAAATGACAACGCAGTTATCCAGGATGGCGGCAAGGAGGACAAGTCACAAACCACGGCTGAGGGCAACTCATTTCCGGGAGGGACCAACTGGGTGGACGAACGGGACGAGGAGGCCAGTGCTGGCTCCTTCCCCTGCCGGTCTTGCAGCCAAGTCTTCCCCCAGGCCCTGCTCCTCAAGGCCCACATGAAGAAGCATCGCGGCTCCCTAGACCATGGCTGCCGCATCTGCGGCCGGCGCTTCCGCCAGGCCTGGTTCCTCCAGAGCCACATGCGGATTCATCGGGCCAAAAGCCAGCTGCGGGGTGGGGGTGGAGACAGCGGCGAGTCCCCAACCACCCTCAATGGGGTCCCTCGGGAGCCGGCGTCCCTGGTGAACGATGACTGTCTCTACGAGCTGTGTGCCGGCTGCGGCAACTTCTTTTACGACCGCAAGACCCTCCGGCTGCACGAGAGGGTCCACAAGCAGAGCCATACCCCCAACAAGCCGCTGCAGCAAGACCCCGACAACGGCTCGTCATCACCCGCCGCCAAGAGTCGCTTCCTGGAATGCCTTAACCTCAGGGCAGCTGGGGCTGGAGAGGCAGCTATGGAGGGGAGTCTTGGTAGACGGATCCCCGAGCTGGACCCGGTATGCAGTTACCAGGCCTGGCAGTTGGTCACCCGGGGGCATGTGGTTGAGGTGACAGATAAAAGTCTAGGCTGGGAGGAGAGGCTGGCGGATGCCGACGTGGCGTTTGACCAGGAGAAGGGCGAGTTTGTGCCGCTGAAACAGGAGAAGCGGAAGAGGCAGCTGGACTCCTCCCAAAGCAAGAAGAAGAAAGGATCCCAGGATGTTGTCGTTAATGGTGGCTGCGGTGGGATCTCCCACCAGCAGGGTGACAGTAGAAATAGCCGCACCTTGTTGAATGGGCTCAGCCCAGAGACATTTGGAATATTGCAGAAAAAGGTGAAATATGGTCATCAATCCAGCAAGCAAGCCACCAAATCAAACTCTTCCAGTCAGCCCAGCACACCAAGACAAGAAAATTCTCTGTCTGCCTCTTCCATAAAGAGGAATAATATCAGGGACCCAACCTATGAAGGTAAGACAAAACCACACTATCACTTAGATTAGCAGCAATAATTKGATTTTTGTGAAATTACATGACAAAAGGCATCTTGGTTGTATTCACACTTAAAATCCTGATTCTGAAAAAAGTATTCCTCAAAAGGAGCATTTTTCTTGCCAGCAGTCTAAGGCACTGCATCACTCAGTGCTAGAGGCGTCACTACAGACAAGGGGTTTGTTCACAGGTTGTGTCYCAGCCAGCCGTGACCGGGAGACCCATCAGGTGGTGCTCAATTGGCCCAGCATTGTCTGGGTTAGYGGAGGGTTTGGCTGGCCGGGATGTCCTTGTCCCATCGTGCTCTCGCGACTCCTTGTGGCGGGCATGGCGCATGCACGCTGACTTCGGTCGCCAGCTGTAAGGTGTTTCCTCCAACACATTGGTGCYTCTGGCTTCCGGGTCAAGAAGCAGTGCGGCTTGGCGGGGTCATGTTTCAGAGGACGCATGACTCTTGACCTTCGCCTCTCCCGAGTCTGTACGGGAGTTGCGGCGATGGGACAATACTGTAACTACCAATTGGATATCACAAAAAAGTGAAAAAACAGGACAATATCTATTACTCTCACAGCAATAATAATGAAATAATCCGCCCCAAAATGTAGACATTACAATATTTCACTGGTCATCCCCAAAGCCAACACATTTGGCCGCCTTTCCTTCCAGTTCTCTGCTGCCAATGACTGGAACGAATTGCAAAAATCACTGAAGCTGGAGACTTATATCTCCCTCTCCAACTTTAATTAAGCATCAGCTGTCAGAGCAGCTTACCGATCACTGTACCTGTACACAGCCCATCTGTAAATAGCACACCCAACTACCTCATCACCATATTGTTATTTATTTTTGCTCTTTTGCACCCCAGTATCTCTACTTGCACATCATCATCTGCACATCTATCACTCCAGTGTTAATGCTAAATTATAATTATTTCGCCTCTATGGCCTATTTATTGCCTTACCACCCTAATCTTATTACATTTGCACACACTGTACATAGACCTTTTCTCTTGTGTTATTGACTGTACGTTTGTTTATCCCATGTGTAACAGTTTTTTTTATCCCATGTGTAATGTGATTTTGTCGCACTGCTATGCTTTATCTTGGCCAGGTCGCAGTTGTAAATGAGAACTTGTTCTCAACTGGCCTACCTGGTTAAATAAAGGTGAAAAAAATCTAATAAACATGCTTACATGGTAAATATGCCCATACCGAGCAACTCACAAGTTTGTAAGTCTTGTAGTGTTTGAAATTACACTCATGTCATTGACAAGCAAAATGTGATGGATATATTTATTATTATGTAGAACTTTTCTGACATTTTGAAGTAGTATGGAAGTGGATGTCTTAGTTCTGTTTTCCAGTTAAAAGCTGGTGTTCAGTTGTCATGGAGCAGTACTCATACAGGTCAAATGGGTGTTCAACAGTTACCTTTAGGGTGCCACTGCAAATGATATGGCTTTATGGCGCCATCGTGTGGCATGGATTGCCCATTCCACCCTTCAGCCRACATAAAGGAATATGAAAGGCCCTTACATCTGGTACTGTGAGGCATAAACCTTTCTGTACCGTTCATATAGCTTGACATTTGTTTGAATGTTTTCT
The DNA here is from genome assembly GCF_002910315.2 of Salvelinus sp. IW2-2015. Classification (NCBI taxonomy): domain Eukaryota; kingdom Metazoa; phylum Chordata; class Actinopteri; order Salmoniformes; family Salmonidae; genus Salvelinus; species Salvelinus sp. IW2-2015. The sequence continues at coordinate 12,894,637 of NC_036870.1, forward strand.
GGAATATACTTAAGGGTTCATGAAGGCTTCATTCAACGGTAAAAGTTAAATTGGACGTGAACGCGGTTGAATTTAGCATGTATTGAAAATAGTTGAGTTGTTAGGGTGAATGACTAAAAAAGGACTGATGAAAAGTAGCATTACAATGTCCTCCTCTCTCATCCACATGTTTCTGAAAGCATGTTACCGCTTATTAAATCTTCACACCTTGCTGAAGCTCATTTTCTTAAAATGTCTGTTTTTCAATGTGAGCTTAGTCTACCTGTACTCTGCTATCCACAGATACCAAGCCATACTTCTGCGAGCACTGTGACTTCCACACCAGCGACCCCTCTTGCCTCACGTTCCACATGCACAAGCTGCACAAGCACATCAGGGATGCACGTCATCACATACTGGAAGCTGTAATGGAAGAACCGAGCCACGGCACTCCCAAAGTCTCAGGTTACATGGAATATCTCCGGCTGAAGAGCACACTGCTCAGCCAGCCCTACGGGAATCCTCCTGGCCAGGAGAGGGCGGCATCGAGCAGACAGTCTGAAAAGTCGAGGAGCCTAAAGGTCAAAGGGCAATCATCTCAGGATGCTATCATCAATGCCAGCCTCCTCAACCTGTCTGCCCCGCCCGAGGGCCAGCAGGAGGATAGTGGTGCGAACCCTGTGGCAGCGCTGTCCGAGGGTAAGCTAGTCAGACACCAATGTCCGTTCTGCACCCACACCACTCATTATCTGGAGGTGCTGTGGATCCACCAGCGTGTGGCCCACAGGGTGGATAGTGGCAGCTCCCTGGCTCCCAAGTGGGCCCCCTACGTCACCTGTTTCAAGGGCTCCAAGGCTGCTGGACGACGCACAGGGCCCCCACCTTTCCTGGAAGGAAAAGACTGCCCAGTGCTCCCAGTGCCCCGGTCCCAGCGCACCAAAGCCCCAGGTTCCACTGCCATGCAACCTTCAGGTGGAGGCACCAAGAGGCCAAAGACCCACACAAGCACTACAACTACTACTGCCCAGTCCAACACCAGCCAGGCCATGGTGTCAGGGTCGCGTACCAGGTCACCCCCTGGTGGTGGGAAGTCGCTCCTACCTCAAAAGAAGAAGTCGTCAAGCCTCCCAAACCATACGGGGGTGGTGGCAAATAAGAGCGCCCGATCTAAAACAGAAGCCCACCCTAAAGTTCCTGCCGCCACCGCCACCGCCGCCTCAACCAGCATCCGAGGCTTCTCCCAGCAGTCGACAAGCAGATCCAAATCTGGAAGCCATCATCGGGAGGCTGCTGAGGGAAGCCTGCTTCCGCAAGAGGGCCTCGGCTTTATTCTCGCCAGGAACCATGGCAGGGCCGACCACACATCCCATCTTACCCCAGACAGAACTTACCTACACCCCCAGCCCCGTCCACACCCACACAGCCATCCACAGGATCCCCCTGCAGCCCTGAAAGMTCAAGACCTTTGGTCAGTCACAAACATGTTTGGGGCGCAGGGCAGCAGTGGGTACCTGGCACCCAACACCGTCTTCGGCCACGGGAAGAGGGAGTCAACTGCTGGGGACAGCAGAGACACCCCGATGGACATGGACATCCTGGGTCTGTTGAAGAATTACAACCCCCACGACCTGGCAGCTCTCTACCAGCACTGGGGCTTTGTAGATCCCAGGCTTGACCAACAAGGTAAGGGGGATTGAGTTGGGTAATGTAGTCCTTTTTTCCCCCTTTTTTTCCCTTTATTTAACTAGGCAAGTCAGTTAAGAACAAATTCTTATTTACAATGACAGCACAGTGGGTTAACTGCCTTGTTCAGTGGCAGAACGACAGATTTTTACCTTGTCAGCTTAGGGATTTGATCTAGAAACCTTTCCGTTACTGGCCATACGCTCTAACCACTAGGCTACCTGCGGCCCCAATGCCATTAATGACAATGGCATTGATTTTCTATTTTTTAAATTGTTCACCACAGRCCTACATAATTCAGCATGTAGAGGAAGAGAAAGATACATTCACAAGACTGACCATGTACTCTACACTGTACACTAAGGTCACTTTGAGAGTAGCAGATCTAACCTGCAGCTTGTCGTCGTAGATACCATCATCATCCTCTTCAGCCCTTTGAGTCACATGTAATAACGTGACCTTTTGTAGTATGAGTTTTTCATTTTATTTGTCCTCCGCCTTTTCTGTTTTTCTACGAGTGTTTTGGCATGAATGCTAATAGCTTGGGGGAAACATGTTTACCAAGGCCGACAGAAGGACATGTTTCTGCCGGTGATAGTACCAGTCAAGGAATAGGTCTCTGTCTAGTGTCTGTCTCTTATACACATCTAGATGTGTATAAGAGACAGGTGTGTGTGTGTGTGTGTGTGTGTGTGTGTGTGTGTGTGTGTGTGTGTGTGTGTCACACACAGTGGACAGGGAGGATGGCTCATAATAATGGCTGGATTTTTGGCTGGAATGGAGTGAATGGAATGGTATCAAACACATGAATGTGTTTAAAAGCATTACATTCACTCCATTCCAGCCATTATTATGAGCCGTCTTCCCCTCAGCAACCTCCGCTGGTGTACCAGTATGTGCATGCATGGATCACAGTGACACAGATGGGCAGTGGGCACCCAGTACTGTGTGACAAGGATAAGGGTGTGTGTGTCTGAGAGAGAGAAAGGGAGAATGAAAGAGATGGCATCGAGACTACACACACACACACACACACACACAGTAAATTCCACTCCCAGAACATCAGAGACCTGACACAATTGGGGTGACAGCAGGAGAAAGAGCAGTGAGCAAGTACAGGGAAAGAGAGGGAGAAACAACAAGGAGCGAAAGATTGACCTAGTGAGAGGGATATGCAGACATAGAGAGAGGAAAAGAGCGAGAGGAGTACATCTGACATGTGACACGGCCAAAGGCACATCAGAGGCCGGGCAGTTTAATTTGCAGTAATATATGCGTTACTTCCCAGGCAGCCAGGGGCTGTGTCAGGGCTGTCAGATGTGGTACGAAAGTTGTCATCCACTGCCCTGAATGAAGCCCACCCCTCTCCCATCTTAATGGCACATCGGAAGTACTAATGAGCCCAATACTCTGTGGCTTAGGTGTTCTAGCGGTTAGCGTCACTGCCTGTGTCTGCATGGGTTCAAATCTAACCCACAGCCCTTTGACACTCTCCTATTCTTTACATGCTATCACTCTGACTATATTCTGTTCAATAAAAAATCTGAAAGAAAAACCCAATGAGCTAACTAGCTAGCTACTGTTTCTGCATAATTCGTGCCTGCTGCACAGCGCCGGTGAGTAAAAAGATTGGATAAGTTAAAATTGTGTGAGATCAACAATTTATCAATGGAACAGGTTAGCTACCTATCCAACACTGCAATTAGAGCTAGCTGGCTAGCTAACGTTAGCATACTTTAGCAGGTCAGCTGCAATGGTAGATAGCTAGCTAGCATATACTCCATGAACAAAGCAATCTAGCTAGAAAAATAGAGGAAAGAGAGTGGTGTTAATGATTTTTTTTTTAACTGTTACAAAACTGAGTATGTTCATTAGATAATCCAGCTGGTCCAGTGGTGGTCGGCATTGTTTCCTATGCATTCTTGTGTTCAGACTTCTGATGGTAACAACTCAGAATTGGATTGGTGCAAGCAGAGGCTGAATGGATTGGTGCAAGCACAGATTTGCACGCACACAAACACATACCCACACACATGAAAAAAACATAAGTGTGTGTTGTGCCTGTGAATGCCAGTCTGCRCGTGTGTGTGCTTTTGTCCTTGGATGGCAGTCCCTCAACTTTGAACAAACACATTTGCTTGTGACACTGACCTGTGAAAATGTTTATACATAATTAATCAGATGTCTGTTATGGGGATGTACAGTAATTGGTGTGTGTGCATGCTAATGAGATGCCTGAGCACCAGCACAGTGACCATTGGTCCTCTGTAGCTCAGTTGGTAGAGCATGGTGATTGCAAAGCCAGGATAGTGGGTTTGATTCCCTGGATTCCCTGGATATGTAAAATGTATGCACTTATAACTGACTAAGTTGCTTTTGATTAAAGTGTCTGCTAAATGGCATATTATTATAATAGTATATAGTATATATATATATATATATATATTAGTTTATAGTATATAAAGTGCATACATTTTTACATATGTGTGCTCCAGTTAATCAAACCCATTATCCTGGCTTTGCAAGCACCATGCTCTACCAACTGAGCTACAGAAGAAAATAAAAGAAAATATATATATATACACACGCACACAGTACCAGTCAAAAGTTTGGAAAAACCTACTCATTCAAGGTTTTTTTWAAACTATTTTCTACATTGTAGAATAATAGTGAAGACATCAAAACTATGAAATAACACATATGGAATCATGTAGTAACAAAAAGTGTTTAACAAATCAAAATAGATTTTAGATTCTTAAAAGTATCCAACAGTCTTGAAGGAGTTCCCACATATGCTGAGCACTTGTTGGCTGCTTTTCCTTCACTCTGAGGTCCAACTCATCCCAAACAATCTCAATTGGTTTGAGGTTGGGTGATTGTGGAGGCCAGGTCATCTGATGCAGCACTCCATCACTCTCATTCTTGGTCAAGTAGCCCTTGCACAGCCTGGTGTGTTGGGTCATTGTCCTGTTGAAACACAAATTATAGTCCCACTAAGCACAAACCAGATGGGATGGCATATCGCTGCAGAATAATATGGTAGCCATGCTGGTTAAGTGTGCCTTGAATTCTACATAAATCACTGATAGTGTCACAAACCAAGCACCCCCACAAAATCACACCTCCTCCTCCATGCTTCACGGTGGGAACCACACATGTGGAGATCATCCGTTCACCTACTCTGCGTCTCAAAAGGACACGGAGGTTACAACCAAAAATCTAAAAGTTGGACTCATCAGACCAAAGGACAGTTTTCCACAGGTCTAATGTCCATTGCTCGATGTTTCTTGGCCAAAGCAAGTCTCTTCTTCTTATTGGTGTGCTTCGGTAGTGGTTTCTTTGCAGCAATACGACCATGAATGCCTGATTCATGCAGTCTCCTCTGAACAGTTGATGTTGAGATGTGTCTGTTACTTGAACTCTATGAAGCATTTATTTGGGCTGCAATCGGAGGTGAAGTTAACTGTAATGAACTTATCCTCTGCAGCAGAGGTAACTGGGTCTTCCTTTCCTGTGGCGGTCCTCATGAGAGCCAGTTTTATCATACCGCTTGATGCACTTGAAGAAACTTTCAAAGGTCTTGAAATGTTCTGCATTGACTGACCTTCATGTCTTAAAGTAATGATGGACTGTTGTTTCTCTTTGCTTATTTGAGCTGTTCTTGACATAATTTGAACTTGGTCTTTTACCAAATAGGGCTATCTTCTGTATATCACCCCTACCTTGTCACAACACAACTGATTGGCTCAAACGTATTAATTAACTTTTAACAGGGCACAGCTGTTAATTTAAATCCATTCCAGGTGACTACCTAATGAAGCTGGTTGAGAGAATGCCAAGAGTGTGCAAAGCTGTTGTCAAGGTAGAGGGTGGCTACTTTGAAGAATCTTGTGTTATTTCATAGTTTAGAAAATAGTCCAAGTAAAGAAAAACTCTGGAATGAGTAGGTGTGTCCAAACTTTTGACTGGTTGTGTGTGTGTGTGTGTGATAGATATATCTATATATAAAAAGTTTGGGGTCACTTAGACATTTCCTAGCTTTTTTAAAGAAAAGCAAAATATTTAACATCAAATTTATCTGAAATACAGTGTAGACATTGTTAATGTTGTAAATGACTATTGTAGCTGGAAACGGCTGATTTCTTTATGGAATATCTACATAGGCGTACAGAGGCCCATTATCAGCAACCATCACTCCTGTGTTCCAATGGCACGTTGTGTTAACTAATCCAAGTTTATCATTTTAAAAGGCTAAGTGATCATTAGAAAACCCTTTTGCAATTGTTAGCACAGCTGAAAATTGTTGAGCTGATTTAAAGAAGCATTAAAAACGGCCTTTAGACTAGTTGAGTATCTGGAGCATCAGCATTTGTGGGTTCAATTACAGGTTCAAAATGGCCAGATACAAAGCACTTTCTTCTGAAACTCATGTCTTTTCTTGTTCTGAGAAATGAAGGCTATTCCATGCGAGAAATTGCCAAGAAACTGAAGTTCTGGTACAAAGCGGTGAACTACACCAGTCTCAACGTCAACAGTGAAGAGGCGACAACGGGATGCTGGCCTTCTATGCGTTGGCCCAGTTATCGAAAGGTTGCTAGATCGAATCCCTGAACTGACAAAGTAAAAATCTGTCGTTCTGCCCCTAAACAAGGCAGTTAACCCACTGTTCCTAGGCTGTCATTGTAAATAAGAATTTGTTCTTAACTGACTTGCCTAGTTAAATAAAGGTTAAATAAATAAAATAAAAAAACAGACACTGGACAGAGGAACTCGTTGAGACTGGTGTTTTGCGGGTACTATTTAATGAAGCTGTCAGTTGAGGACTTGAGGCATCTGTTTCTCAAACTAGACACTGTAATGTACTTGTTCTCTTGCTCAGTTGTGCACCGGGGCCTCCCACTCCTCTTTCTATTCTGGTTAGGGCCAGTTTGCGCTGTTCTGTGAAGGGAGTAGTACACAGCGTTGTACCAGAACTTCAGTTTCTTGGCAATTTCTCGCATGGAATAGCCTTCATTTCTCAGAACAAGAATAGACTGACGAGTTTCAGAAGAAAGGTCTTTGTTTCTGTCCATTTTGAGCCTGTAATCGAACCCACAAGTGCTGATGCTCCAGATACTCAACTAGTCTAAAGAAGGATGGTTTTATTGCTTCTTTAATCAGCACAGAAGTTTTCAGCAGTGAAAGGGTTTTCTAATGATCAATTAGCCTTTTTAAAATGATAAACTTGGATATGCTAACACAACGTGCCATTTCAACATAGGAGGGATGGTTGCTGATAATGGGCCTCCGTACGCCTATGTAGATATTCCATACAAAAAATCTGAAATACACTGTATTTCTGATCAATTTGATGTTATTCTAATTGACTGAAAATGAGCTTTTCTTTCAAAAACAAGGCCATTTCTAAGTGACCCCAAACTTTTGAACAGTTGTGTGTGTCTCTGTGTGTATTTTATATATATATATATATATATATATATATATATATATATATATATATATATATATATCCCACAAATCAATTGAAGACCAAAAACTAGAACAAGCAGAAAAGCCATCGCTTTTTCCCGCTTGTCACGCCAAGGCAATATTACCGTGAAATCTAAACGGAATATTGCCCTAAAAATACAACAGATACCTTAACTTACTGTGATATTATTAGGTCCAGTTTTTTTCTTGTAACTCTTCGTTGTGAAGGTCTTGGGATTCTAAAGTGTTGCTCTGTCTCTTGTTTCTACAGCAATGCTGCAGTACAATGGACATTTTGGAAATGAAGTCCATTCCTCCACGGAGGCCTCCAAACAAGTATGCTACTTTCCATGTTTGGGTTTTGTTTCGCTCGAAATAGAATCCGTCGCCTTACTGTGTGCCCTTCAATGTATATCTCCCTCTGCATTCCCCCTATCCTGTCAATAACAAAATACTAAAGGTATTTAGACCTTTAAAATAATCCCTCGTCACTCCTTTCTGCTCCCAGCTCTGAGAATCCAAAAGAGAAATCAGTGTTTGAAACACTAAAGGCAGTGATACTTGAGCGTCTGTGTCAGACTGCTGTCTCCCTCTTTCTCTGTTTGGTACGAGGAGCTGACAGGGAAACAAAAACTAAAAAAGCCTTGACATCCCCCTTGGGGTAAACAGTCGTGCGTCTCCATATGGCATGTCAACATCCTGCCAATCATGACCACACGCAGGCCCTCCTGGACTCTCTCTACCTACCTGTCTGTTGTTCTCCTCTTATTTTCTTCCACTTCTGTTGCCTTTGTAATGTGTGAGACGTGAGGACACACTGACACACACTGAAAGATTAACTCAAACTGACATTAACACAAACTTAAGACAAACTGACATTTTTGCACAATCAGAAACACACTTTCAGACACAGAAGTATACTTGCACACACACAAATACACTCATAGAAAGAAACTGACACTCAGCAACACAAACGTGTCTTGGTAGGATCTGTGATCTGACTCCATTTTGCCCCTTGTCTCTGTCCTCTACAGGTGAGTGGCCGCTCCTCTGCTTCCACAACCTCTCTTAGGAAGGGGACATGAAAACTCTGCATGCCACATGCCCTGAAAACTCGACTTCCCAAAATGCACTGTTGCAAGATGAGAAGCCTGCAGTCCCTCACAGGAACCAAGCCATGACTACAGGAGAACAGTGGCTCTTCACTTGAGGGGCCCAATTGTCTCAAGGGACACTCTTTGTCTACAACTAACTAACCCTCCCGGACTGATAAAGCTACCATTACATGTGGACGTGACAGAGTGGAAATTCTTCCCCAACTGGGGTGTGAACTCACAACCCTGTACACTGTAACTCAACATACTCAAGAAGCACCGTCAATACCTCGGACACAGAAAGGACAAGGCATTTCTGCATCCAGTGGCAGAACTTCTCAGGAATGCAGTAGCGATGCACTTAACCATCTGCTACATCACACACTGGGCGTAGATGTTTATGTGGTGACAGTATACTGACCTGGAGATGGTGTAGTTGTTTAGCTCATGGTGATTGAGTTCAGGCTGGGTTAGTGATAACTGATTCTAAATCAGTTGTTAAAGGGCAGAAAACCAGGATCCCCCAGGGTGTTTTATGTAACCTTTAATGCAAACCCTTTAAATCCATGTCAGAGCAAAAATACAAGCAAAGACTGAAACGTTCATATTATATCCCTCCAGAGAATTGATAGAACATTTTGAAGTAATCGGATTGGTATGTGTGTTTACTGTGAATGTGTGTTAGTGTTTTAGTCATCTGTTTATTTTAGCTTTTGACACTTTTTTTTGTGTTATTTGGAAACTGTTTGGATTGGTCAGGTCAGTCAGCTCACACAAGCAAAGTTACCATCCACCTTGAAAGCTGGAATCTTTAATAGTAAAACGGCCATGTCCATTTGTGATATTACAACAAACTAATTACTGCAAACAACAAACACATTTTTTCTCTCGGACATCATCGCGATGGAACAGCAGCATATATTCATTATTCATTCTTGTTTTACCTTGATGCATGACGCTCCCCACTTCTGCTTCGTCCAACAAACAAAATCAATAACAATGGCCATGGGGTGGACAGTGGCATGGTTTAGCCCACTAAGGAGTTTCTCCCATCTTTAAGCAACAATAATGAGGCAGCTGTTTGACTTACCATCCATCTCCAGCCATGTTTACATGAACAACAACTATGCTAGTCTCTTCTGACCAGGGATGTTGTGGAGGGTAAACACACAAAATGCTGGCAAGTAGCCTCGAGGTTGGAGCGTTGGGCCAGTAACCGAAAGGAATACGAATACTGGAGCCAACAATGTGTCGGGTGTGCCCTTGAGCAAGGCACTTAACCCTAATTGCTCCAGGGGCACTGTACAACGGCAACCCTGGTCGTGACCCAACTCCCTGCAAGTGACTTGAGGAGTTGCGATATGCAAAAAAAAGAATTCATTATAAACTTGTGTAAGCACCCCCCCCAAATTATTATTTACGCAGCTTTTAATTTGTGAAATTACTTTTACCCACTTATTATTGCGTTCCCAGCGTAGATCAATGCTCAGAACGCTTATTTTCTTTATATGAGTTCTTCTCGCACCTGCTTCTTTTAGCGAACGGCTAATCTCTGCCCTCTCACCTCTCACGAATCGCAGCACAGACCGAGGGCCAGTGAAACAGACTACCCCAGCGGCAAGTGGATTTAAAGGGCTCTGGCTAGTGTTATCCAGCTAGCTAGCTGGATGAGGAAAGAAGCTAATGTTAAATGGCTCTTGACCACAGCAGGGGCAAAATATAGGCTACTAAGTTCTCGTCATAAATTTGCTTTACAGAGAGTACTAGTAAAGATGTTTATAACTAACCCAAGATATACCAGAGCCTGTAGTTTCCAATGGGAGCAAATTCATCATAGTGGGCATAATAAGTAAGGAGGTGGGCAGAGCCAAGCACAAGTTAGTTTGATCCTACTGGCGCGTTCTAGCATTTATTTGCATATGTCCATTAGGGAACACCTACTCTGAAGTACGCGTGTGCAATAACTAAATTTGCCCTTGCCCTCCTACTAAATAACACAACTTTGGGAAAGGGTAAAGTCTACAAAACGCAGTAGACTCTGTTACAGATTCTAGTTTTGGAAACAAAAAACTATGTATATCAAATGTTTAATGAATTATTTATTTTTGCGGATTGTCGGCCAAAATCCATCTCGCTCTATCTTCTTCCACTGCCGGCAACTGGGCTTCCTCTCATCACCATATTTGGTATTTAGTGAGTGGAAATGCCAACCGGATGCTTTACATTGATACATCAGGTGAAATATCTGGCTCATTGTTCTATCTGTGGGACCAGTCAGACAGACAGACAGTGGTGTGGCAGACAGTGGTGAGGCTGCGGCAGGCTGCAAAGCATGCAGGAGGAGGCAGAGGAGACACAGAGAGAGCGGAAGCAAGCAGAGAGCGAGAGGTTAGTACAGTGGTTCCCAAACTTGGGGTCGGGTCACCCTGTGGGGTCCCCTGAGAAAATCTGTACTAATCTTATACAAATTAAGAACGTACAAAATAAGATATTTCAATATCTCCCCATATCCTACCTTCCCTAAAGGCCTACATTAAAATGCAAACAATACAGATGTAAAAATGTAACACGTCTTCCTTTATTTCGTTAGTCTTATCTTGATCGCCCACTGGTCTGTATAATTTACCCACCCTTTGTTTTACCACTATATCACTGGTGCTGACCATGTATGTTCTGTCGCGTTAAGTCTTTATATCCACTCAAGTGGATATCCCAACATTGAAAGACTGGCTTCCATTGCTATGGACCACTGACCATGTGGAACATTTCAAACATTGTGTTTCTCAGACCTCAGAAWGTTTTCTTCTGTTGAGGTAAGTCCACGTCCCAGGCTATCTGATCCAGACGGAATGGAAAATGAACCCAAAACAAATGCATGGAAAAGAAAAGCACTATGTAACTTACAGATTTGCAGTGCTTCATGCGTATAGCTGGATCTACACAACCAATGGTGTTGTGGACTTGAACAGAAGGCCACTTTTGAGGTCTGAGAACAGAAAATGTCCCTTTAGAAGGTAGATGTGCAGTTTGACTCCATGAAAAGGACTACTCTTCAATTAGGAGGATTGTGGGTCAGTCTTGGATTGTCTGTTTCGAAAAACACTGTTCTTTAGTTCCTTTTTGCTGTGTTTTTTGTGTTTTGCTGGATCACTGGATATCTGTCTTAGAAATGGCTTCTGCAGTTTTTTTCAAGTTATTTTAGCTGCGCACAAGGAAAGAAAGCCATCCATGTTAAAAAGTACCAATCTGATGATATTAGTACGTTATTTATTGAATATTATATGATAGTTATCCACCTTGAATCGATTGTCGTATGTTAAAAACATTTTTTTTTAAGGTTTATGAATTGAAGTCAAAATTATATACAGTGGGAGAACAAGTATTTGATACACTGACGATTTTGCAGGTTTTCCTACTTACAAAGCATGTAGAGGTCTGTAATTTTTATCATAGGTACACTTCAACTGTGAGAGAAGGAATCTAAAACAAAAATCCAGAAAATCACATTGTATGATTTTTAAGTAATTAATTTGCATTTTATTGCATGACATAAGTATTTGATACATCAGAAAAGCAGAAACTGAATATTTGTACAGAAACCTTAGTTTGCAATTACAGAGATCATACGTTTCTGTAGTTCTTGACCAGGTTTGCACACACTGCAGCAGGGATTTTGGCCCACTCCTCCATACAGACCTTCTCCAGATCCTTCAGGTTTCGGGGCTGTCGCTGGGCAATACGGACTTTCGGCTCCCTCCAAAGATTTTCTATTGGGTTCAGGTCTGGAGACTGGCTAGCCACTCCAGGACCTTGAGATGCTTCTTACGGAGCCACTCCTTAGTTGCCCTGGCTGTGTGTTTCGGGTCGTTGTCATGCTGGAAGACCCAGCCCCCGACCCATCTTCAATGCTCTTACTGAGGGAAAGAGGGTTGTTGGTCAAGATCTCGCGATACATGGCCCATCCATCCTCCCCTCAATACGGTGCAGTCGTCCTGTCCCCTTTGCAGAAAAGCATCCCCAAAGAATGATGTTTCCACCTCCATGCTTCACGGTTGGGATGGTGTTCTTGGGGTTGTACTCATCCTTCTATTCCTCCAAACACGGCGAGTGGAGTTTAGAGCAAAAAGCTCTATTTTTGTCTCATCAGACCACATGACCTTCTCCCATTCCTCCTCTGGATCATCCAGATGGTCATTGGCAAACTTCAGAGACGGGCCTGGACATGCGCTGGCTTGAGCAGGGGACCTTGCGTGCGCTGCAGGATTTTAATCCATGACGGCGTAGTGTGTTACTAATGGTTTTCTTTGAGACTGTGGTCCCAGCTCTCTTCAGGTCATTGACCAGGTCCTGCCGTGTAGTTCTGGGCTGATCCCTCACATTCCTCATGATCATTTGATGCCCCACGAGGTGAGATCTTGCATGGAGCCCCAGACCGAGGTGATTGACCGTCATCTTGAACTTCTTCCATTTTCTAATAATTGTGCCAACAGTTGTTGCCTTCTCACCAAGCTGCTTGCCTATTGTCCTGTAGCCCATCCCAGCCTTGTACAGGTCTACAATTTATCCCTGATGTCTTACACAGCTCTCTGGTCTTGGCCATTGTGGAGAGGTTGGAGTCTGTTTGATTGAGTGTGTGGACAGGTGTCTTTTATACAGGTAACGAGTTCACAGGTGCAGTTAATACAGGTAATGAGTGGAGAACAGGAGGGCTTCTTAAAGAAAAAACTAACAGGTCTGTGAGAGCCGGAATTCTTACTGGTTGGTAGGTGATCAAATACTTATGTCATGCAATAAAATGCAAATTAATTACTTAAAAATCATACAATGTGATTTTCTGGATTTTTATTTTAGATTCCGTCTCTCACAGTTAAAGTGTACCTATGATATAAATGACAGACCTCTACATGCTTTGTAAGTAGGAAAACCTGCAAAATCGGCAGTGTATCAAATACTTGTTCTCCCCACTGTAGATTGTAACACGATAGACGTTTGTAATAAGAACAAGGTTGGGGCTTAGATGGACATGTGTTAATCAGAACGCGTCATGATGATTTGCAATGTTCACTCAGTGCTCAGATATTCTGTGACTTTTAGGACTTTAGATGATGAGGCTGTATTTTAAAAGTATTTATATTGCATAATACCTGTTAGTACAAATAAAAATTGATATATTTACATGGGCTTGATATTGGTAATTTCCTTATGCCAGAGGCCCTTTCATCAGCCTTTGAGGTGGTATGTTCATGACAATCACACACATCAAAATGTTGTATAAATGGTTGTGATTATGTAACATGAAAAGTTCATACAATTACAGGTATTTGTAATAGGCTTAATTTATCTCTCATAATTGTTCAACAGTGCTTGGTAAAGCTCTTACACCAATTATTGTTGCTCATATAGTTATATTAGAAAGTAAAAAGTGTTACAAAGCAATATGGAAGGAATTTGACATTCATTATCTGAGAGGATGGGTATACAACCAGTGTACAAAACATTAGGAACACCTTCCTAATATTGAGTTGCACCCTCGTTTCCCCTCAGAACAGCCTCAATTTGTCAGGCATGGACTTTACAAGGTGTCAAGTGTTCCACAGGGATGCTGGCCCATGTTACAAATCCTTCTTTAACATGTCTCCTCGCCTTCATCTATACTAACTTCAGTGTATATTTGGCCTTGCGTTTTCAGTTATTACCCTGCTGAAAAGTGGATTTGTCTCCCAGTGTCTTTTGGAAAGCAGAATGAACCAAGTTTTCCTCTAGGACTTTACCTGTGCTTCGCTCTGTTCTTTTTATTTGTATCCTAAAAAAACTCCCTAGTCCTTGCCGATTACAAGAATACCCATAACATGATTCAGCCACCATCATGCTTGAAAATATGATGAGTGGTACTCAGTGATGTTTTGTGTTGGATTTGCTCCAAACACTATGCTTTGTATTCAGGAAAAAATCTTTCTTTGCCACATTTTTTTCAGTATTACTTGAGTGCCTTATTGCAAACAGGATGCATGTTTTGGAATATTTGTATTCTGTACAGGCTTCCTTTTTTCCCCCACTGTCATTTCGGTTAGCATTGTGGAGTAACAACAATGCTGTTGAGCCATCCTCAGTTTTCTCCTATTCCAGCCATTTAACTCTGTAATTGGTTTAAAATCACCATGGATGAAATCCCTGGGCGGTTTCCTTCATCTCCTGCAACTGAGTTAGGAAGATCGCRTGTAACTTTGTAGTGACTGGGTGTATTGATACACCATCTAAAGTGTAATTAATACCTTTGCCATGCTCAAAGGGATATTCCATGTCTGCTTTTTTTTATTTTTTACCCATCTACCAATAGATGCCCTTCTTTGCGAAGCATTGGAAAACCTCTGTGCTTGAAATTCACTGCTCGACTGAGGGACACTACGGGTAGTTGTATGTGTGGGGCACAGAGATGGGGTAGTAATTAAAAAGTAATGTGAAACCCCATTATTTCACACGTAGTCCATGCACCTTATTATCTGACTTGTTAAGCACATTTTTACTCTGGAACTTATTTAGGCTTGACATAACAAATACTTATTGAATCAAGACATTTTAGCTTTTATTCATTTTGTAAACATTTCTAAAACCATAATTCCACTTTGATATTATGGGGTATTGTGTGTAGATCAGTGACACAAATCTAAATGTAATACAGCCTGAATTTAAAATGCAACACAACAAAATGTGGAAAAAGTCAAGGGGTGTGAATACTTTCTGAAGGCACTGTATGTTGTTCCAAGATAAACCATGTTCAAATTAAAATGTTAAGTTATAATCATAAACAGGAACATAATTCAAATAATTTGCTCAAAGAATAGAAAAGCATAGGCAATAAAATCTCTATATGGCATTCTGCAAGGAGCTAACCTTTTCCACAGGTCACACCACATTCCCTGCCATTGTGCCCTGGAGGTTGTGCCAACTGACAAGGTCCCTGGCTTGAAGCTGGAGCAAAACATGTATTCATTTTACCTTTATTTAACTAGGCAAGTCAGTTAAGAGCAAATTCTTATTTACAATGACGGCCTACCCCGGCTAAACCCTAACGACGCTGGGCCAATTGTGCACTGCCCTATGGGACTCCCAATCACGGCCAGCTGTGATACAACCTGGAATCTAACCATGGTCTGTAGTGACGCCTCTAGCACTGAGATGCAGTGCCTTAGACCGCTGCGCCACTCGGGAGCATGTATGTATAAGAAAAAAACTGGAATGTCACATTTACATAAGTATTCAGACCCTTTGCTCAGTACTTTGTTGAAGCACCTTTGGTAGTGATTACAGCCTAGAGTCTTCTTGGGTATGACGTTACAAGCTTTGCACACCTGTATTTGGGGAGTTTCTCCTATTCTTCTCTGCAGATCGTCTCAAGCTATGTCAGGTTCGATGGGGAGCGTCGCTGTACAGCTTATTTCAGGTCTCTCCAGAGATGTTCGATCGGGTTCAAGTCCGGGCTCTGGCTGGGCCACTCAAGGACATTCAGAGACTTGTCCCAAAGCCACTCCTGCATTGTCTTGGCTGTGTGCTTAGGGTCGTTGTCCTGTTGGAAGGTGAACCTTCGCCCCCAGTCTGAGTTACATGATCTCTCTGTACTTTGCTCTGTTCATCTTTCCCTTGATTCTAGTCTCCCAGTCCCTGCCGCTGAAAAACATCCCCAGAGCATGTTGCTGCCACCACCATGCTTCACTGGCTTCTGTCTAGCCACTCTACCATATAGGCCTGATTGGTGGAGTGCTGAAGAGATGGTTGTCCCTCTGGAAGGTTCTCCCATCTCCACAGAGGAACTCTATCAGAGTGACCATTGGGTTCTTGGTCACCTCCCTGACCAAGGCCCTTCTCCCCTGATTGCTCAGTTTGGCCCGGCGGCCAGCTCTAGGAAGAGTCTCGTGGTACCAAACTCCTCCATTTAAGAATGATGGAGGCCACTGTGCTCTTGGGGACCATCAATGCTGCAGAAATGTTTTGGTACCCTTCGGCAGATCTGTGCCTTGACACAATCCTGTCTCGGATCTCTATGGACAATTCCTTCGACCTCATGGCTTGGTTTCTTCTCTTACATGCACTGTCAACTGTGGAACCTTACATAGACAGGTGTGTGCTTTTCCAAATCATGTCCAATACATTGAATTTCCCACAGGTGGACTCCAATCAAGTTGTAGAAACATTTCAAGGATGATCAATGGAAACATTCAAGGGTTTTTCTTTATTTTTGCTATTTTCTACCTTGTAGAATAATAGTGAAGACATACAAACTATGAAATAACACACATGGAATCATGTAGTTATCAAAAAGTGTTAAACAAATTAAAATATATTTTAGATTCTTCAAAGCTGTCATCAAGTCAAATGGTGGCTACTTTGAAGTATTTCAAATATAAAAAGTATTTTGATTTGTTTAACACTTTTTTGGTAACTACATGAGTCCATGTGTGCTATTTCATAGTTTTTATGTCTTCACTATTGAAACACACATTGGAAACCTGTGGTCTGAATGCAAGGTCCATAAGTCCATAAACAGACAGAGGATCTGGAAGGATTATGTATGGAGGAACTTTCTAAGATCCCTCACAATGTATACATACATTTTTGCTCATCTTTATCAAGGTTGTCAATCATTTCAGGCCCCCCTTTTCTCATTGACTCTTGAAGAACTTAACTTATAAATGCCTCATGAGCTTAATTAATTAACCCAACTTTCATGCCACAGCAGAACCCAAAATATAAACTTATTTTACTCAAATGAATGTAAATAAACACTTTATAGCCTCAAAACATGGTTAAAACTATAATGTTGATATCATGGCTGGTCAGTCCTTGCATCCATTGCTTTGTCTATGAATTTGAGATTTCTTACAATTCTCCAGGCCCATCCTTCAGCTTTCACTGAAACAGAGGGCGGTTGGATCCTACCCTAACCTTAACTTTATGTCCACATCTCAGCTCAACCCTAAATTCATATCCATATCCACATCCCAGTTCAACCCTAACCCTAGCCTCAACCCGAACTTCATATACACATCCACATCCCAGTTCAACCCTAAACCTCTAAACGTAGGCATGGTGTAAGTACAATTTCTATCAGGAGATGGCGCACAATACCAAGGATTGGGTGGAGAAGAGTTCAGCCGCAAAGGATGAAAGGCATCAAATAATATTTCTGTCCATTCAGGATAAACTATGGCTCATTTATAGACAAAAGTTAGAAAACGTCACCACATCACATAATACAAGGAATAAAAATGCCATAGCAACAGTATTAAATATATAGTTAAGTGTGGATTGTCAAAAGACATCAGTAACAACCCCCGGTATAGCCATCCGCTTAAACAATGGGCATAAATTGGGCAGCTAAGCACAGATCCATTATCAGTTTTGCTCTTTTAATCAAAATGATTGGGATTGGGTTTAAGCTGAGGTAAACTGGCCCCACTCAGTTGTGAAAATTCAGGTGAAAAATGTTTGTTTACCAAGCACAAAACATCTTAAATCAACAGTTTCCGTCCATGCCTCTCATCCTTCCATCCTTTCTGTTCCGTGGCATCCGCTGGCAACACCTCGGTGAACTCCTTCCGATGCTTTTTGAACACACACACACACACAGCAGCGTGCACCTATCACATCCTGTTTGTCAATGGGACCGCATCATCTCTAGGCGTGGTGACAGTGTCAGTCATCCATCTAAAATACAGAGATCATGGCTAGAGCCACGAGCAGAGGACCAGTGAGTTTTGTGTTGGCCATAGGGCCCAGAGAGTAGATCATGTCACCAGTCAGGCTGGGAGAGGGAGAAAGAGATGGGTTGGCATATGTTCTTTGACGGGAAACTGCCTCGCTTTAGTTCAGCCCTCTTGCAGGCAAGAGGAGAGACGGACTGGTGGCTGATTGTAGTGACAGGCGTCTCCTGTCTTTTCAGTCCTTGTGAGGAAGATCTCTCTCTCTCTTTCTTTCTCTCTCTCTCTCTCTCTCTCTCTGTGTGTTGGGGTCATATGCACACAGCTCGATTACTGCAGAGAGAAGCTGTCTATTGTGGGAGGTAATATCACATGTGCGCACACACACACACCCTTAAGGTAGTCCATGGTGTGTATATAGACATTATGGACAGTATATGAATAGAAAAGGTGTGTACTGCAGTAGTTATATAGTATTAGCCTTGAATAGAATACAGTAGATACATATGAAACTCTCTTCAATAGCCGTCCAAAGGAGGATGGGCCTGGATATCTGGATATCCTGGTCAATGATGCAGTCTCCCGAGAGGATACTTCCAAGATATTTAAAGTGTGGTACAATGGCAAGTGAGGAGAGATGGAGAGTGCGGGTATTTCAAGTGGAGAATCAGATGACCACTAACATAGGACCTCTGTTTTTGGGATGTTAACAGACAGCCCCATTCTGCTCTGTGCCCTCAAAGCTGCTGTGAAGTTGGCTTGCAGAGCTTCTGGGGTATGGGCCACAAGAGTACAATCATCTGCGTACTGGTACGCGTTCAGATTTGAGCTTTGTGGCAGCTTGGAGCCTCCTAATGTTGAAGAGGTTCCCGGTCAATCTGAAGTCCAGTGTCACCCCACTCTCTGTTTTCATGTCCTTGTGCAGGAATGTTGTGACACTCAGGAGGACGAAATTGAATTAGACCGGCGCTAGCACATACCCTTGCCTCACACCAGTGCCAACTCCAAAGGGTTCAGACTGCTGACTGCCAACTGTAACTCAGGCCACCATCCCCTCATGGAACTGATGCAGGATGTTCACACATTTCCCAGGGTAGCCATACTGCAGGAGGACCTTCCAAAGAAGTTCACGGTGTACTGTGTCGAATGCTTTGGAGAGGTCCACAAAGGCCATGAATAGGTCTTGTTTCTGTTCAAGGCACTTTTCCTGCAGTTGGTGTGCACTGAAGATCATGTCCACTGTGCTTCTGTTCTTTCTGAAGCCGCACTGGGACTCAGTTATCAGGTCCTCAGTGATGGTGTCGATGAGTCTGCGGAGCATGACCTTTGCCAAGACTTTGCCAGCAACTGCAAGGAGGGATATGCCCCTGCTGTTGCCACAGATGTATTGTCCCCCTTGCTTTTGCATATGGTGACAATGTTTGCATCCCTCCATTGATGGGGATGCTCTCTTGTCTCCATATCTCAGAGATTAACAGGTGAACTGCTCAGGTACAGAGATATCCCCTCTGTTTTAGGATCTGAGCAGGGATGGGGTCAGGTCCAGAAGTTTTGTTGTTCTTCAGTGACCTGATGGTGGCTCAGACCTCAGAAAAGGTGGGTGGGAGATCAAGACTCTGGATGGTGGTCAGAGTTGGGAGCTCATCCAGGACTGAGTAGTCAACTGGGTTTGTCTGGTTAAGAGCGCTTCAAAGTGTTCACCCCACCTCTGACCTATCTTAGTTTGGTCTTTTATGAGAGTGGACCCATCGGCATTTCTGAGAGAGCAACTTCTTGGGCTGTGGAGTGGTCTTCAGTGGATCATAAAAGTTGTGCATGTCATATCTGTCCGCACAAGATTGGATTTCTTATGCTTTGGAGATTCACTACTCATTTTGTAGTTGTCGTAGAATACTCTGTGCCTCCTTCCGCTGCTCTTGCCATTGCTTTTTGAGGGCCTCGGAAGCTTGTTGATTTTTCGTCTAACATGCCTGATGTTTCTTGCTGCTGTAGCTGATGGAGTGGGCTGCTGACTCAGTGATGTGCTTAGGGAGGCCCATTTGCCTTCAATCGCACCCTCCGCATTCAGGAGAGTCCTTCTTGTTCTTTCATTTTTCTGCTAGAGAGCGACGTAGCTTGTTCCATGCCTCTGTTTCCTGAAGTCGAGCAGAGTGCAGCCTTTTTTGGTTGACCTGAGGCAGATGGCTGGTCGAACATTCATTCTGACCTTGGTTAAGATCATTCAATGATCCGTCCAGCATTCCGCTCCTCTCATTGCTCGCGTAATGACGACATCCCTGATACCAGAGCCCCTGACAATCATGTAGTCTATAATGTGCCAGTGCTTTGATCGTGGGTGCATCCAGGTTTTGTATTTGTTTTTCATTTGGAACATGGTGCTGGTAATGGTGAGTTCATGTTCAGCACAAAGGCTTAGCAATCTCAATACATTTGCATTGGCATGACAGCCAATGCTGTCTTGAGTTAAAGTCACCCAATAACACTCTGTGGAGGGCCTCATCCAGCATCTCTTAAAAAAGCGGTCTTTTGCATCATCTTCTGATGGTAGAGTTGGTGCATAAGCATGCCGGTTTTCAACGAGGAGAATGCGGAGTGACATTAGCCTTTTGCTTATGCCAGTTGGTGTTTCTGTGAGATTTGGGAGGAGGCAGTTCTTCACGACAATGCCCATACCATGCAGATGATTCTTTTCTGAGAGGTATCCCTTCCAGAAGAATGTGTAGCCCTCTCCTTCCTCCCTGAGCGACCCTTCACCCAGGAGTCTGGGCTCATTGAGAGCAGCGATGTCAATGTTATATCGCTTTAGCTGCTGCGATGAGTGCAGTCCTTCGTTCGGGCCTGTTGGTGAGACTCCTTATGTTACATGTTGCAAGTCAAAAGAGGACAAATTTCTTATTATTTCGTTCTCTATTGCTGAAACGGAAAGTCCTGGTAGGTGCAGTAGCCTATCCAGGAGAGTTAGAGTGGGTCATGTTTAGGTCACCTTTTCTAGGCCTTTCCCCAGCCGGGGTGAACAGTGTGGTTCCTAAATAGGGCTGCTCAGATGTACAGGGTTCTGCCCGGGAGCAGCTCCCACTCAAATCCCAGCTGCTGACGACCAATAGCCCTGTGCTTCTACCGTGCAGGGACCTGGCTAGGAGCTTCCAGATCATTCAGCCCTGCCCCCGTTGCCAAGCACCTCGTAGCCAGTAGACTTTAATGGTGGAGGAAATCTAGCTGGGACTTGCTGAACCCACACACATACACACACACACACACACACACACTGATAAATGCACAACTTCTTCGACATAACCATCTCCCATGTGATTGACACGGCATGGTGACTGGTAGACGCAGTCATTAACGGGAGCTGTATTCATTTCAGGAAACAACGTTTCTCTCAGACCCTGTTTATGAATCATTAGTTAAAACCACTTAACACACAAGGTTAATGATGCTCGTACTGCTACATTACCTGCAGAGCTAGAGCACCGTTGTGTGTGTCATGAACAGCCCATAGTCTATTCTACTATGGATTTGAAGGGTCTGACTGGGGAAACACCAAATATGATCTGCCCACACAGTTGGGGTATTTTTTATWATTTTTTGCAATTCAAGTGCCATTTTATTTTCAACCAGGGCCTTTGAATTTAAGGATATCATGTTTTGTGATGAGCAACAGGATCAGTTACAGTGTCCGTATTGGAACAGACTCAGAGAAAGTGTCAGGCTGCCTCACAGTCTGAGGCTGCCCTAATATGGACATAGAAGTTGTATAGCTTTACTGTACATTATGTGCTTGTTATGCTCTGGCACATGCAGCATGTGTAAATTGTCTGTCCTTTCTCTCAGGAGACCAATGGGGACAGGTGGCCATCTTGACAATAACAGATGCTGAACCAACAACACGTTGATGAAACTGTGTGGAAAGTAAGACAAGGGGTGTGAAAATCAAGTCAGCACTTTTTTTTCGGAGTGGGGGGGGGGGGGGGGTGCTGCTCCTCAAGGCAGGGTCCTCCATGTTATTAAGCGTGTAAGCAGTTTATTCCGCCGTGACAAAGAACCAAACAACAGCATCCYTGTCGTATTATGTATCGGTCGCCTTTTGAAATAGTAACAGGTGACGATGGGTTATAAATCGAACCTAAAGTCCATAGATAATTTAAAGAATAATGTGGCTTCGTCGTGTGAACAGTACTGCGTACTCATTGTTCCACAAACAACTATGGAAGTCGAGGAACAATATGCGGAGAACAATGGAACAAAGTGGGCCTTTGTTTGTTTTTGCTGAGGGGTAGAATTGTGTTCTGGCATTATGGCTGTGTACAGTTAGTGTAGCATCCAATTTAGGGTGTAAAAGTCTCCTCGTTCTGGAAAGCTTAGCTTCATTGTGTGTGTGTGTGCGTGCATGTGCTCGTGTGCGACTAGTTTATTTTAGAGTCTGAGAATTCACAACAAATTCTTTCCTATTCCACCCACAATGTGCAGACACACGATAAGAACCCCCAGTTACCTCAACGGACGTAACATGCCTCTATTCAGAGGAGAACCAGTCAGTCCATTCATGCTTTAGAGAGCGTTAGATACACCCTGAATTTGAACGTGAGGCCAGTCAAGGATCAGTTCGACCTCAACTCAAGACCTTTCAGTGGATTGATAAAACATTTAAGAATGATCCACTGTGGTTTCCATCAGGGTTGTTAATTTATGGAACAAATCAAATGTGTTGAATTAACAAAGTGAATCCAGAATGGACCCAAACCTTGATTTTGGCCTCACCTTCCAGCCATTTAATTTAGCTGTTAAACTTGTTATAACACCTTTTYCTACTGTGTGCTCTACTGAACATGGCCCAGGTCTTGGGGCTGCACACCTGTGGGTCTTGAGGACCTGGATTGAAGAGCACTGCACTGTTTCTTTATATATTTTTTGCTCTCTTTAAGGGTCCCATCATTATGCTGTGTAGTTSGTTGTAGAAACTTAGTAAATGTAGCTGCCTCAATTGAGATTCCAAAGCTGCATCATACAAAGAGTATGAATCCTTCTGGCAAATGTCATAAATGTAAAATAGATTTTGCTATCTAACCACTGCAATTTAGTTGGACAGTGTAAAGGAGTACTTTGTATCTTGGCTTGTTTTACATTCATGGAGAAGACCAGTAATGAATGGTTCATGTTACAGTTGTGAAGGCCTTATGACTTACCATTTAACTGAAGTGTAATGTCTCATTTGAAACCCCTTTCAAAATATGGATCACATTTGTTTTCCCTATTTGTGGCCGTTCCTGGACCATTTCAGTACCTAGACAACCTCACTTTCTCATTATTTTTCTCCCTCCCTCCCTCCCTCCCTCCTCCCTCCCTCCTCCCCCTCCCCTCCCCCTCCCCCTCCCTCCCACACACACACACACACACACACACACACACACAACACACACACACACACACACACACACACACACACACACACACACACACACAACACACACACACACACACACAACACACACACACACACACACACACACACAACCACACACACACACACACACACACCTCCCCCTCAGGAGTGCAGAGAAGTGATGGATGGACATGTGTCTGCATCACAAAAGCACCTATCCACGCTCCGGTGTCAGGTCGCCTTTATCAAACGGCGGCCTGGGTATATTCTGCTGTGATGCCTCATTACCCAGTGCCACTGGGGCGTCGTGCCTGAAATGTTTGAGCTGCTCCCGTCGCTTCCTCAACACCTTCACCCCTCCTCCCTCCCTCTATCATCACCGCTCCTTATTGTCCTCTCTTTCTCATAGAGATATCTCATATTCTCCTCTCCACTCTTCTTTTCTCCATCTGTGTTCAGTATTTTCTCTTACACTGACCTCACCCTTCCCTCCATTCTCTCCCTGCCTCCCTTTCTTCCTCCCTTTCCATCCTCTCTACCCCCAATGACTGCATCGCCCTGTTCTCTGTCAGGGGACTTTGTCACACCTCTTGAGGTATGGACGACAATCAGTGACAGKCATTACGGGGCACAGCAGCGGCAGTTGCAGCGCTCTCGCTGGGCCGAGTGATGGATCTCACGGCGACTGACGSCGTCTCTCCGGCTCAAGCACTCAGTGATCGCATTGCTAATGAGGGCACCATCACTTTAGCCCCAACCGGGGTGAAGGATGGCCATCGGCGGCCGTTGGTATTGGAAAACGATTGACGGGGACAGGGTGATTAGAGGACCCCTGAAAGCCCCCTTACCCCATGACCCCTCTTTAGAGCAATCTCCCGCCCCCTCACTCACTGTCACCGACCGCTGTTTGACATCCCACGATAGGWAATTGAAGTAGGTTTGGGGACGTGACAGAGAACGATGATTCTAGGTAGAATCACCTGTACACCTYGGCCATGTTCCTTAGTGCATGGAATGTTTGGCAGCATTGTGATCTAATATTTTTATGGCATCTAGTGTCAAGACATTTCAGTTACAACAACTTGTGTGATGTCGAACCATCAATCCCGTCGAAATAGTTGCCATTTCCGAGAAATGGSCTGTGTTCATTTGGCTCAAAACGGGTGACAAAAAAACAAACACACATTTTTTTTGTGTGCCTGACCCTGTTCTATGCTGTGATGCGTTACCCCAGAGCCGAGTGCCATCAATTTTGARCCCCTGTAATTGGTCAGCTTCTCCAACGTTTCCAGGAGAAGGAAATAAAGAGAGCGAAGGAGAGAGGAGGGAAAGAAAATGTAAAAACTCATCTTGTTAGAGAAAAACAAACAGCCTCGGGTCTCCTGGTTAGCAGTGCAGCACTATTACTCTCCTGATAAAGAGCCATCACCACGCGAGGAGAACACTCCATCTTTATAGAGGGAAAAAAGCTGCTTTTTCAGCCTCTTTCCTCCCTAGTGGGGTCTGCTTACTGTAACTCTTATTCTACTGAAGTCCATATACCAGGAAGCCCAAACAGATATAATATATGACTAAAACATAATCATTTCAAACCTTGCCTACATTTGTATATGGTCTCTCTATTATGCATGGGAATACTTGGGAACAGATTTCTTAAATTAAAATCACTTGGAGCTGATTTCCTAGTGTTTTTACAGTCTTTTATGTTCAACAATAAAAAAATGTTTTTTAAATGATTATTTATTTATTACAATTTTGGGGGGGCCACCCAAAACCCCCCGCGGGCCGCCAGTTTGGGAACCCTGCCATATACTATGACACAGACTGGTTAGCTGACAARGTCAAAAAACAATGCATGCGCTTCAAAGGGGGTGAAGGATGTATGTTGTTACGGTTCTGGATGGCCAGATAGCTAGCAGCATTGACAAGAAGCTGCCATGTGGTGAATCGTAAGTGGCTCATTTCAGCTCATTTGATCTTGTTCTTGATATCATGTCTTGTTTTGAGGTGTTTTGACTGATGTCACGTCTCTGCTAATATGGCCAAAAAATTGCTGTAACAACTGTAACAATGTATTTGAGAGACAACTGCATTGTGCAACTTCATTTATGTTTTCAATAAACTTTGGAGACAAAATTTTGTTTACATGTTGTCAACAATCTAAGCCAACCCTGTCTGTTTTGCCCCATAGTTGAGCASGCTTCGGAACAGTAGCTATTACAGTGAAATAATACCATGCTATTGTTTGAGGAGAGTGCACAGTTATGAACTTGTCAATGTATCAATAAACCAATTAGGCACATTTGGGCAGACTTGCTACATCATTTTGAACAGAAATGCAATGGTTCATTGGATCAGTGTATCAACTAAATAACACATACACTGCTGCCATCTAGTGTCCAAAATTGAAATTGTGCACAAACGGGAATAATACATTGTGACCTTTCTCTTGCATTTCAAAGATGATGATTTATAAACACACGTTTTTTTCTTTGTATTATCTTTTACCCGATCACTCCTACAGTTTACTTTTTGCTCTTTTGCACACAAGTATTTCTACTTGCACATCATCATCTGCACATCTATCACTCCAGTATGAATTTGCTAAATTGTAATTACTTTGCTACTGTGGCCTATTTATTGCCTTACCTCCTTAAGCCATTTGCACACACTGTATATAGACTTTTTCTATTATTTTTTGACTGTACGTTTGTTTATTCCATGTGTAACTGTGTTGTTGTTTGTGTCACACTGCTTTGCTTTATCTTGGCCAGGTCACAGTTGTAAATGAGAACTTGTGAATTGGCCTACCCGGTTAAATAAAGGTGAAATAAATTAAACATTTAAAAATACTGTTCACATTTCCACAAACTTCAAAGTGTTTCCTTTCAAATAGTATCAATGTCCTTGCTTTAGGTCCTGGGCTACAGGCAGTTAGACTTGGGTATGTCATTTTAGGCAAAACATTTTTTTTAAAAGGGTCCAATCCTTATTGAACCATTAAGGTTTGCATCTACAACAGCAGCCCACTTAACTCTTTGAAACCCAAGAGGTGTGGTTTGGTTTGTGTGTTTACATTTACCGTACATGTTTGTTCCATGTATTGTATGATTATGGGTTTGTTACATATAAAAAGCAGGAAGAAGTATCCCACTTGGCAAAAACTGGTTGAATCAATGTTGTTTCCATGTCATTTCAACACACAAATTCAATGTGATGACGTTTAATCAACATGCAACACTGATGGGATTTGAAAAATGTAATCAACATAAGGGAATTTGGCCTTTGTTTCACCAAACTTTTAGCCTAAATCCAGTGCCATGAAGTTTTTAGTTGATTTCACATTGAAATCACGTTAGTTGACAACTCAAACAAACTAGACGTTGAACTGAAGTCTGCCCAGTGGCATGAAATATGATTATATGACGGGTGGCATGTTGTTAGCTGGTTCAACCACATAGCTATTGTTGGCCAAACGAGGGGACCCATATACAAATATAGTATATTCAATGTTAGTGTTTCATCTCATCAGACTCCTATCAAATCAAATGTAGCCACTGACTTCAATCCAAACTCCTCTCTCTCAACATTTGAGTGCCTATTGTCGACCTCTGGGTCGTGTTTATTAGGCACCAAACAGAAGCAAACTGGGTCAAACAGAGAGTTACTACTTGTACTTGTTCATTTAGAAACGTGTTCCATTGCAGAAAGCTGTAAAATGTTTTCCCTTGTGTGCCCTAATGAACACAACCTGGATACATGCAATGGCTTGGGACTAACTGAATCATGCAGAAACGGAGCAGGGAAAAATAATGGATTTGGGGCTGCGGCACTGCTGAACTTGAGATTATAAACAACAGTACGGTAGGGCACTGTGAAAAGCATATCCATTATTGGTTATGATATGCTCTTGATAATAGTAATTGGACTTTGAAAAGGCTAATTACATTTGAGCAAAACAGTTTGTACCAGTAACCATTTGTGTTGAATTTGTTGGAGGTATTAGAGTACCAATATTTGTGTGTGTGTGTGTGTGTGTGTGTGTGTGTGTGTGTGTGTGTGTGGGTGTGTGTGTGTGTGGTGTGTGTGTGTGTGTGTGTGTGTGTGTGTGTGTGTGTGTGTGTGTGTGTGTGTGTGTGTGTGTGTGTGTGTGTGTGTGTGTGTGTGTGTGTGTGTGTGTGTGTGGTTGTTGTGTTTAGGATGAGAGAGAAAGAGACTGAGGGCAGAGTTAGGTAATGGACAGCCATAAATACTGCACAAATGCAATTTGTACTGATCCATTGTTATGAAACTGTGTTCCGAGACTAAGAGAGATGGAGAGAGAGACAGAGTGAGCCAGCTAAGAGACACAGAAGAGAAATAAGACATATCAATCAAATTAACACATGGGTGACTTGATTGTTATCTCCCCCAACTCTATTGTAGCCAGCCGCGGTCATGGCCGAGCCCCAGGCCAGGGTGATTTATCAATGCAAAGCTAATAGCATCAATATGAATCTAACTAAAAATCTATATTTCATTACCAAATTGTTAGCGGGAATGAAGAGGGATGAGCAGGAGCCGACTCCATTCTCCCGGGTGGGAGCATCTGGAGTTCACGGAGAAAGCATGAGTGATGGGCGACTTCAGGGTCGTGGGGAAGGACACGGTGAGGACATGAAGCTCGAGGCTTGGCCTGCAGTGGCCTGAACGTGAACACTCCCTTTCTGGTACAACTAAACGCAACACACAGACCATTTTCATCTGATGTAGCCTAGCTTGTAGTTTTTGTCGGATGTCTGATGTAGCTTGTACTGTATGTCCTAACGTAGGTTTGTGGTGACTGACCCTATAACAGCACACAGGCAGGTCCTGAAGTTCACTGAATATTCCCCCATGTGCTCTATTTCAGTTGAACTGTAAGGTACAGGCTGAGTACCTTCCATACCACAGTGGCCTGAACATTCTGTTGTCTCCCACTCTATTTCAGTTGAACTGTAAGGTACAMGCTGAGTACCTTCCAWACCACAGTGGCCTGAACATTCTGTTGTCTCCCACTCTATTTCAGCTAAACACAGAAGCACAGGCCGGCATTCACTCTTTTGGCTTCTCTTAGACAGAACACACATTCTGCATTCTCATGTCAATAATACATTCTGTCTTTCTTTGCATTGCTCTGATCCCATCTGCTCTTTGCTCCTCTCCTTTTACCATAGACCCCCTCCAGTTCCGAATATCTCACACACCTTCCACCTTTTTTTGGACTCCATCCCAACCAGAGGTTGATGGCACCTTAATTGGGGAAGACGGGCTTGTGGTAATGGCTGGAGTGGAATGAGTGGAATGGTYTCAAATACATCATGCACATGGTTTCCATGTGTTTGATGACATTCCATTCGCTCCGTTAAGCCATTATTTTGAGCCGTCCTCCCCTCAGTAGCCTCCACTGATCCCCACCTGTTACTAGCTTTCGCTCTTCTCTCCTCACCCTCTCATCCTCCTCTTTCCAGGCTTTTCTCTTTTACTGCCTGTGTCGGTTTTGAGTGCAATTTAAACAAACAACGACTTCTGAATCATCTTCATCCAGTATGCACGACTGCACGTCTTTGMTCTTCAAACCAATGGCAAAATATTTTGATTACTCACAATTTAAACTGTTTTATTTTACTTCCCTTGTAAGTGAGCTTTTGATGAGCACAGATCGAAGTCCCCCTATGTTTATAAAGCCCCGGGCAAAAGCTCCGGAGTTACAGTGAAACTAACAGACTTTTCTCTGGATGTCGGGAAACATCATTTGATCTAAGAGAAGCAGCTCCAGTGGTATATGATGYTATGATTGCACTGACTGACTTCAGGAAGAAAGCAATAGATTATGAGTCCCTAAGGTGGTCTCTGGGAGTGACTTGCCAGTGTGCATCCTTCAGAGTCTGAGATCATTTCTTCCTTTGGTTGGACGGTAATTGGGTGCACATAAGGCCGTCAAGATGTCTTACATAAACATTGCATGGCACACATGTTCACTACGGTTTCCACAGGAAAATAGATACACTTCAACTTTCATTACGAAATACTTTCAGGTTTGTGTTCAGTGGAAATCACCAGGTGTATTAGAATCACGTTCCCTAAAAACAAGGTATTTTAAGGTTAGTTTTAAAAAGCAAATATTTCCATCACGACAATCTTAATTTTTATTTCCTTTTATCTTAAGCTAGTTAAGACACACAGTACATTACACAGCATCTACAGTTGAAGTCGGAAGTTTACATACACCTTAGCCAAATARATTTAAACTCAGTTTTTCACAATTCCTGACATTTAATCCTAMTAACAATCCCCTGTTTTAGGTCAGTTAGGATCACCACTTTATTTTAAGAATGTYAAATGTGAGAATAATAGTAGAGAGAATTATTTATTTCAGCTTTTATTTKTTTCATCACATTCCCAGTGCGTCAGAAGTTTACATACACTCAATTAGTATTTYGTAGCGTTGCCTTTAAATTGTTTAACCTTGGTCAAACGTTTTGGATAGCCTTCCACAAGCTTCCCACAATAAGTTGGGTGAATTTTGGCCCATTCCTCCTGACAGAGCTGGTGTAACTGAGTCAGGTTGCAGGCCTCCTTGCTCGCACACGCTTTTTCAGTTTTGCCCACAAATTTTCTATAGGATTGAGGTCAGGGCTTTGTGATGGCCACTCCAATACCTTGACTTTGTTGTCCTTAAGCCATTTTGGCATAATTTGGAAGTATGCTTGGGGTCATTGCCCATTTGGAAGACCCATTTGCGACCAAGCTTTAACTTCCTGACTGATGTCTTGAGATGTTGCTTCAATATATCACATAATGTTCCTGCCTCATGATGCCATCTAATTTGTGAACTGCACCAGTCCCTCCTGCAGCAAAACACCACAACATGATAATGCCACCCCGTGCTTCACGGTTGGGATGGTGTTCTTCGGCTTGCAATTCTCCCTTTTTTCCTCCAAACATAACGATGGTCTATGGCAAACAGTTCTATTTTTGTTTCATCAGACCAGAGGACATTTCTCAAAAAGCACGATATTTGTCCCATGTGCAGTTGCAAACTATAGTCTTGCTTTTTAATGGTGGTTTGGAGCAGTGGCTTTTTCCTTGCTGAACGGCCTTCAGGTTAGGTCGATTAGGACTCGTTTTACTGTAGATATAGATTTTTTGTACCTGTTTCCTCCAGCATCTTCACAAGGTCCTTTGTTGTTGTGCTGGGATTGATTTGCACTTTTCGCACCAAAAGGACGTTAATCTCTAGGAGACAGAACACGTCTCCTTCCTGAGCGGTATGAGGCTGCGTGGTCCCATGGTGTTTATACTTGCGTACTATTGTTTGTACAGATGAACATGGTACTTTCAGGCATTTGGAAATTGCTCCCAAGGATGAACCAGACAGAGGTCTACAATTTTTTTTCTGAGACTTGGCTGATTTCTTTTGATTTTCCCATGATGTCATGCAAAGAGGCACTGAGTTTGAGGTAGGCCTTGAAATACATCCACAGGTACACCTCCAATTGACTCAAATGATGTCAATTAGCCTATCAGAAGCTTCAAAAGCCATGACATGATTTTGTGGAATTTTCCAGCTTGTTAAAGGCACAGTCAATTTAGTATAATGTAAACTTCTGACCCACTGGAACTGTGATACAGTGAATTATAAGTGAAATAATCTGTCTGTAAACAATTGTTGGAAAAATTACTTGTGTCATGCACTTGCCAAAACTATAGTTTGTTAACAAGAAATTTGTGGAGTGGTTGAAAAATGAGTTTTAATGACTCCAACCTAGGTGTATGTAAACTTTCGACTTCTGTATGTTAAGTGTCATATTCGACAACATGGCTGATTCTGGAATTGAATCTGAACCCTAAACAATCTACAGAAATTGMCTTTTTCTCAAGTTGTCTTTCTTCAATTCCTCGTGTCCCCTCTCCTTCCCGCAACACCCAAGGTCTGTGCCCTTGGACCTTCTCCTCCAATGTGTTTGAAGAAGGAGGTGAAGAGAGAGGACTTGAGGAAACATGAAAGAAAGAGCCCAACTCTTCTACCGCAGCTCAGGGATTGTGGTTGTTCCAAAAGGTATCGAATCAAACTCGTCCTACCCAGAGACGATCAAAACCCCCCATGCTGGTGAGTATAATTTAGTAGCTCCGAACCAACTCAGCTTGAACACTATTAGAGCGGGATAAGAAGTGCTCCGTTTCTAATTATCAAAGTTGAGGAGAAACAGGTGTTTAAGCTCMCTGAGACTGAAGGAACAGTGGATTTGTGGGGAACCAAGAGAGAGAACCAASAGAGAACAGCAGTGTTCCAATGGTTTTCAACAATCATGTACCATCTCTCGTTAACTTTCATTCGTGACCAATGATATTTAAAAAAAGTATTAGGTAATGCAATAGTTTCCTTGGCCATCATCCATTTTGTTTTCACCTGCATGTAGTCCCTTAAGYCCATTGTTCATAATGACAAGAGATTAGTAAAAGGAATAGCCAAAATGGAGATTGAGACACACATGCAAAACAAAGATAATTTTAACAATGGCGTGTTTAAGAAAACTACATTGARGCTATTTGGATCCAATTTGCAGCTTTTTTCCCCCCAACATCCCTTGACTGTCACGCTTGCTGTGCATGTGATTATAGTGGTGAGGATCTGTTAAGAAGGAACAGTGTGGAGGGAGGTCCCTTGAGTATCCTGGCAGATGTTTGCATTCAGGAGGACGGTATGTGAGGCTTGGGCATTTTACCCCCTGGAGGAAAAGCCTGTTCTGACTACTCAGGTGTTGGAATAGCTGGAACTGAGGCTGTTTTAMTACAATACAAGACACTTTTGTTACTAGCCCCGTAGAGAGTAAAATAAGTCACTATMGGAGACAGGGCAGATTGCTGGGTATGTGGCTGTTGATCTGTCTTTCACTTTACACACATTTGGTGTCTCCAAAAAGATGGCCAGATTAAATTGACATATTGTTGCCAAGAAAATAATTTAAAACATGTTTTGGGGTGGGTTAACAATGACATGATCGTCACAATATATAACTCACATTCAGAAAATACATAAAATGTCTTACAAAAAAAAAGACTACATCATTGAACACTGGGTTTGTTCCACAAAAAGGTTGTTTGGCTTACTATGCCTATTCAGTTCCTTCTATGACCATCACTTTCCATATTTAAGTGTCTGTTCTTGTTGCCAATACCCAGGTAACATCCATGGTGTATTCATTCCARTGATTCTGTGGAAAAAAAACTTCTTAAGCAAACGGAACAAAAACGGGGATAAACATAGCTGAATTTGTCYGATAGAAACCCTTGTTTGCAACTGTTGGACTAATGATTACACCCTATATCAGCTAGATGTAGGCAAGAGTGTGCAAGGCAGAATTGAATYTCACTGTTTGTCACCTCAAATTTGTCTCTCGACCTGTGCACCTACGTTGCAAACTTTCACTCATAGGCTAGGTTGTAGCAACCTCATGATGGGTATAGGGAAAATTTGAGTATCATGTAGTAACCTAAACCTATCGCTGTTATATTGAACTGGGTGAATGGAATATGAATGAGAGTCATCCAATATGCTGTAATAGTACACCTGCTTCAAAAAATAAAGGGAACACTTAAACAACACAATGTAACTCCAAGTCAATCACACTTCTGTGAAATCAAACTGTCCACTTAGGAAGCAACACTGATTGACAATAAATTTCACATGCTGTTGTGCAAATGGAATAGGCAACAGGTGGAAATTATAGGCAATTAGCAAGACACCCCCAATAAAGGAGTGTTTCTGCAGGTGGTGACCACAGACCACCTTCTCAGTTCCTATGCTTCCTCGTTCTTCCTATGCTTCCTGGCTGATGTTTTGGTCCCTTTTGAATGCTGGCGGTGCTCTCACTCTAGTGGTAGCATGAGACGGAGTCTACAACCCACACAAGTGGCTCATGTAGTGCAGCTCACCCAGGATGGCACATCAATGCGAGCTGTGGCAAGAAGGTTTGCTGTGTCTGTCAGCGTAGTGTCCAGAGCATGGGGCGCTACCTGGAGACAGGCCAGTACATCAGGAGACGTGGAGGAGGCCGTAGGAGGGCACACCACCAGCAGCAGGACCGCTACCTCCGCTTTTGAGCAGGAGGAGCACTGCCAGAGCCCTGCAAAATGACCTCCAGCAGGCCACAAATGTGCATGTGTCTGCTCAAACGGTCAGAAACAGACTCCATGAGGGTGGTATGAGGGTCCGACGTCCACAGGTGGGGGTTGTGCTTACAGCCCAACACCGTGCAGGACGTTTGGCATTTGCCAGAGAACACAGATTGGCAAAGTCGCCACTGCGCCCTGTGCTCTTCACAGATGAAAGCAGGTTCACACTGAGCACGTGACAGACGTGACAGAGTCTGGAGACGCCGTGGAGACGTTCTGCTGCCTGCAACATCCTCCAGCATGACCGGTTTGGTGGTGGGTCAGTCATGGTGTGGGGTGCATTTCTTTGGGGGGCCGCACAGCCCTCCATGTGCTCGCCAGAGGTAGCCTGACTGCCATTAGGTACCGAGATGAGATCCTCAGACCCTTTGTGAGACCATATGCTGGTGCGGTTGGCCCTGGGTTCCTCTAATGCAAGACAATGCTAGACCTCATGTGGCTGGAGTGTGTCAGCAGTTCCTGCAAGAGGAAGGCATTGATGCTATGGACTGGCCCGCCCATTCCCCAGACCTGAATCCAATTGAGCACATCTGGGACATCATGTCTCGCTCCATCCATCAACGCCACGCCACGTTGCACCACAGACTGTCCAGGAGTTGGCGGATGCTTTAGTCCAGGTCTGGCAGGAGATGCCTCAGGAGACCATCCGCCACCTCATCAGGAGCATGCCCAGGCGTTGTAGGGAGGTCATACAGGCACATGGAGGCCACACACACTACTGAGCCTCATTTTGACTTGTTTTAAGGACATTACATCAAAGTTGGATCAGCCTGTAGTGTGGTTTTCCACTTAAATTTTGAGTGTGACTCCAAATCCAGACCTCCATGGGTTGATAAATTTGATTTCCATTGATAATTTTTGTGTGATTTTGTTGTCAGCACATTCAACTATGTAAAGAAAAAAGTATTTAATAAGAATATTTCATTCATTCAGATCTAGGATGTGTTATTTTAGTGTTCCCTTTATTTTTTTGAGCAGTGTAATAAYGACATGGTCATGAAAAAGAATCGTCCTCCCTCATCTTAAACGGCACTGAACGCCACTGCACTATACTGTGTAAATTATCATGAATTTAAATGTTTTCATAGCGATTTCTTTATTCGCCTAGCATCATCCTATCAAGCCAAACTTATCATTTGGGTCAGGGCAAGGAGTTTGAGTAGAATCTTTGACTGACTCTGTGTCACCACCCCTGTCGTTAGTTACCCTTCCCGGGCATCCCAAGAGAATAAGTCCTCACCCTATCGTGTTACATTCACTTGGTAAATCGTGCACACTCCTGTGCCCACATTCGCAATCTCTAACCTTGGCCCACCTGCTTGTGTGTCACTGCTGTCAAGAGGGGCTGTGAACCTGGCCTAGTGGGGGCGGGMCCTTGACCAAGGGGTGACCGTTTCAATGGCGATACACACACTATCCCCTCAGGGTTACCCCTTCATCCCTGTAGCGAAAGGATATGCACTCTCTCACCTCACCACCTATGTTTTTAATTTCTGTTTTTGATGTGTGTAACAGAGGTTAGGAGCAAATGAACAGTAGGATAAGCACACTGGCTGGCCAGGGACCAGCTATATGGAAACGTTCTACTCTACATCTAACTGTTGAACTCTTAACCCGTACGACCCAACACACACAGACACTCTGAGAAATGATTTGTATTGATGTCATGTCCTCTTGKGAAACTTATTTGAAACGGTTGACATTTGTTATTCTATTTCAGCGTTGTTCTAACAGTACAGAGTCTGCTCTACGTTCAGTGGATGGTTCTACATGTGCACATGTAGTCCCGCTCAATTATTATTTGGTCCCATGCATTAATACACTCTTAGAAAAAAGGGTTCTTTGAGGACAGGTAGGGTTTGGCGTCGGGTTCTATGTAGAACCTTTGTAGAATAAAAAGTGTTTTCCTACAGGGACAAGCCTAAGAACCCTTTCAGGTTATAGAACTAAGAGTGTAGGAGGTAACCACATACATGATACACAATAGCGTTCAACAAAATGACTTCTCAGAAAAGCGTACAAGTAAGAGGACATAATGAGTGTTTTTCACCTCTGCTGCCAACTCTCACATCACTCCTCTCATGAGGATGGAGAGATGGATAGCACGTCCTCCACTCGTCTGTGGTGAGAGAAGAGGAGAGGAGGTGAGAGCTACATATTGGATCACTGTTTCCAAACACAATCCATCTTTGTTTGAGCAAATGTTTAGCAGATGGCTCGGAGTTTTTGACAAGGGGCCTCCCACGTAGCTCATTGACTCTTTGTCATATCTTTACAATGGATTGTTATGAGTAGAGATCTATTGAGAGAAGACCAAGCTGTGTGCAGTTAAAAAGGAATGGTTACTGTGTTATGGGCATCGTTATTATCTAAAACTTGAGAGTTGCAGTTTGACAACAGCTAGTTATTCACCTGTCAGTCATAGAAATACAATGAATTTTGTGTAAAAACAGTATAAGTATAAAATTGGCATGCTCTATATGACCAGTGTATAAAGCTCATGAGCCACTAAACATTTTTTAATTCACATAGATTTGAGAAGAAATTTAGTGTGGGAGGGACCGAAGGTAAGTCAGAGGAGAGATATAAGATGGCAATCTCTATCAATTCTCTCCATCAGTTATTAACTGTCCTCAGCTGGATATCCTCCAAACTGCTTTGCCACTCAGTCATATGTGGCTCTGAAATCTCCTTATCACCAATGTCCACCTGTCTGGCTCAGCAATCTGTCTTGGGCCCGCTGTCCAACCATTACTGGCACAGTAGGGTCTGTTAAGCAGGTATGAGCGACAGCCGCCTCTACTGCTCTAGCAAAACTTTGAAAAAGACAACAATGGTAACTACCACATACTGTAACTGCCATTTTGGTWCGAGGTAGACTTGGCTCAAGTTGAAAAGGTGGGAAACCAAACAGTTAAAATCACAGTACAGATATAGCTGAGGCAAATAACACATTGGTATAATGGAGGAATGTCTTGCCTCTTTTGGTCTGACTTTGATGATATTCAGTACCATCTCAGGCATGAATACCTGAAAYAAATTACATTTACAAAATCATCCTACATAGGTCATTTTTTGTTTAAATAGTCTTACTATAACCCTGCTTTAGTGGTACCAGATTTAATAGAACTATGTAAGCAAATATCACCCAAAATGTGATTTACTTAACCCCCACATTCAATTGTGAGGCCAATATTTACTTGCCCTCTCTGTAAGTGTAACAGCTACTGTTCCCCCCTCAGGACAAGGCTGGCATGCAAGTGGCAAACACTGCCACCACGTCGCCACCCGTTAAGGCAGCTTCTCACACATCTTCTCGGATTGACTAGGCGAATTAAACTTGTTTACCCGGATTCCTCCTGTCCTCCCTCCAATGTATCCCTCCGAACAGAATGAGGTCAGACGTGCATTAGGAGACATACAGGGGGAGATCAGCAAGATTAGATTAGTTGAAGCGCTTCGCAAGGCRACCGTTTTGACAATGCATATCCCCGAGCCACCCGGTGATGGCTACTCGGTTAGCTGCTCTAGACGTTGCCGAAACAATGTGTTGATTTGAATTTCCTGTTGCTGGACGCTCTGTGTCCATACAGTTTATGGAAATAAACATGTCATTGCGTTGGGGTTAAATTCATTCCAGCCCCCACTATTTTAGATTTAAGTCAAAAGAGGGAAAGGCAGAAAAACATGGAGATGACCTCTAAGCGTAGGCCTCTGCAGTTCATGTACGCAGCACCAAGTTCAAGTCACTAATGTGGATGTGGCGGTGTTCATTCTATTGTCGGTTTCACTCTGGAACATTCTGCATTTGGAAAAGGAACACAATGATAGTTTGACCTTGGAGGTGTCTAAAAAATAAGTGCTCTCTTATGTTACCATGAAACATAGCCAAAAGGAATGAACTGTATTGCACTCTAGCACTATGCTTGTGTAACCTTTTAACCCTTTAACATGTGTGATTACAGCAAAGTGATGTGGGGTGTGGGTGTGTGTAGCTATGGGAATGCGTAACCAGATCTCTTCTCCTTTGCACAACCAACTTGGCTTTTCTACCCAGGAAAAGCTTGCTTTGCATCCGTTCTTCCCTTCTTTTGTTGTTTTCCTCTAAAGAGAGATTTGTCTAGGCCTATTGTCTTCCTCTCCCATCTCTTTTGTTCTCTACCCCCTTTTGATTCCTCGGGATCGAGGAGGAAAACCATGATTGTATAGCCTCAGGTAAAGATTTGGTAGGTTTACATATCAAAGCTGTTCATTTTTTTCTCTCCCTGTCTTTCAGTTTCACAGAAGATTGTTTGCCTTACCACATGAGAAGAGCAAATCCGCCGAAACAAAAGGGATTATCCGCGCTCTGACGCCGTTGTCTTATTTATCTGTTRTAACTCCTTGCCAGGGTGACATGTCAGTGTCATGACAACCCTACACGATGCACACAAGGTAAACATGTGAACAAAACAGGGTATTTGTAAATGGCAAAGCAAGTAAATGCTCTCTCAACTGATTGTCTTGTGGGTTCCGTTTGGAGTTCTCTRGGTTTCCCAATATTTCTATTGTGTTGAGTAAGACGCTTGCCTTCAATAAAATAAAATCTCATATTGGAGAAATTATTTGTATTTAAGGCTGCAAACTAATGACATATCCTTAACTTCWGTTATGTGTACCAATTGACAAACAACATTTTGTTTTTTGGGACGAATTAACTTGATATTCTCACAGAAATGATTGATTTTAAATGTTTTCCATTGAGTGCTGTAATGAACATGACCCTGGAGGTTGYATTTGCTCTGGGGGGGCTAAGAGGGGGGCTAAAGCCAGAGACAATGCTACTGGTGGGTGCCATCCGCGAGCACATGTTGCAATCTGGAGCAACATCACTGAGGGGACTAAATGGACATGACAGTTATTGAACACAGTCCTCATGCGCTTCTACCCTGATGCTCTGTAATGCACAGCATCTTTTAGTATTGTTGCCCGTAACTCGGGGAGAGCAGAAGGCTATAGAAGAGGGGATGTGAAAAGGAGGAGTCCGACGGTAAGAATGGGGGAGAGAGATAGAGGGTAAGCAAATGTAGCATGATGGGGACAGACGAAAGGAGGATAACCGTTGAATCAGAACTGTATATCTACTGTCCAATGTCTTCAAAATACTATACTGTTATAAATATACATGCTGAACATATACTGTATTTTTATTGATATATTTATGTATACATCAAATACTGTATATTGAAAAGYCATGAAACAAAGTTCCTCACGCTTGTGCCATCCTCTTGATCATCAACCTCAGACTTATATATGGACTTTTTCTTGAAATGATCCTCATCAGAAGTTGAAACCCACGCCTACTGTGTCTACACTTGACACTTACATGCGACTTCTGCTATCCGAATATGAAGATCGCATTGAAAAGACAGGTCGGATTGTGTTCAGATCTGGCTGACCARTTCAGGTGGTGGTCAGGGACGTATTGTGTTTGGATTTCTCCTCAATCTGGATGAAATCAGGCTACCGAAAGTGCATACAGTGGGCGACGTTATCAGCACTCTGACCACAAGTCTCCATAAAACGTGTTTTGGGAGCYAGGGGCACCTTTTTTTAATTAAACATTGGAGGAAATATATTCCTAGCGTGTGAGTAAAGTTTTTTCTGTCTTCATAAATGGTAGCGAGCTTATTTAGAAAGAAAGAGTTATGCTAACCTGTTTGCAATCTCCTTAGCTTTGCTAGCTAGCTTGCTTGCTAGTTTTCTCCAGTAGTTGGCTACTGCCCTCAATAGTTGTTGGCTACTGCAATGTTGTTCTGTTATTATCAGATTTAGCCTGTTTCACCGTTTGCAGAATGCATACTGGCATTTGAATATAGTGCTAGAAAAGGGAATCCGGACACAATGTGGACACGGTAGATATTTAAATGTAGGTGTGATGTGTCTGGAATTCCATCATCAGAACTCCACGATCAGAATACAAAAGCTGCATGAACTGTCAAGTCTAAACATGGCCATTGAGTATTCCACGGGACTTGTCACCTCTCTTTCCATCAAAACACAGCGACTAGAGAGAGAGAGAGAGAGAGAGAGAGAGCGCACGAGCGACATGGGAGACTTAGAGGGAGCATACTTAAGCTCACACAGGACACAAGATAAGACAGGATAATTACACCAGATAGGACAGCTTGACCTTAGCACCCCTGCACACAGACTATTGTAGCATAGATACTGGAGACTGAGACGGGGGGGGGGCACAGCCCCCATACCACTAGAGGGATATCAAGAGACCACCAACTTACTACCCTGAGACAAGGCTGAGTATAGCCCACAAAGATCTCCCCCATCGCACAAGCCTGAGGGAGCGACAGTAAGATCACCTCAGTGCCTCAACCCACTCAAGTCGATTATAGCAAAAAAAGCCTGGCATGACCTGACGCACCCTTGCTAGGGACGGCATGGGAGAGCACTAGTAAACCAGTGACTCAACCCCCGTAATAGGGTCAGAGGCAGAGAATCCCAGTGGAGAGAGGGGAGCTGGCCAAGCAGAGACAGCGAGGGTGGTTCGACACTCCAGTGCCTTGCCATTCACCMTCGCACCCCTGGTCCAGACTACACGCAATCATAGGACCTACTGAAGAGATGAGTCTTCAGTGAAGCCTTAAAGGTTGAGACTGAGTCTGCGTCTTTCCCATGGATAGGCAGACCATTCCATAAAAATTMAGCTCTATAGGAGAAAGCCATATCCCCAGCTGTTGGCTTAAAGATTATAGGGAAACAAAGGAGGCCTGAAGAGTTTTGTATACAGGCAGTCCTTTTTAAAAATGTTGAGAGGAATGAGAGATTCGATATAGGTCAATAGTTGTTTTTATTTTTAAGGTTTGGCTTTTATTTACTTTTGTACACATCTGGAGGATAGGTAGCTGTTTATTATGTTCAACATAGGAAGGTCAAMSACAGGAATMATCTCTTCCAAGGCGAGACCCAAATGCAGATACAGGAGGCAGATGTTTGAGCTCCGATATTTATTATACCATAAGGGGTAGGCAAAAGGCAGGTCGGGGACAGGCGAGAGTTCATAAACCAGGTCCGAGTCCAAACAGTACCAGACGATAGGCAGGCTCGAGGTCAGAACAGYCAGAGTGGTCAGGCAGGCGGATACGGCGTCAGGACACGGCGTCAGGACAGGCAAGGGTCAAAACCAGGAGGGCCAGGAAAAAACAGAGACTGGGAAAAATAGAAGGTAGGAGAACCGCTACCTCTACCCTACCTGACACCCTAGACCCACTTCAATTTGCTTACCGCCCCAATAGATCCACAGACGATGCAATTGCCATCACACTGCACACTGCCCTATCCCATCTGGACAAGAGGGATACCTATGTAAGAATGCTGTTCATTGACTATAGCTCAGCCTTCAACACCATAGTACCCTCCAAGCTCATCATTAAGCTTGGGGTCCTGGGTCTGAACCCCGCCCTGTGCAACTCGGTCCTGGACTTGCTGACGGGCCGCCCCCAGGTGGTGAAGGTAGGAAACATCACCTCCACGCCGCTGATCCTCAACACTCCCTGTTCACCCATGACTGCCAACAAGTTTGCAGATTACACAACAGTAGTAGGCCTGATTACTAACAATGACGTGACGAGACAGCCTACAGAGAGGTGGTGAGGGCCTTGGAGTGGTGCCAGGAAAATAACCTCTACCTCAACGTCAACGTCAACAAAACAAAGGACCTGATAGTGAACTTCAGGAAACAGCAGAGGGAGCACGCCACTATCCACATCGACGGGACCTACAGCACCCGATGTCACAGGAAAGCCAAAAAGATCATCAAGGACATCAAACACCCGAGCCACGCCCTGTTCACCCCGCTATCATCCGGAAGGCGAGGTCAGTACAGGTGAATCAAAGCTGGGACCGAGAGACTGAAAAACAGCTTCTTTCTCAAGCGATCAGACTGTTAAATAACCATCACTAGCCGGCTACCACCCGGTTACTTAACCCTCCACCTTAGACATGAAATCACTGGTCACTTTAATAATGGAACACTAGTCACTTTAATAATGTTAACACAATGCTTTTCTCATTTCATATGTATATACTGTATTCTATTCTACTGTATTTTAGTCAATGCCACTCCGAAWTTGTTGGTCCTAATATTTATATATTTCACAATTGCATTCTTTTACTTTTGGATTTGTGTGTATTATTGTGAATTGTTAGATACTACTGTACTGTTGGAGCTAGGAACACAAGCATTTCGCTACACCCGAAAATAACATCTGCTAAATACAGTATGTGTATTTGAGTCACATAATTAATGTGACCAATACATTTTGATTTGGATATGGTCACTAGTGTAACCAGGAGGAGAGGCCTCTAACACAGTAAATTCATCAGGCTTGAGCATTGTTTCAGTCAGGCCAATCACATCAAGTTTATGATCAGTGACTAGTTCATTGACTATGACTGCCTTTGGAAGTGAGGGATCTAATATTAAATAGTCKTTTTTTGAGATGTGAGGTATTATCACAATCCCTTTCAATAGGAATGGAGCTCTTATTCCAGTGGAATTGCAAAAGCGAACACAGCCATGTTTACTTTCCCCCTACCTATATTGAGGCACAGACACGTCTCAATGGGGTAAACTGAGCTGACTACACTGACTGTGCTAGGAGCAGACTCCACTAAGCTGGCTGCCTGGCCTGRACCGTGCTGCCTGGCCTGTACCCTATCTCATTGTAAAGTTAGAAGAGTTAGAGCCCTGTCTATGTTGATAGATATGATGAGAGCATCCCTCCAGCTAGGATGGAGTCTGTCACTCCTCAGCAGACCAGGCTTGGTCCGGTTTATGGAGGATTCCTGGAAAGAGGGKCAGTTATCTACAAATTCTATCTTTTGGGAGGGTCAGAAAACAGTTTTCAACCAGCAATTCAGTTGTACGAGTCTGCTGTAGAGCTCACCACTCCCACTAAATGGGAGAGGGCCATAGACAATTACTCGATGTCAACATATCTTTCTAGCTAAGTTACATGCTGAAGTTATATTTCACTTGGTGACCTCTGACTGTTTCATCATAACATTGTTGGTGCCAATGTGGATAACAATATTCCTATACAGTGCATTCAGAAAGTATTCAGACCCCTAGACTTTTTCCACATTTTGTTACGTTACAGCCTTATTCTAAAATTGATTAAATGATGTTATTCCTCGTCAATCTACACACAATACCCCTTAATGATGAAGCGAAAACAGGTTTTTGGATATTTTTGGAAATGTATAAAAAAAAAGAAATACCTTA
Source organism: Salvelinus sp. IW2-2015 (assembly GCF_002910315.2). Taxonomy (NCBI): domain Eukaryota; kingdom Metazoa; phylum Chordata; class Actinopteri; order Salmoniformes; family Salmonidae; genus Salvelinus; species Salvelinus sp. IW2-2015. Next base: position 12,937,420 of record NC_036870.1, read on the forward strand.
TTTACATACAGTTGAAGTCTGAAGTTTACATACACTTAGGTTGGAGTCAGTAAAACCTGTTTTTTCAACCACTCTACAAATTTCTTGATAAACAAACTATAGTTTTGGCAAGTCGGTTAGGACATCTACTTTGTGCATGACACAAGTCATTTTTCCAACAATTGTTTACAGACAGATTATTTCACAAATAATTCACTGTATCACAATTCCAGTGGGTCAGAAGTTTACATACACTAAATTGACTGTGCCTTTAAACAGCTTGGAAAAGTCCACAAAATTATGTCATGGCTTTAGAAGCTTCTGATAGGCTAATTGACATCTCTTGAGTCAATTGGAGGTGTACCTGTGGATGTATTTCAAGGCCTACCTTCAAACTCAGTGCCTCTTTGCTTGACATCATGAGGAAATCAGCCAAGACCTCAGAAAAAGAAATCAGCCAAGACCTCAGAAAAAAAATTGTAGACCTCCACAAGTCTGGTTCATCCTTGGGAGCAATTTCCAAATGCCTGAAAGTACCACGTCATCGTACAAACAATGAAGCAAGTTTAAAGCCGAGCCGTCATACCGCTCAGGAAGGAGACGCGTTCTGTCTCCTAGAGATGAACGTACTTTGGTGTGAAAAGTACAAATAAATCCCAGAACACCAGCAAAGGACCTTGTGAAGATGCTGAAGGAAACAGGTACCAAAGTTCTATATCCACAGTAAAATGAGTACTATATCGACCTGAAAGGCCGTTCAGCAAGGAAGAAGCCACTGCTCCAAAACCACCATAAAAAAGCCAGACTATGGTTTGCAACTGCACATGGGGACAAAGATTGACTTTTTGGAGAATGTCCTCTGGCTGATGAAACAAAAAGACTGTTTGGCTAAAACATCGTTATGTTTGAAGGAAAAAGGGGGAGCTTGCAAGCCGAAGAAAACCATCCTCTCCGTGAAGCACGGGGTGGCATTATCATGTTGTGAGGGTGTTTTTCTGCAGAGGGACTGGTGCAGTTAATAAATAGATGGAATCATGAGGCACGAACATTATGTGGATATATTGAAGCAACATCTCAAGACATCAGTCAGGAAGTTAAAGCTTTGTCGCAAATGGGTCTTCCAAATGGACAATGACCCCTAGCATACTTCTAAAGTTTATGGCAAAATGCTTAAGGACAACAAAGTCAAGGTATTGGAGTGGCCATCACAAGCCCTGACCTCAATCCTATAGACAAAACTGAAAAAGCGTGTGTGTGAGCAAGGAGGCCTACAAACCTGACTCAGTTACACCAGCTCTGTAGGAGGAATGAGCCAAATTCACCCCCAACTTATTGTGGGAAGCTTGTGGAAGGCTACCCGAAATGTTTGACCCAAGTTTAACAATGTAAAGGCAATGCTACCAAATACTTATTGAGTGTACATAAACTTCTGAACCACTGGGAATGTGATGAAAGAAATAAAAGCTGAAATAAATCATTTCTATACTTTTATTCTGACATCTACATTCTTAAAATATAGTGGTGATCCTAACTGACCTAAGACAGGGAATCTTTACTCGATTAAATGTCAGGAATTGTGAAAAACTGAGTTAAATGTATTTGGCTAAGATGTATGTAAACTTCCGACTTCAACTGTAAGTATTCAGATCCTTTGCTGTGAACTCAAAATGGAGTCAGGTGCATCCGTTATCCATTGATCATCCTTGAGATGTTCTACAACTTGATTGGAGTCCACTTGTGTAAATGCAATTGATTGGACATATATGGAAAGGCACACACCTGTCTATATAAGGTCCCACAGTTGACAGTGCATGTCAGACCAAAAACCAGCCATGTGGTCAGAGGAATTGTTCGTAGAGCTCCGAGACAGGAATGTGTTGAGGCACAGATCTGGGGAAGGGAACGAAAACATTTAGACAGCATTGAAAGTCCCCAGAACACAGTGGCCACCATCTTACTTAAAATGGAAGAAGTCTGGAACCACCAAGACTCTTCCTAGAGCTGGCCGCCACGCAAAACTGGGCAATCGGGGAGAAGGGCCTTGGTCAGAGAGGTGACCAAGAACCCAATGGTAGAACCTTCCTGAAGGACAACCATCTCTGCAGCACTCCACCAATCACTTATTTTTGGTATAGCGGCCAGACGGAAGCCACTCCTCAGTAAAAGGCACATGACAGCCTGCTTGGAATTTGCCAAAAGTCACCTAAAGAACTCTCAGACTATGAGAAACAAGATTTCTCTGGTCTGATGAAACCAGTTTGAATTCTTTGGCCTGAATGCCAAGCGTCACGTCTAGAGGAAACCTGGCACCATTCCTACAGTGAAGCATTATGGTGGCAACATCATGCTGTGGGGATGTTTTTCAGTGGCAGGGACTGGGAAACTAGTCAGGATCGAGGGGAAGATGAATGGAGCAATGTACAGAGAGATCCTTGATGAAAACCTGCTCCAGAGATCTCAGGACCCCCGACTGGGGCAAAGGTTCACCTTCCAACAGGACAACGATCTTAAGCACACAGCCAAGACAACGCATGACTGGCTTAGGGACAAGTCTCTGAATGTCCTTGAGTGGCCCAGCCAGAGCCCGGACTTTAACCAGATCAAACATCTCTGGAGAGACCTGAAAATTGCCTTGCAGGGACGCTCCCCATCCAACCTGACAGAACTTGAGAGGATCTGCAGAGAAGAATGGGAGAAACACCACAAATACAGGTGTGCCACGCTTCTAGCGTCATACTCAAGAAGACTCGAGGCTGTAATCGCTGCCAAAGGTGCTTCAACAAGTTCAGAGTAGAGGGTCTGAATACTTATGTAAATGTAATATTTAATTAAATAAAATGTATACACATTTGCAAACATTTCTAAAAACCTGTTCATGCTTTGTCATTGTGCTATTGTGTGTGGATTGATGAGGGTACTAATCAATTTAATCCATTTTAGAATAAGGCTGTAACGGAAGAAAATGTTGAAAAAGTCCAAGGGGTCTGAATACATTCTGAATGCACTGTACCATTTACACTCGCCAGTTTTAGCCTCAGCCAGCACCCTCTTCAGATAAGCCTTTAGTTCAGTGGCCCCTGGTAAACAATGTATGATCACCTGGATGATTATTTTTATGTCCAAAATTACACTCTCCCTAACGTTGACACAGTGTGAAGGGACATTAGGGGTGGGGGGAATGGGGGCCTCCACCGTAGCCAACCGTAACCAAACCCATTATAAGGACTTGGGCGATTTTTGCAAATTTCCAGAAACCTTTCCAAAAAAGTCCAGGTTTTCATGAGGGAATAAACAGGTAGGGATTCAGGAAATAGGCTTTAAAACAGCACATTTATCTCTCAACCATGACAAAATTGGAAGAATTGCATGAAATGAGATATAAAATTGCTAAATCTTCTCTCCCATGGAAAATTGTCTAGATTTGCAGAAAACTTTCTTTAAAACTGCAACATTTTCTCTACACTGCATGGCACAATGTGTAGAATTGCAGGCAATTAACTCTAAAATTGTAGGGTGGTGCCTAAAATATTTTTGCTCTTAAAAATCCTCTAGGGTAGGGGGCACTATTTTCACCTCCGGATGAAAAGCATGCCCAAAGTAAACTGTGTGCTACTCAGTTCCAGAAGCTAGGATATGCATGTAATTGGTAGAATAATGTCTGTGAGTATAACAGAACTGATTTGGCAGGCGAAAACCTGAGAAAAATCCATCCAGGAAGTAGGATTGTTTTGTTGTTGTAGTTTTCTATTCAATGCCATTACAGTATCCATTGACTTAGGACTCAAACTGCAGTTCCTTTGCCTTCCATTAGATGTCAACAGTCTTTATAAATTGTTTCAGGCTTGTATTCTGAAAATGAGGGAGTAAGACCAGTCTGAATGACTGGACCCTAAAGTGTCACAGAGCTTTTTCCTGCGCAATCCGAGAGCGCGCCTTTTTTGTTTACCTTTTATATTGACGACGTTATTGTCCGGTTTAAATATTATCGATTATTTAGGCTAAAAACAACCCTAGGATTGAATATTAACATCGTTTGACATGTTTCTATGAACTTTACGGATACAATTTGGATTTTTTGTCTGCCTGTTGTGACTGCGTTTGAGCCTGTGAATTACTGAAGAAACCGCGCAAACAAAACGGAGGTTTTTGGATATAAATAGAGACTTTATCGAACAAAACAAACATTTATTGAGTAAATTAATGTCTTCTGAGTGCAACCATATGAAGATCATCAAGGTAAGTGATTCATTTTTTCTCTTATTTCTCAAATAATCGCATGGTATGCTTTCGCCGTAAAGCCTTTTTGAAATCTGACACCGTGGTTGGATTCACAATAAGTTAATCTTTAAACCRATGTATAACACTTGTATGTTTTCTTAATTTTTATAATCAGTATTTCTGTTTTTGAATATGGCGCTCTGCAATTTCACTGGATGTTGGTCAGGTGGAACGCTACCGTCCCACGTACCCTAGAGAGGTTTTAAGGTGGGGGGAAATAAAATGTTGGTTAGGGCCACCAAAAGGCCAGGGCTAAATGTGAGAGTATGGATGTGGGTACGCACACCCGTGAGCTACTGCGGCCCCCCCCATGATGAGTTCAGATTTTTTTTGTGCCCCCAACTGCCATCAAAGGTGCCCATCCCTGCTCTAAGCAGTGTTTCTATTTTTGTTATTACGCTTGTGTTTATCTGTTGAGGCATTTGTGTATCTGTTGAGGCATGTGTGTGTGTGGGTTTGCGTTATTTGGGCCAAGCCATCAGATAGCAGTCGGGGGCAGCATYCTTGGATGGTTGGCCCGGTTACCACGACAATCAACCGGGTGACGTTGCTGATGCTCCTATTATCATAGCCCGCGGGTCGTTAGGAAATGGTTCTTCATACTCTCAATAACCAAATTAACCTCATGTTATTATTGTTTGGAGGACATGACAGGTGCTGGGCTTTCTTAATGATGTAAGGCCAGCAGGGATCCACTATAGCACTAGAAAATMATGTGGTTCCTTATTTGATGAGACGCTATTGGATATAATCCAACAATGCTACATTGCGGGACCATTTCGTTGGGTAGAAAATATATTGTATAAATATGTTGCGTGTAGAAGAAGCTAAAAGAGAGAGAGAGAAAATGAGGAGTATAACAGGTGAGGGTGATGAGGACAGATAGTGACAGGGAGGGAAGAAACAAAGAATTAGAGGTAAAGCTAAGATAGAAAAGAGAGAAAAGAGAAAAGGTTTGCAGATTACAAATGGTGTTTATTTGCAAAACCAAATCGAGTCATAAAAGAAATGGTGGAATTCTATTTTGTGTTTCATTGTACTAGAAAACAGAATTGGTCAATACTGGACTCGGAACACAATTCAATGAAGTTTCATATAATTTCCCCCCTTCAAAACCCAAGAGGCCGAATCAAGAATTTGGCATCAGTTGTCAAGGCAATATCAAACTAAGACTTTTTCTCCCTCCAAATTTTCTGTCACGTTTTTCAGAATTTGCAGTTTTCAATGCAACAGACTCCAGYTGTTGTATTGGAGCGAGGCAGATGGAATTTGGTGAAATGATGAAAAGAGGGTTTGACAGATTAGCACATGGGAGAGCAGAGATTAGAACTACATTTAAAACTACATTTCCCTGGAAACTTAGAGTCTGTGTCAATTGGGAATCGCATTGATTGGATGCTGCGTTGATTGGATGCTAGCGTAACGAATACAGAATAGCTCATTATTCGGATTGAATGCAGCGAAATATACATTTTTTACGATAAAAGATCTGGAGTTGGGATGCTTTTTTCTCCATGGACATGGGTAGTGTTGAGGAAGCTACTCTGAAAATACAGTTTACCAAGCTACCAATTACTTCACACTGGAAGAAGTTATTCTATACTAAAGRTACCCTTAAGAAAAACATAGTATACTTCACTAAAGTTACTTTAAAAAAGTTGTTCACTACATCCAAACTACATGAAACTCTATCATATTTAAATCTAAAACATCATAGAATACAAATTGGAAGGTCAGATCACTCCTGTTAACAGAAAGTGTAATTTATGCTATTAAACACAAAAACAATGTTTAAAGTGAGAATAAGGCAGGTCTGATGCCAAAAAAGAAAGGAAATGATAGCCTACTTCACACCAGTGGAGGCTCCTCAGAGGAGGAAGGGGAGGACCATCATCAGTGAGTTACAGAAAAATTTAAAGTGAAACATTAATAAAAGTTATCATTTTTAGAWAGAAATATACTAAATATATTCACACCACCAAATAATTGATTTAAACATACTGTTCTGCAATGAAGGTCTACAGTAGCCTCAACAACACTCTGTAGGGTAGCACCATGGTGTAGCTGGAAGACAGCTAGTTTCCGTCCTCCTCTGGGTACATTGACTTCAATACAAAACCTAGAAGAGTCTTGGTTCACTAACACAGTAATTATGTGTAAGGTACTGGGTGTCGTGAGTGTGAAGTCAGGCGCAGGAAAACAGAGAGTTCAATATAGTCCTCTTTTAATGCGCACACGGTGAACCCCGGCCACCCCACTAAACACTGGGTGCTCGAAACAAACTGCCCCAGACACGGGGAACGAAAACAGTCCAGCACTATACACGAACATAAACCAACACGTTCGTCTGTATCAAACACCAGGCTTACAATAATCAATCCCACACAAAGAAARGGGCGGGCCGGCTGACTAATAAAGCCCAACTAATTACAACAAACTCAAAACAGGTGTAATCAATAAACACATAAGGAGGGGGAGAAAAGAATCAGTGGCAGCTAGTAGGCCGGCGACGACGACCGCCGAGCGCCACCCGAACGGGAAGGGGAGCCGGCTTRGGTCGGAGTCGTGACATTATGTCAACTTCCGGAGAACTTCTTCAAACCTCTCAGAGCTCTTGCAGCATGAACTGACATGTTGTCCACCCAAGGATCAGAGAATTAATCAAGTACTTAAAACAAGTAGTTGACTCAGAGAGTTTGAACAAATTACAGTTTGAACKAATGAATTTCTTCAAAAATGAAGGAGAAGTAAGTAAGACAGTGAGCAAGAGAGCTAGCTATAGAAATTATATACAGTACCATTCAAAAGTTTGGACACTCTTACTCAGGTTTTTCTTTATTTTTACTATTTTCTACATTGTAGAYTAATAGTGAAGACATCAAACTATGAAATAGCACATATGGAATCATGTAGTAACCAAAAAAGTGTGAAACAAATCAAAATATATTTTATATTTGAGCTTCTTCAAAGTAGTCACCCTCTGCCTTGACAGCTTTGCACACGCTTGACATTCTCACAACCAGCTTCACCTGGAATGTTTTACCAACTGTTTTGAAGGAGTTCCCACATATGCGTAGCACTTATTGGCTGCTTTTCCTTCACTCTGCGGTCCAAKTCATCCCAAACCAAACCAAACCAAACATACCTGAATTTGTCTAACAGAAACTCTAATTTGCACATGTTGGACTAATAATTACACCCAAGATCAGCTAGATGCAGGCAAGAGTGTGCAAGGTGGTATTAAATGTGTCACTGTCTGTCACCTTGATTACTCACATTTTTCTCTTGACCTGTGCATCTACCGTGTAAACTTACATTCATAGGCTAGGTTGTAGCAGCCTCATGATGGCTATATGGAAAATTTGAGTATCATGTATTAAAAAAATTATTTCACCTTTATTTAACCAGGTAGGCTAGTTGAGAACAAGTTCTCATTTACAACTGCGACCTGGCCAAGATAAAGCAAAGCAGTGTGACACAGACAACAACCCAGAGTTACACATGGAATAAACAATAAACAAGCCAATAACACAATAAACAAGTCAATGACACAGTAGAAAAAAAGAAAGTCTATATACAGTGTGTGCAAAAGGCATGAAGAGGTAGGCAATAAATAGGCCATAGGAGCAAATAATTACAATTTAGCAGATTAACACTGGAGTGATAAATGAGCAGATGATGGTGTTACAAGTAGAGAAACTGGTGTGCAAAAGAGCAGAAAAGTAAATAAAAACGGTATGGGGATGAAGTAGGTAGATTGGGTGGGCTATTTACAGATGGACTATGTACAGCTGATGCGATCGGTTAGCTGCTCAGATAGCTGATGTTTAAAGTTGGTGAGGGAAATAAAAGTCTCCAATTTAAGATTTTTGCAATTAATTCGTTCCAGTCACTGGCAGCAGAGAACTGGAAGGAAAGGCGGCCAAATGAGGTGTTGGCTTTGGGGATGACCAGTGAGATATACCTGCTGGAACGTGTGCTACGGGTGGGTGTTGTTATCGTGACCAGTAACTGAGATAAGGCGGAGCTTTACCTAGCATAGACTTATAGATGTAGTAACCTAAACCTATCGATGTTACATTGACCTGGGTGAATGGAATATGAATGACAGTCATCCAATATGCTGTCATAGAAATAAGGCCCTGCTCATTAAAAAGAATCCTCCTCCCTCCTCTTAAACGGCACTGACCGCCACTGCTTCACACACATTATATTTGAGCAAAAAAAGTGGTGTTGTGTTCCAGGAGTGTCAAAAAAGTAACACACTACTAAGATTAGAATTTAGTTCAACTACCACCAAGCTACCGCAAAATGTAGTTGAATTACTAATTGAACTACATGTAGTTCACTACTCCCCAATACTGGACATGGGCATATGCATTTCATTAAATTAAACCATTTGCTGTTGTTTGAGTGTGTCAGTTGGGGTCATTGAGAGAAATAAAGGACCATGATAGCTACAAAGCTTTCGGGAAACGAAACCGAATCTGTTCCATCAATCAGACCATACACATGACTGACATCCTGATGAAAAACACACCCTACTGTGAACAGTAGGAGATGGGAGWGAGGCCGGATGAGTCTCTATAAGTGGGGCTTGGAGTGAGAAAAGGGAAAGGAAAGAGAGAGAGTGAAAGGATTCTGATAAGCCATTTGAGTTATTTGGTGCGAGGGGGATCAGGAAGAGCGGAAGTGACTTTTTAGAAAGAGAAGGGCACAAAAAATAATAATTGGTATGTGGCTTTGGAAGTGAACACTTCATGTGGTGACCTATTATTACCATAGATGTGTTATATTGTTGCTGTGCGTTGATCAATTGGGAGGAGGGAATGACTCACTAGCCACCTTTGAAACAGTGCTGGATAGGCTACAAGCCAACGTGCTAGATGTAGATAGTTACTGTCCAATGCAGACTTTTGTTACAAATCTCCACTGAACACTTTCCCTGGGTCATTCCAGTGATTCAAAGCAAAGGTGCAAAAACACCCCCTCACTCCCAGCATGCATTGCAGAGAACCATCCGACCTCCCCATGTGGATCCGAGTTTCCCACAGTCTCCTACACAGCGGATGAGTGAGCAAGACACTGGCAACTGCCCAGGAAATAGTTAGCTGATGCTGTTTATCCTTCACACCAGCAAAACTATACAGCCACAGACAGAGATTTTTAAAATCCTTTACTATTGGGGGGAGGACAACGAGAGAGGTGGTAGGGGGTGAGTGAGGGAATCAGTGAGGGAATGGGGTGAGAGTTTGTGTGTACGTGAGAGAAAGATGGAGAGACAGAGCAAGAGCAATAGTCTTGTTTCCTTGAGTTGTTATTCTCATTTACAAAACCCAAGCCCCAAATAAGATGTGGCAGCAGGGGAAGAGGGTCCCAAAGGGCTATACTGCATTGCAAACACACACAGAGCGAGAGAGAGAGAAGGCTCAGTAGCCTCATCAACAAACAGTATTCACTGAGTGTATCTGCCAACTACCCCTCTTCATTTGGATGGTGCCTGTCTCTGTTTGCCTTCTGTAGTCATCATCGTTGTGCTAGCCTGAGGGGGAACCCCCCCGGCAAACCCAGTGGTGCCATCCGGCTTCCTTCACCGTTCCATTAGGAAGGTAAGGCCTGTCAATCAGCACCCACACAAGGGGGGGTGGAGGCTGAAACACACTTCTTACACACACTTCTCTGTCTATTAGATGCAGCAGAAGGGAAGGGCAGCTGGAACTGACATTTTTGTAATGGCGAAGAGTCCATGATATTTTTGTGGTGTGTTTACCTGAAAATGTATTCTGACTATCAACGTTTGGAGTGTTTCTTCCTTTTGTTCGGTGCATTTTCTGCATCGACTTAGTTAAGTATCTGCCTCAATTTATAGTTAGGTAGAAATGTATTTGTAAAACATGCTTGATWGGGACAGAAGTTGAGGCACAGATTAATATCTTGATAGCAAAACTTTGCAAAGAAATGGACTTGTTCATGTTTTTCTCTGTAATACATCTTTACCGAGTTTTGACAATTAACTATGAATGAGTGTGTAAACCAAATATATATATATTTTTAAATAAATCCAACCATCACAAAGATCTACCTTGTCAAATATTCAGCTCACACAGACATCCCAAAACAAAGTTTAAATAAAAATMGTGGATCTAATCCAAAAGAAAATGRCCTTTTTATATTGTTATATATGTTTACAGGCCTCCACTCTCTCCACCACCACCACGCCTAAAGGGGGGACTCAATTTAATTGCGTCGGAGCAGAGTACATTACAACATTACAACGGCCAGGCTTTGGGAGTGAGGCCAGATCTCAGCCTGAGAACAATCAGGCACTAACTACACATCACCGTGACAGAGATGCACCTCCTCTCTACCTTTCTGTATTGATTTTCTATCCCATTGTTAATGGTCCCATTAAACACCGTCATCTGGCACTTTACCGTGCCCAGGCCCACTTAGCAATAAAACTCCTCTCCAGCCCCATTTTAAAGGCCGGAGAGGGGGTGGAGTGGAGGAAGGAGAGGAGGGAGGGAAGGAAGGGAGTGAGATAATTCACCTGCAGGCTGGACAACAAGGTCATACGACATGTTTTGGGAGATGTCTGCAGTGTCTTGCTGAGTGCTGACTTGGCTCGTTGGCAGAGAGAGAGATGATTGCTAAGGAAGTCAAGTCTGTGAATGTATTTTTTGCAGACTGTATCTTAACACTGGTTTCGAGATAAATTCTGCATGCATTCTTCCATCTGACACTCCAGGTAGACTCGTGCAAATGCTCAAAGTATTTCAATGACTTCAACCCAGGGGCGTGTTCAATAGGGACAAAACGGAAGAAAACGGGTTTAGGTAGTACCTGAACCTATCTAAGAAAAAAATGCTTGCTTTTGGGTTTCATTCGAACGCTTTCTACTGTAACGTGCCGTTTATAAGGTTCGGAGAGTGGAACTTCAACTATAGGAAAGTTAAGACTAGACAGACGCCGCATAGAGGAGCTATGTAAAAAGTGTATTTATTCTCTAGAAGCAACCATCTTAATTACTTCACYTGACTGACATGAATTTATAGACACAGGTCAGGCATTACTAATCAATGATGAATTCACATCCTTACATACGTCCCAATCTCACTAAGAAACGTCCTTGTTTTCCTAACATAAAACACATTAGGTAGGGGCCTACTTGTTTTAGAAGCAAAATAATTGAATAGTCTATGCATATTGCTGAGATAAATATTATAAAACAAAACAAAATATTCCTGTCATGGCTACCTGAGACTGTCATAAATGCAAACAAAACGCAATTGATAGAACATTTCATTCGCACAAAATTGTAAACGCAACAACCATGAAGATCAATAGGATGGTCTCTCAGTACCATGCGCTGTCGGCATGCAAAAAGCAGTCCCATGGTCGTGCAATAGCTGTATCCCCAAGGCCTCTTTCAGTTCCACTTTCATATGGTCAAAGTCTACACAAACAGTAGCTGGGCAAGTTCTCCCACGCAGAGTAGGCAGCTCCATCCCGATCCCAACGTGGTAAACCAAGGAGAGCACAGTCCTTCCACGTGCAAGCGCACCAAGCCACGAATCCTCATCAGTCATGTCCATGTTGCAACAGGCTCGGGCCCAACAGTGACTGGCGGGAGATGCAAAGTTCCCCGACATCCACGAAGCAGGCTACCAGGGTAGGCAATTTCAAATGAAATCAAATGGTATTTGTCATCTGTGCCGAYTACAACAGGTGTAGACCTTACAGTGAAATGCTTACTTACAAGCCCTTAACCAACAATGCCGTTTTAAGAATATACCTAAAAAAAGTAAGAGATAATAGTAACAAATAATTAGAGCAACAGTAAAATAACAATAGCGAGGCTATATACAGGGGGTACCAGCACAGAGTCAATGTGCGGGGGCACCGGTGTCGAGTTAATTGAGGTAATATGTACATTTAGATAGAGTTATTACGGTGAAAATGCATAGATAATTACAGAGAGTAGCAGCAATGTAAAAGGGGGGGGGGCAATGCAAATATTCTGGGTAGCCATTTGATTAGATGTACAGGAATCTTATGGCTTGGTGGTAGAAGCTGTTTGGAAGCCTCTTGGACCAAGACTTGGCGCTCCGTTACCGTTTGCCATGCGGTAGCAGAAAAAACAGTCTATGACTAGGGTGGCTGGAGTCTTTGACAATTTTTAGGGCCTTCCTCTGACACCGCCTGGTATAGAGGTCCTGGATCACAGGAAGCTTGGCCCCGGTGATGTACTGGGCCGTACGCACTACCTTCTGTAGTGCCTTGTGGTCGGAGGCCAAGCAGTTGCCAGACCAGGCAGTGATGCAACCCATCAGGATGCTCTCATTGGTGCAGCTGTAAAACCTTTTGTGGATCTGAGGACTCATGCCAAATCTTTTCAGTCTCCTGAGGGGGAAAAAGGTTTTGTCGTGCTCTCTTTACGACTGTCTGGTGTGCTTGGACCATGTTAGTTTGTTGGTAATGAGGACGCCAAGGATCTTGAAGCTCTCAACCTGCTACACTACAGCCCTGTTGATGAGAATGGGGGCATGCTCGGTCCTCCTTTTCCTGTAGTCCACAATCAACTCTTCTGTCTTCACCACATTGAGGGATAGGTTGTTGTCCTTGCACCACATGGTCAGGTCTCTGACCTCTTCCCTATAGGCCCTCTCATCGTTGTTGGTGATCAGGCCTACCAATGTTGTGTCATTGGCAAACTTAAWGATGGTGTTGGAGTCGTGCCTGGCCGTGCAGTCATGAGTGAACAGGGAGTACAGGAGGGGACTGAGCACACACCCCTGAGGGGCCCCCATGTTGAGGATCAGCGTGTCGGATGTGTTGTTACCTACCCTTACCACCTTTAGTGAGTTTGGTACAGATCCGGAGGATAGGGAGCCATTTATTATGCTCAACATAGTGTTTCCATTGATCTGAGGTCCTGGCTGTTCTGTACACACTCAGGACAACTGAGTCCGTAATTTGCTTTCTAATGATCATAATCTTTTTGTTGATGAAGTTCATGAATTTATCACTGCTGCAGTGAAGGCAATCATCACTTGGGGAATGCTGCTTTTTAGTTTGCGTTAGAATTTTTTTTTCATTGTTTTTATTCTCCTCATCAGGTTGGAAAAGTAGGCTGATCGAGCAGCAGTGAGAGCTTTTTGATATTGTTACGTTTTATTCTAAAATGGAGTAAATACAAAATCTTCASCAATCTACACACAATACCCCATAATGACAAAGCAAAAACAGTTTTTAGAAATGTTTGCAAATGTATTAAATATAAAAAACAGAAATACGTTATTAACATAAGTACTCAGACCCTTTGCTATGAGACTCGAAATTYAGCTCAGGTGCATCCTGTTTCCATTGATCATTCTTGAGATGTTTCTACAACTTGATTGGAGTCCACCTGTGGTAAATTCAATTGACTGGACATGATTTGGAAAGGCACACACCTGTATATWTAAGGTCCCACAGTTGACAGTGCATGTCAGAGCAAAAACCAAGCCATGTGATTGAAGGAATTGTCTGTAGAGCTCCGACACGTGATTGTGTCGAGGCACAGATCTGGGGAAGGGTACCAAAAATGTCTGCAGCATTGTAGAGGCGGCAGGTAGCCTAGTGGTTACAGCATTGGGACAGTAACCAAAATGTTTGCTGGATTGAATCCCTGAGCTGTCAAGGTAAAAATCTAAAAAATCCCTCTTTTTATCTGATTAGAGCCAGTTGCATTGTTTCTGTGAAGAGAGTAGGACACACAGCGTTTTTTCGAATCTTGAGTTTTTTGAAAATTCACAAGGAATAGCCTTCATTTCTCAGAACAAGAATAGACTGATGTAGTTTCAGAAGAAAGTCTTTGTTCTGGCCATTTTGAGCCTGTAATCAACCCACAAATGCTGATCTCCAGATACTCAACTATGTCAAAGAAGGCCATTTAATTCAGGACAACAGTTTTCAGCCTGTGCCAACATAATTGCAAAAAGCTTTTCTAATGATCAATTAGCCTTTTAAAATTATAAAACTATAGCTAACACAACGTGCCATTGGAACACACAGATGATGGACGTTGATAATGGGCCTCTACGCTTATGTTAGATAATAACAAAAATCCTGCCGTTTCAGCTACAATAGTCAATTTACAACATATACAATCTCTACACTGTATTTCTATCAATTTGATATATATTAATGAACAAAAAATTTGCTTTTCTTTAAAAACAAGGACATTTCTATTGACCCCAAACTTTTGAACGGTAGTGTATAAACTCTATTCTATACTATTTACAGATAAGCCACTTAATGTTACATATCTGCAAAACTCATCTCATATGTATATACAGTTTATATACTTATTCTATGTATCTCATTCACTTAATAATGTTTACATATCTTGCATTACTCTATTTCATATGTAAACTCAGCAAAAAACGAAACTCATCAATGTCAACTGCGTTTACTTTCAGCAAACTAACATGTGTAAATATTGTAGAACATAACAAGATTCAAAACAGACAAAAAACTGACAAGTTCCACAGACATTGACTACAGAAATGAATAGTGTGCCCTGAACAAAGGGGGGGTCAAAATCAAAAGTAACCATCAGTATCTGGTGTGGCCTCCTCATGGACTTCACCAGATTTGCCAGTTCTTGCTGTGAGATGTTACCACCACTCTCCCACCAAGGCACCTGCAAGTTCCCGGACATTTCTGGGGGGGATGGCCCTAGCCTCACCCTCCGATCCAACAGATCCCAGATGTGCTCAATGGGATTGAGATCTGGGCTCTTCGCTGGTCATGGCAGAACACTGACATTCCTGTCTTGCAGGAAATCAACGCACAGAACGAGCAGTATGGCTGGTGGCATTTCATGCTGAGGGTCATGTCAGGATGAGCCTCAGGAAGGTACACATGAGGGAGGAGGATGTCTTCCCTGTAACTCACAGCATTGAGATTGCCTGCAATGCCATACTGTGTTCGATCTTGTATCCATCTTGTCTCAAGAGACCACAATGGAAATAAGTCCCAGACTTTATTGTGTGTTATCCTCGATGATTTATTCATGTGCATGTATGGCTTTTTAAGTTTTATGTTGCTTGTTTTTTTTAAATGTCGAATTAATAAACTAACTAAACTCAGTCCGATGATGTTGACACACCGCCCCAGACCATGACGGACCCTCCACCTCCATACGATCCCGCTCCAGATACAGGCCGACGATAAACGCGAATCTGACCATCACCCCTGGTGAGACAAAACCGCGACTCGTCAGAAGAGCACTTTTTGCCAGTCCTGTCTGGTCCAGCGATGGTGGTTTTGCCCATAGCAGCAATCTTTGCTGGTGATTCTGTGAGGACCTCCCTTACAAACAGGCCTACAAGCCCCCAGTCCAGCCTCTCTCAGCCTATTACAGTCTGAGCACTGATGGAGGGATTGTGCGTTCCTGGTGTGTAACTCGGGCAATTGTTGTTGCCATCATGTTACCTGTCCCGCAGGTGTGATGTTCGGATGTACCGATCATGTGCAGGTTTGTTACACGTGGTCTGCCACTGCGAGGACCATCAGTTGTCCGTCCTGTCTCCCTGTAGCGCTGTCTTAGTCGTCTCACAGTACGGACATTGCAATTTATTGCCTGGCCACATCTGCAGTCCTCATGCCTCTTTGCAGCATGCCTAAGGCATGTTCACGCAGATGAGCAGGGACCCTGGCATCTTTCTTTTGGTGTTTTCAGAGTCTGTAGAAAGGCCTCTTTCAGTGTTTTCTACACTGACCTTAATTGCCTACCGTTGTATATAGTTAGGTCTTAACGACTGTTCCACAGGTGCATGTTCATTAATTGTTTATGGTTCATTGAACAAGCATTGGAAACAGTGTTTAAACCTTTTACAATGAAGATCTGTGAAGTTATTTGGATTTTTACAAATTATCTTTGAAAGACAGGGTCCTGAAAAAGGGAGATTTCTTTTTTTGCTGAGTTTATATACTGTATTCTATACTTTTCTACTGTTTCTTAGTCCGTTCCGCTCTTACATCGCTCGTCCATAGGTATATAATCTTAATTTATTCCTTCTTAGATTTGTGTCTATTGGGAATATGTTGTGTAATTTGTTAGATATTACTTGTTAGATATTACTGCACTGTCGGAGCTAGAAGCACAAGCATTTTGCTACACCCGCAATAACATCTGCTAATCACTTGTACTGTATGTGACCAATTTGATTTGATTTGATTTGATTAGAGGCTGCAATCGCTGCCAAAGGTGCTTCAACAAAGTACTGAGTAAAGGGTCTGAGTACTTACGAAAATGTGATATTTCAGTTTTTTTTATTTAATAAATTTGCAAAAATGTCTTAAAAACAGTTTTTGCTCTGTCATTATGGGGTATTGTGTGTAAATTAATACATTTTAGAGCAAGGCTGTAACCTAACAAAATGTGGGAAAAAATCAAGGGGTCTGAATACTTTCTGAAGTCACTGTATGTCTCAAAGGGAGAGTGCAATTGGCATGCTGACTGCAGGATTGTCCAACAGAGCTGTTGCCAGAGAATTTAACGTTCATTTATCTTCCAAAAGCCGCCTCCAACGTKATTTTAGAGAGTTTGGCAGTATGTCCAACTGGCCTCACAACTGCAGACCACGTGTATGGCATCGTGTGGGCGAGTGGTTTGCTTATGTCAACGTTGTGAACAGAGTGCCGCATGGTGATGGTGGGGTTATGGTATGGGCAGCCATAAGCTATGGACAACGAACACAATTGCATTTTATTGATGGCAAGTTTGAATGCACGGAGATAATGTGACGAGATCCTGAGGGCCATTTTTTTAGGGTATCTGTGACCAGCAGATAGACAAATCCATATATTAGGGCCTAATGAATTGATTTCAATTGACTGATTTCCTTACATGAACTGTAACTCAGTAAAATATTTCAAATTGTTGCGTCTACATTTTTGTTCAGTATAGATCCAGGGATGATTGTGGCAATGCGACAGTCAATACTCACTGTTTGCCTGTRCACCAGCTAGCAGTGAGAGAGATGATAGCTCAGAGAACATGGTGCACGCTTCTCTTCGTATGCTGGCTCCACGGGGCTAGTAGTAGGCCTAGCATGTAGCCAAGCACAGTCACGTCCCGTAATGACTTCAGAAAACTATTCCAGTCTTTAAAAATGCTCAAAAACACAGCTGCCACCAATGTAGTGTGTCATTTATAGGGTTCGGAGAGTGATTACAGTCAGGGAGCAGCACTTGTGCTTCTTCACAGTTGAGGTTCCGCAGTGTCAAAACAGGTTCTCTCTCTCTCTGCAGATCACGCTTTGAGATGTACAGTATCTGGTTCACCCTGTGTTCTATATGTAAAATATTTCAAACATCGAAATTCAGAAGATAACCGCATTACATGATACTGTATTCAGAAAGTGAACAAATAAGCTGTCCACACATTCGTATGAAAGTGAAATCCTCTTCACGATATCTCCACCAAAGACAAGGCTCACTTGGAAACTGATGACAAGAAACAAAAATGGAATCAGTAGCAGTTTCATAATTTTTTCTTGCCATAGCCATCAACAAATACATTTCACTAGTGTGTTTACCAAGAGAACAACAGCAGTACATATATGGGACTAGATTGGTGAAGAGGAGGGGGATAAAAAGGAGGAACATGTTTTGAAGACAAACAATTGTGTTTGCAGTACATTTATAACAGGGGTCTTCTGGGAGCCGYAGTCTTTAGTAAAGGACTTGTGTTTTATTAGTTGAATGATATAAAACATGACAAAACAGCTACTTAAAGAGGCTCAGAGATTCTCCCCCTTTTCCCACAGGGATTTCTATGTAGGCCAAGAGCTGCTCCCCTCTTCTCTTCTCTTTGTGTGTGTGTGTGTGTGTGTGTGTGTGTGTGTGTGTGTGTGTGTGTGTGTGTGTGTGTGTTGGCAAGGAAAGGGGACATTCTAGCACACATAGAGGAGATTGAGAGGCAGGGAAAAGCTAGGCAATCTTATCCGCTGTAGAGATGACAACACTGGAAGCCTGGGAGAGAGAAGTGTGCGGGTAAAATAAACAAGCATCTGCAATCCCATATGCACAAATGTGAATTAGACTCATTAACATTATCAGTCCGATCTAAGCAGACAAGATGCCGTTTATGGACCTGTTCTTGAGAGAATGTTTCTATGGTTCCCTGAAWGTTTTCCTGGGAGGTTTCATTAACGTTCTGAGAACATGTTTCAATAATAATGCTAGTTTAGTTTAACTGTTTTGAACTCCAAGCACAGATAGGACACATGTAAATTKATTTGCTTAGGCATSAATTATGCAAATATGTATTTTTTATTGTGGCATGGCGTCAGTGAGATTCAAACCTATGACCTTCTGCTGTCAATCCATGGAATTAGTCCACCGCGCTACCAGGATAGAGCTGGCATGCCATGTTTGTTTTTACTTATACAAAGCTGTTCATTTTAGTCTGTTCAAACACATCCTTTTTCAAGGGAAACAAGTACTCATTAAGATCAGGTGTGGCCAATTACTCAGATTATTAAGAAAACTTTCCATAAAAACCACAACATTAGCAACGTTCCAAGAATATTATTTAAAAACATATACATTCCATTCTCAGCATCAACACAACTATCCTCTATCTTGTTAAGTGTTTAACAAGATGGAAGACAGTTTTGTTGATGCTGAGAATGGAATGTATATTTCCTTAAACGTAAATGTTTGTATGTCAAGTTTACCTAATGTTCTGAGAACATTACTTTAAATAGAGCCATGAGGAAWCYTTATGGGAAGGTGGCATGCAAAATAACCATTGGACAACAACGCTCTCACCAAGCTCTAAGAAACATATGGTTCTCAGAACATTATGTGCTAGCTGGGAAAGGTGAGCTAAGGGAACAGATGGCCTTGCTGAACACAACTGAGACGACATCAGATTTTGGCACTGAAGAGAGACGGCAGAGCCGACCTTCCCTGACCTGGAGGCAGTTTATAAAAAWAAAAAAAAGGCTTCAAAAATCTTAGGGCCAATGCTATTTGACCTGTTAGAGCTCCTGAATAAAAGAAGAAGGAGATGAGGAAAGGAAGCTACCTAATAAGATGAATGGGACACAGCCAATCAGACACGGTATTTCTAATCTGACAACTGACAATGTCCTGATATGGATGCTGTACATTCAAAATTGGATATTAAAACACAGACCATACTGTACATAGCTAGTGTTACTCAAGTTAACTGACTTGAACTAAAATCAGAATTGGGCTTTTTAGAGCCGAACACAGGTATGAACTGAATTGAGCCTAGATCGGTGTATTATTATCAGAGTGGAGAGTCAGGAGGACTCCATTCCATAATGAGCCCAGCCAAGTGGAACAAGACTGTGTGTGTATGTGTGTGTGTGTATGTGTGTGTGTGTGTGTGTGTGTGTGTGTGTGTGTGTGTGTGTGTGTGTGTGTGTGTGTGTGTGTGTGTGTGTGTGTGTGTGTGTGTGTGTGTGTGTGTGTGTGTGTGTACACACATGTGTACAGTGTGCGCAACGCCAGAAGACATGCGTTTGGTTGTGAAAAATCAAACATCATCTTTAGTTAAATTGACTGATTATAATGCCCTTTTCCCCTCTGTCAGATTTTAGACCAAAAGTGCAGCCATAGTGAGAAACACAATAGCAGCATGCTCTTCAAAGTGGTATCAAGCTATTCCCAACCCAAGGGGCACTGATCTAGGCTCAGTACACCATATACAGTAGCATGGTACGTGTCCTAATACCCTATTACACTGATCTAGGATCAGTACATTTCATAGCTGTGTGTGTGTCTGCGAAGAAGTGTGTTTATCTGAGTGTCTGTTTATGAGCGTGCACATGGTGTGTGTGTGTGTGTGTGCTGGCCTGCTAGTTGGTGGGGTGGAGCCCAGCCTATATCTCCTCACAGACCCTCTTTCCTTCAGTGGACTGGCTTTTCAACAGTGATCTATTGGGCAGTGCTGACAGTAAATTTTCACTGGCAGCAATAAAGYTAGGCTGATTCAAAGAATAATTACAGTATGCAAATGAATAGGATTTCTGGGCCGTCATTTTATGGACGGGCCCTCGCCGCCATTCATCAGGGAAGAGGTGGGTTTAAAGACAGAGAGACAGAAACCGAGAGGGAGGGATGGGTGAAGGACGAGAGAGAGAGAGATGAGAGGAACACACACACCTCCCCTTGTTATGCTTGTTTACAAGGCTGTCTTGTACCGTGCTCTCTGCCATGTCCATTCCCAGAATAGAGTTGGCTGACGGTATGGCACACTCCCCCAACACCTCTCCGTTTTTGCTTTCCTCTGGCCTTGGGTTAAAAGGCTTAGTGCACGGATGTTGGTGTCAGAGATTAGGACGTTAGATTTCATTCACAGAGCCTAATAAAGATTGACAAATTAAAACCTTCTGGCCTTTTTGGATAAGCAGGAGCCTGGCTCCCTACCCGCTGGACACACACTGGTTGAATCAACGTTGTTGCCACGTCATTTCATTTCAATTATGTTGAACCAACTTTGACAAAACGTTGAATTGACGTCTGTGCTCAATGGGTAGTAAATGGTACATCCACCTGCTCATTTTAAATTGTGGAGGTCTTTTCCATTGCAGGGTGTAAGGGGTGGTCCAGCCCACCATACACTGAGTGTTACAAAACATTAGGAACACCTGCTCTTTCCATGACAGACTGACCAGGTGAAAGCTATGTTCCCTTATTGATGTCTCTTGTTAAATCCACTTCAAATCAGTGTAGATGAAGGGGAGAAGACAAGGTAAAAAAAAAAAGCAAAAAAAATTAAGCCTTGAGACAATTCAGACATGGACTGTGTATGTGTGCCATTCAGAGGGTGAATGGGGAAGAACAAATATTTAAGTGCCTTTGAACGGGGTATGGTAGTAGGTGCCAGGCACCCCGTAAATGAGTGTGTCAAGAACTGCAACGCAGCTGGGATTTTTCACACTCAACAGTTTCCCGTGTGTATCAAGAATGGTCCACCACGCAAAGGACATCCAGCTAACTTGACACAACTTTGGTAAACATTAGAGTCAACATGGGCCAACTTCCCTGTGGAATGCATTGGACACCTTGTAGAGTCCATGCCATGATGAATTGAGGCTATTTTTAAGGTAAAAGGGGGTGCAGCTCAAAATTAGGAAGATGTTCTRAATGTTTTGTACACTCAGTGTATGCAGGTGTGTTATGGGTAAACTCTTATAGGACCCATACTCACAAATGCTCCAACAAATACAAAGTAACACTACCTTTTATAGGTTGCTTATTACAGTGCACTTGCAAGTATTGCAGTTAACTATAACTCATAGTTAGTGTAATAACATGTAACTGGTAATAATTACGGTCCGTAATGACAGAAGTATAACAACAAATACTTGTTACCATATTTGTTGCAAATGGGCAGGTTTACACTAAATTCACCAACTTATTGTTTCGCTTCTTCTCTGCTGCATCTGATTCATTAACAACTGTGACAAAGGTTTGGATAGCTTGTGGATGCACTGGGTGTCTGAGAGATTATAGCCTATGCTCAAGAGGCTCCAATTACTTAAACATGAATGTGCAATGTTCTCCAGTCAACGTTGTTGCTAGCACTTGCCCCCCAAATACCATCTGGGTTAACTTGTTTGAGTTTACGAAAAATAGATCTAATACGAGTGTCATCCCAGGTGAGGGATAATACACATTTTCAAAGCATCGTACATGTGATGTTTTCAAAGTACAAAGTAATTATTTGTTGTTACACAGGATTTAGCTAGTTAAAAGTGCATCTTGAGTACTTACTTGTAATAAATGTGTACTTATACAGTACATTACCCATCCTGACAACCTGGCCCTCAGTTTAAAGCTTCTGGAAGCACCATCCAAACAAAATTGGGAGAATAAACACACTAGTACACCATTGAGTACAGGTAATATTCACATGAATACAATGTAATTACTAGTTGTTACACAGGATTAAGCTAATCAAATGATCAGGGAATTAATCTACTACTGAACGCATAAACTACAGCTGGCTAGCACTGCAGTGCATAAAATGTGGTGAGTAGTTGACTCAAAGAGAGAGAAAGACAATGGTTGAACAAATGGTTGAACAGTTTTGAACAAATTAATTAATCCCAAAATGAAGTAGAAGCAAGAGAGAGAGTGAGATTTACATTTTTTTTCAGTTTCACTTACTTAGCAAGCAAATGCAGCTAGATAGTTTAGCCTACTGAAACACACTGCTCAAACAGAGGGATGCTATGTGAGCTAGCTGGCTATGACTTTCCAACACAACACTGGAACTCTTCCAAGTCAAGGTAAGCTTTAGGTTTTACAAATTTATTGCCAACGTTGCAAACGGAAGAAAACGGGGATAAACATACCTGATTTTGTCCAATTGAAACTGGTTTGCAACTGTTAGACTAATGATTACACCCCATATCAGCTAGATGCAGGCAAGAGTGTGCAAGGCGGTATTGAATATGTCACTGTCTGTCACCTAATTTTCACCTCTTTACCTGTGTGCACCTACGTTGTAAACTTTCATTCATAGGCTAGGTTGTACCAACCTCATGATGCGTATATAGAAAATGTGGGTATCATGCAGTAGCCTAAACCTATCCCTGTTACATTGACCTGAGTGAATGGAATATGAATGACAGTCATCCTGTAATAGAAATAAGGCCATGCTCATGAAAAAAAGAATCATCCTCCCTCATCTTAAATGGCACTGACCGCCACTGATTTTGATGGGTACTTACTTTTAATTATAGTGTACCTACAAAGTACATTACACATCTTGACAATCTAATCTTCAGCTTCTGAAAGCGCCATCCAAGTGGGAAATGAAAACTGTATTACATACAGTAACAGAGTACATGTAATATCTGCATAAATACAATTTAGTTACTAAACTCAGCAAAAAAAGAAACGCCCCTTTTTCAGGACCATGTCTTTCAAAGATAATTCGCAAAAATCAAAATAACTTCACAGATCTTCATTGTAAAGGGTTGAAACACTCTTTCCCATGCTTGTTAAATGAAACAACCAATTAATGAACATGCACCTGTGGAACGGTCTTTAAGACACTAACAGCTTACAGATGGTAGGCAATTAAGGTCACAGTTATGAAAACTTAGGACACTAAAGAGGCCTTTCTACTGACTCTGAAAAACACAAGAAGAAAGATGTCCAGGGTCCCTGCTCATCTGCGTGAACATGCCTTAGGCATGGTGCAAGGAGGCATAAGGACTGCCGATGTGATCATGTCCGTACTGTGAGACGCCTAAGACAGCGCTACAGGGAGACAGGACGGACAGCTGATGGTCCTTGCAGTGGCAGACCACGTGTAACACCTGCACAGGATCAGTACATCCGAACATCACACCTGCGGGACAGGTACATGATGGCAACAACAACAGCCCGAGTTACACCAGGAACGCACAATCCCTCCATCAGTGCTCAGACTGTAATAGGCTGAGAGAGGCTGGACTGAGGGCTTGTAGGCCAGTTGTAAGGCAGATCCTCACCAGACAACACTGGCAACAACGTCACCTATGGGCACAAACCCACCGTCGCTGGACCAGACAGGACTGGCAAAAAGTGCTCTTCACTGATGAGTCGCGGTTTTGTCTCACCGGGAGTGATGGTCGGATTCACATTTATTGTTGAAGGAATGAGTGTTACACCGAGGCCTGTACTCTGGAGCGGGATTGATTTGGAGGTGGAGGGTCTGTCATGGTCTGGGGCGGTGTGTCACAGCATCATCGGACTGAGCTTGTTGCAGGCAATCTCAATGCTGTGCATTACAGGGAAGACATCCTCCTCCCTCATGTGGTACCCTTCCTGCAAGCTCATTCTGACATGACCCTCCAGCATGACAATGCCACCAGCCATACTGCTTGTTCTGTACATGATTTCCTGCAAGACAGGAATGTCAGTGTTCTGCCATGGCCAGTGAAGAGCCCGGATCTCAATCCCATTGAGCACGTCTGGGAGCTGTTGGATCGGAGGGTGAGGGCTAGGGCCAATCCCCCCAGAAATGTCCGGGTACTTGCAGGTGCCTTGGTGGAAGAGTGGGGCAGCATCTCACAGCAAGAACTGGCAAATCTGGTGCAGTCCATGAGGAGGAGATGCACTGCAACACTTAATGCAGCTGGTGGCCACACCAGATACTGACTGTTACTTTTGATTTTGACTCCCCCCCCTTTGTTCAGGGACACATTATTCCATTTCTGTTAGTCACATGTCTGTGGAACTTGTTCAGTTTATGTCTCAGTTGTTGAACCTAGTTATGTTCATACAAATATTTACACATGTTAAGTTTGCTATAAATAAATGCAGTTGCAAGTGAGAGGACGTTTATTTAGTTTTCTTATGTGTTACACAGGATTGAGCCATTTCTATATACTTACTTGGGCCTAATACTCATTAGTGAAGTGAAAATGAAAATTGAAGTGAAAATACCTACAAACAACAGTTGAGCTACTACTTTAGTCAACTTTATTGCAACATCTAAAAATACCTTTCATTTTATACAAAATAATAAGGATTCATAATTTGATTAAACAAAGATAACATAAAAATGACTACTCTAGTGGTGACACAAATCTATAGCCTATAGGATGGTGATTAGCCTAGATACAGTAGCTAACTTAGAAAAACAGGTTTTTAACTTTACAAGTAACAATGGAAATCAACAACTGACTCTGTCATCATATGTTTCTTTCTTGTAAGCATTTTCCCATCTTAGAGTCTTAGACCTTGTGGAAACCTGTGGTAGAGAAGAATGTACGACAATTTAGCATTAGAGACACTATGTTACCCAATACCGTACTGAACAAAAATATAAACGCAACATGTAAAGTGTTGGTCCCTCATGTTTCATGAGCTGAAATTAAAGATCCCAGAAATGTTCCACATGCACAAAAAGCTTATTTCTCAAAAATGTGGTGCACAAATTTGTTTACATCCTTGTTAGTGAGCATTTCTCCTTCTCCTCCCTCCTAGGCCCACCAATGCTGCTCCCCTGCCCAGTCATGTGAAATCCTTATATTAGGGTCTAATGAATTTATTTTAATTTACTGATTTCCTAATATGAACTGTAACTCAGTAAAATCATTGAACTTGTAGCATGTTGCGTTTATATTTTTATTCAGTATAGTTATCCTTATCATGTTTTATTTTATTTTATATAGTTTAGGCCTATAGCTAGCTGGTTATTGTGTTATGCAGCTAGCTGTAAGTCCATGCTAACACCTAAGATTTATATAACTAACCCAACATAGAAAACACCCTGTTGTTTCCAATAGGGACTTTTATCATGAAGGCGAACCGTAAATTCCACTGTTGTGGATAATCATTGTGGACTGTGCCGTCTCTGATCCGACTTTGTTGAGGGAAAAATTGGGGGGCGACAATACCTAAAAAGAGGTGTTGTTCCTACTGTCTTCACGTGGAACTGGCACATTCAAAAGATACCTGGTGTTTGGGAAAGAAGACTGAAACCTCCTGATCCGACTGAGGGGGATGAAGAACAAGGTGCCCTGCCTATGGACTGCGCTGTCTCTGATCCGGTCCAGAGCATGGGCCAAGCCAGTGTAAATGTACACGTGTTTATTTGCTAGCAGCAAAATAATTTGTTTATCTACGACATGTATCAATCATTTGTGTTGTAGTGAATATCAGTTTGTGTGGAGCTTGTATTGGCTTTAATTAGGCAATGAGTAACAGGGGTGGGGGAAAGAAATCAAGTAAACACAAAATAGCCAGAATGCAAGATTGAATACAATGTTGGAGATGTGTAATTGATTAACTGAACTGTTGAACATTTGCTGAAATACATTTTTTTAAACAAATCTATTCTACTGTAGATTTCTTCACAAGAACATCAATACTTATTTTTCATAAAACCACTAAACTTGGCACCCATGCAGGGGGTCCATTCAGGTGTGAGAGACACTTCTGCAAGTAGTAGTAAAAATACAAGTGGTCAACCTTCTCTCTTATAGTTTTTGAAACKTGTAGATCTTTATAWATCCTTTCAACTAGGATGTCCTRCTGTGCACAGATGACAAAGTCACACCAGCTACAACCTGTGAGAAGGATTTGACCTTGCACCTGCCAGTAGTAAGCATGAGATCTCTTCAACTTCAGCTCTCCATTCTGTATCGTCAGGTAAGGGCAGTCAACATAACTTGGTACATTTGGGCACTTGACCTCTAAGAGTCCAAAGTGTGGTCTTACACTGGGATCAAATATGATTCCATCTGGAGAGGATCCTAACCACGGAGCATCTGGGTGCACTACGAAGCCACACGGAAAGAAGTTAACATTCTTCAGTGTGCAGTAGTCCTGTACAGCCACTGGCTCCATGGCTAGCCCCCTCTTCATCTCCATGGTCTGCATACCAGAGCCCTTGAACATCTGCTCAGCCAGGTGGTCAGCTGAGGTCTCTCCCCGGACATGGCAAACCTCTCGGAAACYAGATTTTCCTGAGCTGATGCCATTCCGGGCTGCTGCTCTGCTCCCTTGTAGCAACCTGGACTTTGTGTGACATCTCGTAGGTTGTCTCTAATGCCTTGAGGTGGAACTGCTCCTGATGGCTAAGGACGTAAGCACACTGGGAAGACTGAAGCCTGTAGCCATCTAATGGAAGTATTGGTGGAGAAGGGGCATCGGCAATCTTCACAATTTCACGGGTCTTTGGCTGTGGAAGCTGATAGGACAGAACACTGACGGCTTGCACTGGCCCAAAGGCGGACTCAACCAGGGGCATGTCAGCTGACATTTCCATTGTTGTCACAAGAGGGGCAGTAAGTGGAGAAAAGTTAGCATACGTTTCTGAGACGCGGAGAAGGTCCATGTCAGGCATGTATCCATAGAGTGCTTTGTAGAGAGAACTTCTGCAAAACATTTTAAAACCTTGACATCAGGTTGGAGAGATTACTATGACAAAGACTCATGTAACTTTTCCAGAAACAGCACAAGCCCAAAAGTTCAAATAAAATGAATTAAAATATACAGATGATATATTTCCCCCCAGTCTTTGTCCCAAACATTTGTCATTACATCGTAAAGACGCCACTGTTTAGGCTTATCATCTGGATACAATCACAAGAAAATGTTTTCTAAAATGTTTCCATTCTAGGAACCTCCAACTTACCTTATTCCATCAGCACACGAGTTAGTAGGTTTACAGAACTCTATCCCATCAACCGGACCTGGTTTCACACCCTAATTAACAAGGATTTACTGTTACATAGGCTGAATACTTTTCAGGTGCATTTTTTTATGGATATTGATAGACTTACAAGTGTTCTTGGCTTGTGCCAACGCTGTTCTGTGTCTGTGCAGCTGTGAACTGGTGGTGCAAGCAGGAATGTTTAGTTGAGAGTAGTGCGCTGTCTGGTAAAGGGCAACCAGATGATTGCACAGAGCACTTCCTGCAATACAGGAGCAGTGGCTTTGGACCACTATCACTGGTACGGAGTGCTTTAACTTCTTATGGCTGAAGGGGCAGTATTGAGTAGCTTGGATGAAAGGTGCACAGAGGTGCCCAGAGTAAACGGCCTGCTCCTATGTCATAGTTGCTAATATATGCATAATATTATTAGTATTGGATAGACAACACTCTGAAGTTTCTAAAACTGTTTGAATTATGTCTGTGAGTATAACATAACTCATATGGTAGGCAAAAACCTGAGAAGTTCCACTTTCTGTTTGGATTTTTTCTGGGGTAGAAAGATTTTCAACCAAGCTCTCATTGAAATTACAGCGAGTTATGGATGAGTTTTCACTTCCTACAGATTCCACTAGATGTCAACAATCAATAGAACTTTGTCTGATGACTCTAATGTGAAGGGGGGCCGAAGGAGACAGGAATGAGTAATCACTGCCATGAGGTGCCCACGCATTGAACTGGCGCGTTCACGTGAGAGGGAGCTCCGTTCCATCGGTCAACTGAAGTCAATGTAATTCTCCGGTTGGAACGTTATTCAAGATGTTAACAACATTCTAAAGATTGATTCAGTACATCGTTTGACATGTTTCTACTGACTGTTACGGAACTTTTGGACATTTCGTCACGTTATAGTGGACGCTCTTTGTGACTTTGGTTAGCGCGTTTGGTAAACAATTCCAAAGTAGCTAATTGGACATAAATAACGGACATTATCGAACAAATCAAGCATTTATTGTGGACCTGGGATTCCTGGACTGCATTCTGATGAAGTTCATCAAAGGTAAGGAAACATTTATCATGTGTTTTCTGGTTTCTGTTGAGTCCAACATGGCGGCTAATTTGGCTATTCTTCTGAGCTCCGTTTCAGATTATTGTATGGTTTATTTTTCCGTAACGTTTTTTTTTTWATCTGACACAGCGGTTGCATTAAGGAGAGGTATATCTATAATTCCATGTGTTTAACTTGTATTATCATCTACATTTATGATTAGTATTTCTGTTGAAACGATGTGGCTATGCAAAATCACTTGATGTTTTTGGAACTAGTGAATGTAACGCGCCAATGTAAACTCAGATTTTTTGATATAAATATAAACTTTATCAAACAAAACATGCATTTATTGTGTAACATGAAGTCCTATGAGTGTCATCTGATGAAGATACTCAAAGGTTAGTGATTAATTTTAGCTCTATTTCTGCTTTTTGTGAAAGCTATCTTTCGCTGGAAAAATGGCTGTGCTTATTGTGGTTTTGTGGTGACCTAACATAATCGTTTGTAGTGCTTTCGCTGAAAAGCATATTTGAAATCGGACACATTGGTGGGATTAACAACAAGATTACCTAAAATGATATAAAACACATGAATGTCTGAGGAATTTTAATTATGGGATTTCTGTTGTTTTGAATTTGGCGCCCTGCAGTTTCACTGGCTGTTGACGAGGTGGGACGCTACCATCCCACATACCCTAGAGAAGTTAATGTGAGTCTGGAAGGAGAGTTTACAGTCTAACCAGACACCTAGGTATTTGCAGTTGTCCACATATTCTAAGTCAGAGCCGTCCAGAGTAGTGATGCTAGTCGGGAGGAGTGTTGTATGGCATTGAAGCTCATCTGGAGGTTTGTTAACACAGTGTCCAAAGTAGGGCCAGAAGTATACAGAATGGTGTTGTCTGCGTAAAGTTGGATCAGAGAATCACCAGAAGCAAGAGCGACATCAATGATATATACTGAGAAAAGAGTCGGTCCGGGAATTGAACCCTGTGGCACCCCCATAGAGACTGTCCGGATGTGTATCTTACTTTGTAGGTACACTATAATTACAAGTACTGTAACTACCCCTCAAGATAAACTTCATTATAACAAACCAAATCCTGTGTAACACCTAGTAATTACACTGTACCTATGCAAATATTTAATGTACTCTGTGGTGTACAGTGTATTTATCCACCCACTAAATTGATAGCCCGGTTGTCAGGATGGGTAATGTACTGTAACGGCTGTTGGAAGGAGAGGACCATGGTGCAGCGTGGTACGTGTCCATATTTATTTAATGAACACTAAAATAACTAAAATAACAAAGAGAACGACCGAAACAGTTCTGGCTGGTGCAGACACACAACAGAAAACAACTACCCACAAAACACAGGTGGGATGAGGCTACCTAACTATGGTTCCCAATCAGAGACAACGATAGACAGCTGTCCCTGATTGAGAACCATACCCGGCCAAAACATAGAAACACAAAATCATAGAAGTAAAGGACATAGAATGCCCACCCAACTCACACCCTGACCAAACCAAAAAGAGACATAAAAAAGGCTCTCTAAGGTCAGGGCGTGACAACTGGTACCCCGTGTATATAGCTAAGTTATCGTTATTTATTGTGTATATATTATTACTTTTAATATTATGTGTTTTACTTTTTTATTATTTCTCTCAATTTTCTTTCTCTTGGGAAAGGCCCGTAAGTAAGCATTTCACTGTTAAGTTTAC
Source organism: Salvelinus sp. IW2-2015 (assembly GCF_002910315.2). Taxonomy (NCBI): domain Eukaryota; kingdom Metazoa; phylum Chordata; class Actinopteri; order Salmoniformes; family Salmonidae; genus Salvelinus; species Salvelinus sp. IW2-2015. The sequence continues at coordinate 12,967,637 of NC_036870.1, forward strand.
ACCTGTTGTTTATGAAGCATGTGATGAATACCATTTGATGTGGTTCTCTCTTTCACTGTCATTCTCTCCCTCTATTGTTTCCTTCTCCACTACCTTAAGCCTTTGTTTCTCTCATTCTGTTTTCTTGCTTCATCTCGCCTTTCTCTTCCCTCCTCCCACTTTTTAACTCTTCTATGTATTTTCCTTTCCCCCCCATCTCTCCCTCTGCAAGTAACTTTAACCTGCTTGAACGAGTCAATTAGGCGTCGAAGCTAAACACAATGTTTGGTACTGTGGATGTTTATGAACGTGTATATTGTGTAGTTAGAGGTATGACTCAGTGACTGTTTATGTAATGACAGGGGAGTGAGACCTGAGGTATTGGTAATGAGTTATGACTCGTAATAGATAATGGCTAGACCATTATGTCTATGGCTTGAAAGGATCAATCTGAACAGTGTATTACGAAATGCATGTGTTCTCCCAGTGGGAACCTGGCAAATGTTTTTATTTTAAATAAAATTCCAAATAGATTCCTATCTCAGTGGGACTCAATTGGCTAAATAAAGGATCAATACAAAAATAATTAATTTACCCAACAATAATCAAACCTACTTTTCCCTTGAGAGGAAACTGTGATAGTGTGTCATAAATACTTTAGTCTGCACTACTACTCCCATAACCAACCCATAAGCCCCTGTGTCAGTCTGTTGAATGCACGCTGTGCAAAAAATAAGATGCTCTTTGAATTCAAGCGTGTTTGTTTTTAAGTTCCGCTCTGTATTAGGCAGTAAAGATTAGGAAAGGCAAAGAGTGGTAGTGGTTTGGGTATTTTGGGCGGGGGTTGCTTTCAAATATTTTTACTGATGTTTCCCTATCCCCCAGTTGCCTCTTTTTGAACACAGACATACGATTTGAGGAATTTAAGAGGTGCGTTAAATGTTCTGCTCGTTGTTTTTGTTTTGAAGTGTGCGTCAGGAAGGCTCTTCCATACTTTGGTCTGACGCTTTGAAGAAAAGTGGGAGAGCGCGAAAGAGAGTCATTTTTTTAAGAGGCAGTTTGGAAAGTGTTGCAAATCTCTGTCTTCATAACCCCCTCCCTTCTCAATGCACAAACACACCTTAGATCAGTGAGGGGCTGCTGAGACTGCATATGCAAATTTGGCAGATTGACAACTGTCCAAGCACAGATACATCAACAACCCATGGGCATGTGTAGAGAGCGAGAGAGAGAGAGAGAGCGAGCGAGAGAGAGCGAGAGAGAGCGAGAGAGCGAGAGAGAGCGAGAGAGAGCGAGAGAGAGCGAGAGAGACGACGAGAGAGCGAGAGACGAGCGAGAGAGAGCGGACGAGAGCGAGAGCGGAGAGCGAGAGAGAGCGAGAAGAGAGGCAGAGAGGCGAGAGAAGAGCGAGAGAGAGCCGACGAGAGAGCGAGAGAGAAGCGAGAGAGAGAGAGAGAAGCGAGAGAGAGCGAGACGAGACGAGAGAAGAGCGAAGAAGACGAAGAGAGACCAGATCCCGCACGGCAAGGCGCCGCGCAAAGAGACGAGAGAGAGAGAGAGAGAGAGAGAGAGAGAGAGAGAGATTCTTAGCTGGCACTTTGAATCTACATTGACAGGCACTTGTCTGGGAGGCGCTCCACTTCCAAAAACCATAAATCTGGATAGAGGGGTGGCCAGAAGGGACTTTGACAGAGGCAATAAGAAAATTTAAACAGAAATGAAAATTTTAAGAAGCAATTTCAATGAGGAAAAAAGAGAACTGTCAGCATTTCAATAATTGTTTTCTCCAAAGTTAGCTTTTTGTATTATTTAGAGAGAGATTCAAATCTGTCAATCTACGAATACATTTCTCACAAGGTGCTTAAAAGCAACCCAGACCTAAATCTCTAGTTAGAATAAAGCGAAAATCCAATTTGATTGCTTTTGAAACATGTTTCTCCACAGTGCCACTTTGATCGAATTAGGTGGATTAGTTTACAACCTCCGCAGCTAACAACAACCATTCCCACAACTTTAGAGAACGTTCCCTTAGGTGTCTCATTCGATTTTTAACTAAAGTATTCATAGGAACGTTCCAGTGATGTGCAAGGACTGTTTTCAAGAGACCATTCCCTTAATGTCAAACAGAACTTACCCAGAACGTGGTTACAATGTTCTCCGAATAATCAATATTCATGTTCTAGACACTTTTCATTGCAAGATTAGTTTGGTTTTTTGAGGGTTAGGATAKTATTTCATCAACATCACACCAAACAAACACAGAACATGGCTGCCATGTTCTGAGAATAAAATAGATGAATGTTCTAGGCACGTTTCATGGGAATGCTGCAAGAACATTCATGTGTCCAATGGCGTTTAAAACATAGGACTTTCTGTCATTGTCCTCTTGAAGATTTTGTCTAGTTCCGAGCTTGTTCCAGGGATGTCCCTAAAGACCCTAAAAATGATGTTTCTTTACACACCCCTTGTTACTGTTGCCAAGCCAATCAAGGCCCTGATTGGTGAACCACTGATCCATTCACAGCTCTTTGTTTGCAAGGTTAGGTACACCCACACACACAGTGCTGTTAACATACAATGTTTTCAATGTACAAATTTGACATAAATAATTACATTGTACAGTAATTACTGTATTATTCAACATATCCTCATCTGGGATTTGAACTCCCAACCTCATAGTTTACCTCATTCTGATCTTCCTGTTACACCATCATGTCTGTGTCAATAACTGATTTCACCTACAATGCTACACTTTGAACTACTGTATATCTCAGCTCTGTTACAGTTTATCACTTTGGTGCTATTTTCACAAGTACGTGGTGAATTTCAAAAACTCTTAGTACAAACTTCAAACTGGTAACACTTGTAACACAGCTAGTCTTGCGTTCAAAACCTTCCATTATTAATTATTTTTTTGCTTGTAGACAAATTGCACCACACAACCAAAATATAAGTTTACAGAGCTGCCAACTCTCACACTGGCCYTGAGACACACCTCTTATATCTCACGCATTGAAAAGGACTGCTTTTAAGTCCATTGTATAGTGGTTAACTTTTCAACTGTGCTCAAAATGGTTTTGAAATTGTAGCATCTGGGACTGCAATTTAACATCACATGCAGAACCTCTATTGTTGTCCCGTCTTGCCACAGCACTATGAACCGCTGCACACTGAAGCATATGATTGGTCTAGTTATGTAAGGGATCAAGGGGATTGTATGCACATTTTAAAGAAACGCCCCTCAAGATTAGAGTGGAGATGAATGGAGAGAGAGAGAGCGTTCTCCGCTAAGTTTATAAAACCGTAAAAAGAACAGCATGGTAGCACTGTTTTGTGTAGAATGTTGTCAACAAAAATAGGTTGCTGTTACTCCTGTCCCTATTGCAGAATGCAGTCTTTTGACAGCATGTACTAAAATCGATTTAATTACTTGAATTAGTCCCCTCTGGTGATTGGCATGTAGCCTGTGACAATGAAAAGGCAGCAGACAGACCTAGTCGGTTTTAGCAGGGAAGTTTGGTAGGGTGACCTGATTTGTAAAGATGAAAATCTATTTTGTCAAGCAGATTGTGAGCCCAAAAGTGTCAATTTGATTCTCGAGGGGGGACAATGAATATAAATTTAAAAAAGATTGATTAGGGTGTAGGAGCAGATTGATGTAATCTTGTCTTTATTTATTCTGTTCAGTTGAACAATTCTCATTCTTAACAAAGGGCTAAAATAAATGTATTCCTCACACTTACAGTATTTTATTATTTCACTTCTTCCCAAGTTTGCCAGTGTCTGATATGCCTACTTGTGACTTTGAAAATGATTTATATGAGGCTATGTATTTTTGCAGCCATTCGTGAACATTTTTGAATAAGTCCTACAGATAAGCATTGAATATTAAATGCTCCAGGCCATTTTAGTATTGCGCACATCAATGTTCCCTCTAAGCTGCGCCCCCCGGGTATGCTGTGCAGAAGAAATATCAGCCCACACAGAGAAGCAGGAGATATAACTTTACTTTATAGAGTTTTCCCCCTTAGTTAATTAACACTATCAATGTTTCCTTTTACTGTGGGAATTGTGATCGAAACAACACAATATTAGCCACTTTCAATGCAGCATACCGAAACAAAACGACTTACTCAAGACTTAGTATGCAAAACGAACTATGCAAGAGAACCCTAGAGAGCTGTCATGGCGGACTGAACACAGCAGTACAGAATGCCTCAAGACAAAAAGGTAATATTCAATATCTGTAAGTTTGACTAAATATGAGCACTTCACTCCACATACTCGTGGGCAATAACCTTTAATCTGGATAACAACGCAAAACAAATGATAAGGCTAGAGAAATTGATCGGCCAATATCACCAATACAATCAACACCCAAACATGTCGGAGAGTAAGCATGGAGTACCAATCCCCAAAAGAAAACGAGACTCCGACGGACACAGGCGATTCATGCTTTTCACCACCAGGAACGGTACGTGTAGAAACCGACTTGCTAAGGTCGATTAATGATAAAGTGGGCATACTTGAACTAGTTAGTAAAGATGTAAAGGAGTTGAAGGCGAGCCTCGGGATGAGTGACGAAAAAGCTGCGACAATATAGAAAGAAACAAACAAGCTTAAAGGTAGCTTAAAAAGGAAAAACAATTCTGAGACAAGCCTTACATGAAATACAGACTTGATCTATGAGAGAAAATCTGGTACTTACTGGTATCAAAAGAAAATGAGGGTGAAGATCCTGGAAGTGTGGTGAAGGAATCATTTCTTGAAGCACTACAGATCCCAAGCGGTACTGTTGACAAAATCAAACTCAAACGTGTACACTGTTTCAGACAGAGAGGAGATGAGATATGAGTGCCCAATCGTTGCCAAATGTGCATTCTTTAAAGATAAAATAATGGTTAAAAGCCTGGGTAAAAGACTAGCTAGCACGAAAATAGGCATGAATGATCAGTTCCCGAAGGAAATACCCAATTGTTCCGAGACACCAAGACTACCATGGCTATTCTAAATGTAGTTTTCATAGATGTAACATCAAATACTATCCAAGGTAGGGTTTGTAATAAAAAAAGGAAAACAATCAAATAAAGTAATACATTCAAGATAGGGAATGTTGTCAAATAATTAGTAGTTGACTTTCTGTTTATATCAATCAATCAAATGTATTTATAAAGCCCTTATTACATCAGCTGATGTCACAAAGTGCTGTACAGAAACCCAGCCTAAAACCCCAAACAGCAAGCAATGCAGGTGTAGAAGCACGGTGGCTAGGGAAAAACTCCCTAGAAAGGCCAGAACCTAGGAAGAAACCTAGAGAGGAACCAGGCTATGAGGGGTGGCCAGTCCTCTTCTGGCTGTGCCGGGTGGAGATTATAACAGAACATGGCCAAGATGTTCTAGATACCAAGCAGGGTCAAATAATAATAATCACAGTAGTTGTCGAGGGTGCAACCTCTCAGCACCTCAGGAGTAAATGTCAGTTGGCTTTTCATAGCCGATCATTCAGAGTATCTCTAACTTGTCATGTTTGTCTTTGATCATCATGTCTTGTCCCTGTGCTTCCCTCTGCTGGTCTTATTAGGTTCTTTCCCTCTTTCTATCCCTCTCTCTCCCCTCCCTCTCTCCCTCTCTCGCTCTCTCTCTCTATCGTTCCGTTCCTGCTCCCAGCTGTTTCTCATTCTCCTAACCACCCTAATTTACTCTTTCACACCTGTCCCCTATTTTGCCCTCTGATTAGAGTCCCTATTTCTCCCTCTGTTTTCCGCTTCTGTCCTTGTCGGATTCTTGTTTGATGTTTGCTGTTCTGTGTCCTTGTTCCGCCCTGTCGTGTTTTTGCCTTCTTCAGATGCTGCGTGTGAGCAGGTGTCTATGTCAGCTACGGCCTGTGCCTTCCTGAAGCGACCTGCAGTCTGTGGTCGCGTCTCCAGTCGTTCCTCTCTACTGACGAGAGGATTTCAGTTTCCTGTTTTGGATTTACCTAGGATATTATCCAGGAGTATCATTGTTTGTTTTAGACTGGAATAAAGACTCTGTTTCTATTAAGTCGCTTTTGGGTCCTCATTCACCAGCATAACACTAACACTCCTGCTGTCTCTAGAGAGTTGAAAACAGCAGGTCTGGGACAGGTAGCACGTCCGGTGAACAGGTCAGGGTTCCATAGCCGCAGGCAGAACAGTTGAAACTGGAGCAGCAGCACGGCCAGGTGGACTGGGGACAGCAAGGAGTCATCAGGCCAGTTAGTCCTGAAGCATGGTGCAAGGGCTCAGGTCCTCCGAGAGAGAGAAAGAAAGAGAGAAAAAGAGAGAGATAATTAGAGAGAGCATACTTAAATTCACACAGGACTCCGGATAAGACAGGAGAAATACTCCAGATATAACAGACTGACCCTAGCCCCCCGACACATAAACTACTGCAGCATAAATACTGGAGGCTGAGACAGGAGGGGTTATTGAAAGATAGAATAATTATTGAAATAATAGTTCAAATATAAGGAACTGGAACACAAAAGTACTCAAAAGCCTGAAATTATGTAGGAATCAACATGGTACGGATAAAAACACAGCAAAAAGAGGGCATACTGTAGAAGGCACAGTATGTAGGTATGTGCGGGTGTATTGTGATGGAAGGTGGGGAGTGTGTTTTTGTGTTGGGAAAAGTGTGAAGTTAAGGGAGTGAAAAAGGAAAATGGTTGCCAATGCAATGTGTGTCTGCGAGCAGGAGTTGTGACAGAAAGCATTCAATTTTGTGCAGTTATGGGATATACATTTTAAAATAAATATAGTTCATAAAAATGTATTGTCCTATCATGATGGAATGGTCCCCAACCTTATAACCTAGACACCCACCTGAGCAACCCATACACTAAGGAGAAGCCCTTATCTGTTTTATAGGCCTACTGCATGTAGCCTATATGCAGCCAAGACAGAAAGATAAATGTGGTCAGAGAGCCACTAAAGCAGCGCCGCCCCCTAAAGAGCCTGAGCCTGTCTGGCAGGGTTGGTCCTACAAAGCCAAAGCCCCCGGATGGGTGAGCCTAACATACAAGGAATTTCTCAAAGCTGCTAATGAGAACCTTGACGACATTGTACCTAGCCGGTGGGGATTCCGCTGGGGTGCCCCCACCCAGGTAGTAGCAGTGCTGGCAATACTAGCTGCAGTAACCCATGGGGAGGGGGTCACACTCGGACATTCAGAGAGGGGACAAATTATTGTGGCCCTGGTGGCACAAAATAAATCAAAGATCTGACTGCACAGAGATGCTTGGGAAAATGGTCACAACGGGGGACCAGCGTCTGTGTGTTTCAGGGGAAGGCGGTGTATCATAGCTCCATTAGCTAGGACGTAACATTGGTTAATCAAATCACCCCATTCTTGTTAAATGTTGCATGCCTTCTCAAACAGCTGCAACTCTATATGCATTCACACATCAAGTCCTTCTTGAGTTGGGCTCGGGGATGGAACAACTGTTAAACATCTGAGTTTGTGGGAGAAGGGTGGGGTGTGTGTGTGTGTGTGTGTGTGTGTGTGTGTGTGTGTGTGTGTGTGTGTGTGTGTGTGTGTGTGTGTGTGTGTGTGTGTGTGTGTGTGTGTGTGTGTGTGTGTGTGTGTGTGTGTGTGTGTATCCCACTCATTTCTGTAGGGTATGTTAGGAACAATACAGGATGAATCACATAATTGTTTCCTTAATATTTTGTATAATTTTTGTAATGTCATACCTGGTTATAGGTAACAATCCTTCGCATGAACTGCCTAGATTATTACGCATTTTATTTGTTAATTGTGGAAATGAAGATACAAAAGTTTTTATAATATATACAGTGGGGAGAACAAGTATTTGATACACTGACAATTTTGCAGGTTTTCCTACTTACAAAGCATGTAGAGGTCTGTAATTTTATCATAGGTACACTTCAACTGTGAGAGACGGAATTATAACAAAAATCCAGAAAATCACATTGTATGATTTTTAAGTAATTAATTTGCATTTTATTGCATGACAAAAGTATTTGATACATCAGAAAAGCAGAACTGAATATTTGGTACAGAAACCTTAGTTTGCAATTACAGAGATCATACGTTTCCTGTAGTTCTTGACCAGGTTTGCACACACTGCAGCAGGGATTTTGGCCCACTCCTCCATACAGACCTTCTCCAGATCCTTCAGGTTTCGGGGCTGTCGCTGGGCAATACGGACTTTCGGCTCCCTCCAAAGATTTTCTATTGGGTTCAGGTCTGGAGACTGGCTAGGCCACTCCAGGACCTTGAGATGCTTCTTACGGAGCCACTCCTTAGTTGCCCTGGCTGTGTGTTCGGGTCGTTGTCATGCTGGAAGACCCAGCCACCGACCCATCTTCAATGCTCTTACTGAGGGAAGGAGTTGTTGGTCAAGATCTCGCGATACATGGCCCATCCATCCTCCCCTCAATACGGTGCAGTCGTCCTGTCCCCTTTGCAGAAAAGCATCCCCAAAGAATGATGTTTCCACCTCCATGCTTCACGGTTGGGATGGTGTTCTTGGGTTGTACTCATCCTTCTATTCCTCCAAACACGGCGAGTGGAGTTTAGAGCAAAAAGCTCTATTTTGTCTCATCAGACCACATGACCTTCTCCCATTCCTCCTCTGGATCATCCAGATGGTCATTGGCAAACTTCAGACGGGCCTGGACATGCGCTGGCTTGAGCAGGGGGACCTTGCGTGCGCTGCAGGATTTTAATCCATGACGGCGTAGTGTGTTACTAATGGTTTTCTTTGAGACTGTGGTCCCAGCTCTCTTCAGGTCATTGACCAGGTCCTGCCGTGTAGTTCTGGGCTGATCCCTCACATTCCTCATGATCATTGATGCCCCACGAGGTGAGATCTTGCATGGAGCCCCAGACCGAGGGTGATTGACCGTCATCTTGAACTTCTTCCATTTTCTAATAATTGTGCCAACAGTTGTTGCCTTCTCACCAAGCTGCTTGGCTATTGTCCTGTAGCCCATCCCAGCCTTGTACAGGTCTACAATTTATCCCTGATGTCCTTTACACAGCTCTCTGGTCTTGGCCATTGTGGAGAGGTTGGAGTCTGTTTGATTGAGTGTGTGGACAGGTGTCTTTTATACAGGTAACGAGTTCAAACAGGTGCAGTTAATACAGGTAATGAGTGGAGAACAGGAGGGCTTCTTAAAGAAAAACTAACAGGTCTGTGAGAGCCGGAATTCTTACTGGTTGGTAGGTGATCAAATACTTATGTCATGCAATAAAATGCAAATTAATTACTTAAAAATCATACAATGTGATTTTCTGGATTTTTGTTTTAGATTCCGTCTCTCACAGTTGAAGTGTACCTATGATAAAAATTACAGACCTCTACATGCTTTGTAAGTAGGAAAACCTGCAAAATTGTCAGTGTATCAAATACTTGTTCTCCCCACTGTATATATATATTTTTTTAAACAACTGTATATAATACAATCGAGGTGTTGTAAATGCTTTTGCCGTTTAATCTGCTTCTGTTCTGTGGGTGGCACTGTGTGCTCTTTTTGAAGGATGGGTCCCAGTCTCTCAGGGGCCCTGGGATCCTGGGGGACGGGGGTGGTCTGCCAGTCACTAGGACGACAACCCAACTTGGGATGGGGGGAGGTTTTAGCGGGTGGAATAGTGGAGAACAATTGGAGGTTTACTTAGTGTAAAAATCATGGTATAGCTACAGTGTATGGACACTCAATCATTATGGTACTTTTTAATGGTAAGTTTACAAAAATATATTATGATGAATAGAATTGAAACTTGTAACTCCTTATGGTAAATGGTGAAATAAGTATAGCCAGTTATAATTGCAATGGCTTAGCAGATGATAAGAAAAGACTATCAGTATTTACCGGGCTAAAAGAGAAGGAAAATAATGTATGTTGTTTACAGGAAACTCATTCAACAATTTTAAATGAAGTTGTGTGGAAAAAGGACTTAAATATATATACAGTATGTKACGGCCGTCAAAAGAAGTGGACCAAGGTGCAGCGTGGTGAGCGTACATTTTCCTTTTATTTTAGAAATGTCGCCAACAAAACAACAAACGAAAGAAACAACCGCAAAGCTTACAGGGCATTAGTGCCACAAACAAAGTTAACTACCCACACTGAAAAGAGGGAAAAAGGGCTACCTAAGTATGATTCCCAATCAGAGACAAAGATAGACAGCTGTCCCTGATTGAGAACCATACCCGGCCAAAACATAGAAATAAAGAAACATAGAATGCCCACCCCAAATCACACCCTGACCAAACCAAATAGAGACATAAAAAGGCTCTCTAAGGTCTGAGCAAAGGAAAAAGGAAGGAAAAGCAACCAACAAGTGCTCAGCATTTGTGGGAACTCCTTCAAGACTGTTGGAAAAGCATCCCAGGTTAAGCTGATTGAGAGAATGACAAGAGTGTGCAAAGCTGTCATCAAGGCAAAGGGTGGCTACTTTGAAGAATCTCAAATATAACATATTTTAATTTGTTTAACACTCTTTTGATTACTACATGATTCCATATGTGTTATTTCATAGTAAAAATAAATAAAACCCCTTGAATGAGTAGGTGTGTCCAAACTTGTTGATGGTACTGTAGGTCTGGATTGAAGTCATTGCATGCCTCATCCATAGCCTGAAGGAGGGTGGTACGCTCATGGGGATGGCAATCATACATCGAAAAAAAATCAAAAGAAAACTGCAAACTGAATAGGAGACCAAACAAGCAGCAAACAAAGAAGAAAGGCTTTTGAAAAAGTAAAAATTTTTCATAAAATTATACCGTTTTCTTAGCTAGCTAAGTTGTTTACCTGTTGCTAGGCAGTTGCTAGGGACATTCCTGAAAGAAGCTAGCTAGCTAACAAGGAGTGTCTAGTTGGCAGAAGAGAAGAAGGGACAAGGAAGGGACAAAGTGGGACAAAATAAGGACAGAAGAAAAGGGAAAGGGGACATTAAGGTGAAGCAGTCGCTCTAAAGACACAAAAGACAAATATACAGAGAAACAACACTTTCTATTGCCTCTCCCTCTACGATACCACTTCCGGTTGTGGTTTGGAGCGAGTTAGTTGCATTCCGCTTTGCTCCACGAGGTAGTATTACAGGTAGTATTACATTTCATTTCATTACAGTACAACAGTTTTGATTTGTTTGATCTTAGCTGGCTACATAGCCGTCTTTGTATCCAGATAATTGTGTAGTCTAGAGTAATTGTCGAGGTTACCTAGCGAGTTAGAGGTTACCTAGCCAGCTACACTTTCAAACAAAGTCAACAACGCAGCCACTGCTAGCTAGCCTATTCACCCAGCAAGCAGTACTATATCATTTTAGTCAATAAGATTTTTTGCAACGTAAGCTTAACTTTCTGACATTCGAGACGTGTAGTCACTTGTCATTCCAATCTCCTTTGCATTAGCGTAGCCTCTTCTGTAGCCTGTCAACTATGTGTCTGTCTATCCCTGTTCTCTCCTCCCTGCACAGACCATACAAACGCTTCACACGCGTGGCCGCTGCTACTCTAACCTGGTGGTCCCAGCGCGCACGACCCACGTGAGTTCCAGGTCTCAGGCAGCCTCTGGAACTGCCGATTGCGGCCAACAAGGCAGAGTTCATCTCAGCCTATGCTTCCCTCCAGTCCTCGACTTCTTGGCACTGACGGAAACATGGATTACCACTGATAACACTGCTACTCCTACTGCTCTCTCCTCGTCTGCCCACGTGTTCTCCGACACCCCGGAGCTTCTGGTCAGCGGGTGGTGGCACTGGCATCTCTCATATCTCTCCCAAGTGGACATTCTCTCTTTCTCCCCTCGACCATCTGTCTTCGCCTCCTTTGAATTCTGCTGCTGTCACAGTTACCAGCCCTTTCAAGCTTAACATCCTTATCATTTATCGCCCTCCAGGTTCCTTGGAGAGTTCATCAAATGAGCTTGACGCCCTGATAAGTTCCTTTCCTGAGGATGGTCACCTCTCACAGTTCTGGGTGACTTAACCTCGCCCAGCTCTTACCTTTGACTCATTCCTTCTCGCCCTCCTTCTTCCACTCCTCTCCTCTTTTGACCTCACACCTCTCACCTTCCCCCCCTATCCACAAGGCAGGCAATACGCTTGACCTCATCTTTACTAGATGCTGTTGTTCACTAATCTCATTGCAACTCCCCTCAAGTCTCCGACCACTACCTTGTATCCTTTTCCCTCTCGCTCTCATCCAACACTTCCCACACTGCCTCTACTCGGATGGTATCGCGCCGTCCCAACCTTCGCTCTCTCTCCCCCGCTACTCTCTCCTCTTCCATGCCTATCATGCTCTTCCCTCTGCTCAAACCTTCTCCAACCTGATCCTCTGATTCGTGCCTCCTCACCCTCCTCTCCCCTTTTGCATCCTCTTGACTCTCTATGTCCCCTATCCTCCAGGCCGGCTCGGTCCTCCCCTCCTGCTCCGTGGCTCGACGACTCATTGCGAGCTCACAGAACAGGTCCGGCAGCCGAGCGGAAATGGAGGAAAACTCGCCTCCCTGCGGACCTGCATCCTTTTCACCTCCTCTCTACATTCTCCTCTTTTGTCTCTGCTGCTAAAGCCAATTTCTACCACTTCTAAATTCCAAGCATCTGCCTCTAACCTAGGAAGCTCTTTGCCACTTTCTCCTCCTCCTGAATCATCCTCCCCCTCCTCCCCCCTCTCCCTCTCTGCTGATGATTCGTCAACCATTTTGAAAAAAAGAAGGTCGACGACATCCGATCCTCGTTTGCTAAGTCAACGACACCGCTGGTTCTGCTCACACTGCCTACCCTGTGCTTTGACCTCTTCTCCCCTCTCTCTCCAGATGAAATCTCGCGTCTTGTGACGGCCGGGCCAACAACCTGCCCGCTTGACCCTATCCCCTCCTCTCTTCTCCAGACCATTTCCGAGACCTTCTCCCTTACCTCACCTCGCTCATCAACTCATCCTTGACCGCTGGCTACGTCCCTTCCGTCTTCAAGAGAGCGAGAGTTGCACCCTTCCTGAAAAAACCTACACTCGATCCCTCCGATGTCAAACAACTACAGACCAGTTCCCTTCTTTCTTTTCTCTCCAAAACTCTTAGAACGTGCCGTCCTTGGCCAGCTCTCCTGCTATCTCTCTCAGAATGACCTTCTTGATCCAAATCAGTCAGGTTTCAAGACTAGTCATTTCAACTTGAGACTGCTCTTTCTCTGTGTCACGGAGGCGCTCCGCACTGCTAAAGCTAACTCTCTCTCCTCTGCTCTCATCCTTCTAGACCTATCGGCTGCCTTTGATACTGTGAACCATCAGATCCTCCTCTCCACCCTCTCCGAGCTGGGCATCTCCGGCGCGGCCCCCGCTTGGATTGCGTCCTACCTGACAGGCTCGCTCCTACCAGTGGTCGGTGGCGTGGCGAGAATCTGTTCTCCGCACCACGTGCTCTCACCACTGGTGTCCCCAGGGCTCTGTTCTAGGCCTCTCCTATTCTCGCTATACACCAAGTCACTTGGCTCTGTCATATCCTCACATGGTTCTCTCTATCATTGCTATGCAGACGACACACAATTAATCTTCTCCTTTCCCCCCTCTGATAACCAGGTGGTGAATCGCATCTCTGCATGTCTGGCAGACATATCAGTGTGGATGACGGATCACCACCTCAAGCTGAACCTCGGCAAGAGGAGCTGCTCTTCCTCCCGGGGAAGGACTGCCGTTCATGATCTCGCCATCACGGTTGACAACTCCATTGTGTCCTCCTCCCAGAGTGCTAAGAACCTTGGCGTGATCCTGGACAACACCCTGTCGTTCTCAACTAACATCAAGGCGGTGACCCGTTCCTGTAGGTTCATGCTCTACAACATTCGCAGAGTACGACGCCTCCACGCAGGAAGCGGCGCAGGTCCTAATCCAGGCACTTGTCATTCTCCCGTCTGATTACTGCAACTCGCTGTTGGCTGGGCTCCCTGCCTGTGCCATTAAACCCCTACAACTCATCCAGAACGCCGCAGCCCGTCTGGTGTTCAACTTTCCAAGTTCTCTCACGTCACCCCGCTCCTCCGCTCTCTCCACTGGCTTCCAGTTGAAGCTCGCATCCGCTACAAGACCATGGTGCTTGCCTCACGGAGCTGTGAGGGGAACGGCACCTCCGTACCTTCAGGCTCTGATCAGGCCCTACACCCAAACAAGGGACTGCGTTCATCCACCTCTGGCCTGCTCGCCTCCCTACCTCTGAGGAAGTACAGTTCCCGCTCAGCCCAGTCAAAACTGTTCGCTGCTCTGGCACCCCAATGGTGGAACAAACTCCCTCACGACGCCAGGTCAGCGGAGTCAATCACCACCTTCCGGAGACACCTGAAACCCCACCTCTTTAAGGAATACTAGGATAGGATAAAGTAATCCTTCTAACCCCCCCCCCCTTAAAAGAGTTAGATGCACTTTGTTACAAGTGGTTGTTCCACTGGATATCATAAGGTGAATGCACCAATTTGTAAGTCGCTCTGGATAAGAGCGTCTGCTAAATGACTTAAATGTAAATGTAAATGTAAATCTTCCACCTGTATTTGAATCGTGTATTCTATTTTCCAGTATTGTACTTAGGTATTGTAGTGGTCCTGTATGTGGCTCAGTTCATAAGATGCATGGCACAATTTTTTTTAACCTTTATTTTATCAGGGAGTCATACTGATATCAAGCTCTCTTTTACAGATGAGCCCTGAGTTATTCTGATAAAAAATATAAACGCAACATGCAACAATTTCATAGATTTTACTGAGTTACATTTCATATAAGAAAAATCTGTCAATTCAAATAAATGTATTAGGTCCTAAATCTATGGATTTCACATGACTGGGCAGGCCCACCCACTGGGGAGCCAGGCCCAGCCAATCAGAATGAGTTTCCCCCACAAAATGGCTTCATTACTAACAGAAATACTGCTTAGCAGCCCCTCCTGCAGGTGAAGAAGCCGGTCCTTGGCTAGCGTAGTTATACTTGGTCTGTGGTTGTGAGGCCGTTTGGACGTACTTCCAAATTCTCTAAAATGATGTTTGAGGCAGCTTATGGTAGAGAAATGAACATTCAATTATCTGGCAACAGTTCTGGTGGACATGCTCATGCTGTTTAATCAGCTTCTTGATATGCCACACCTGTCAGGTGGATGGATCATCTGTGCAAAAACTTTGAGAGAAATATACTTTTTCTATATATGGAACATTTCTGGGATCTTTTGTTTCAGCTCATGAAACATGCGACCAACACTTTACATGTTGTGTTTATATTTTGCTCAGTATACATAAGTTACAGAAAATACAGAAAATATAAATACAAAATGCAAGCAGAAAGAAAAACAGTCTTAAAAAAACAAACACATTCATCAGTAATAAGGTCCTCAATCAGCTTTCTGAATTCCCCTAGAGGCACCAGAACATCAAATTGAAAGAACATTTTGAGATTGTTTCACAAATAAGGTGCAAGAAAACTTAAAGCTGATTTAACTCAGTAGAGACCAAAGCAATCTCCAGAGTTAGCCATCCCTGAGACCGAGTGTGATAACTCTTATTACTAATGTGTACTAATGATGTTAGGTACAGTGGGACTTTTTGTAAAATGGCTTTATAATTGAAGACATAGCAATGTACTGTATCAACCTACATGACATCAAAGAGGGCCTACTAACTTTCTGGTAGATAATTTAATGATGAGTACTAAAATAGTAGTTCAGATAGAGCCTGGTCAACCATGGGGACCACAGCGTACACAACAGTATCATCAACATACAAGTGCAGGTAAACTAATTTTACAGACAAGTTAATATTGTTAATGTAAACAGTAAAAACTAAAGGACCCAGAATCGACCCCTGCGGGACACCTTTTGTAATATCCAGGAAACCGGATTTAACACAAATCGGTAGATTTATATACGTTCTATCTGTCTTTTTTTTTTTACCAGTTACATGCAGCCCGGTCTTGGCAAATTGAGGAAAGCCTCTTAATTAGCAGTGAGTGATCAACAGTTTTGAAAGGTCAATGAAGAGGGCAGCACAATGTTGCCGTTTGTCCATACAGTTAACCACATCTATAACTAGGAATGCAGCAGAGAGAGTGCTATGACCTGTTCTAAAACCCGACTGATTTATTTCAAAGATAAGAAAGATCTTRGCTGAGAATTAATCAAGGATTCTAATATTTTAGCTAGGCAAGAAAGTTTAGAAGTAGGCCGATAATTATTAAGGTAACAAGGGTCACCACCTTCGTGAAGGGGGAGTACATGGGCCGCCTTCCAAACCTTGGGGATAGTACCAGATATAATTGTCAGATTAAAAATATGGGTTAATGATTCAGCAATCAGTGGGGCAGAGGGCTGCAGCAAAAATGGATCAACATCAATCTTAAGCAAAGCATCTAGCACATCACAGATAGTACATTGTTGAAAAGAAAACAAAGATTCACTAGAAGTTGACAGGTTAACCGTCAAGTCAGCTAAAGGCTGGCAGAGGGAAGAGCAGTCGATTGACTGACCAGGATCAACTACACCACCGTTTCTCTCAAATAAAAAGCCTTCCAAGATCAAATTATTTTTAAATTTATCACTTAACCCATTCTTCTCAGTTATGATGCCAGAATTAGACAGAACTTGCTTAGGCATGGAAGAAGAGGAATTTGTACTCTTCAGACCTCCCTCAAGTCGCTGGATGCAGGGGTAGGGGCACGAACTGGGAGAACAGTTTTGGCAGAGCTCAGTCCACCCCGATGAAGTTCCCGCTAAAGTAGTGGAGATGCTGCAGTGGACCAGAGTGGCTGCCAATGTTCCATTCTGGGTGTGCACAGGAGGTATTGGTTGTGGCTCCTGTTGTAGGGTTGGGCTGGGGGGCAGGAGTGTCCCAGGCCTGACCTGGGGATGGGAGTAGGGAGGGTAAGCAAAACTAGCCTTGGCGGGAGGTTGTGGGTGGAATTGAGACAGGTGGTGTGGAGGGCAGCGTGGCTGGCGAAGCACGAAACTCTCAGTATATGTAGGCTGATTATGTGAATGGTGTGGTGCACTACCCTTGACAGTGTTTTGCCAGACCCTAGGGTAGGGGTCGGTGCTGTGTAGAGCTGGGCTGAGTTGGGGTGGGCCTGGTTTGGTAGAGCTGTGCTGTGATGGGCTGGGTCTGGTAGAGCTGTACTGAGGCGGCCGGTTCTGGTTGAGTTGTGCTGTGATGGGCCGGGTCTGGTAGAGATGTGTTGTGATAGATATGGTCTGATTGAGCTGTGTTGTGATGGGTCAGGTCTGGTTGAGCTGTGCTGTGATGGGTCAGGTCTGGTTGAGCTGTGCTGAGGCGGTCCTGGACTGGTATCATGGGAGGGAGGTTTTATGGGGAATTGAAGAGGGTGGTGTGCAGGGCAGGGTGGCCGGCAATGCTCCAAACTCTGCGTGGGGCCTCTTTTAATGCATACGGCTTGGGCATAGCTCAGTGTATCCACATGCAATTCCCGGTAGAGAAGTGGTGGAGGGTGGTGTGGGGGGAAGTGTTTATGGCTGTTCTCTAGTTTCTGTGAAGCGCCACTGGATGCAGGTATAACGGAGCGTCTCATTTGTCTCAGGGAGTTGATGGCTGGTCTGCTGCTCCTGTGGGGTGAGGTGAGGTGGGATGGCCACCCAGAGCAACATCCTTTAACGTTCTGGCGAAGGTGGGGACTGTCTCTTCGTACAGGTGTACATTGTTGTAAAGACAGTCCAGACTGAGAGTTGGATGGTGTGCTATAGCACACAGTCCCGAGAGAGGCTGGCATTTATCCTCTGGATGGTGGCAGGGTGGAAATGTCTTCTCTGGAGCAGGGTAGATATTACAATCTTCGCAAGAGGAAAGATGGTGGAGGCCTGCTCTATCATTCCCCTTAGGGATGTGGCCACCCTCTCCTGTTGGGCAAGCAGATAATTGGTCCACGTGTGAATGATGATGACTGGGGGAGCCAAGCTGGGCCACAGTCAAGAGCTCCATAGCTCTCTCCTGTGTGGCACAATAACTTTGCCCCCTTTTAATTTGGGTTTAAAAGTTTATTATCTAATATAAACGTTCCATTGGAGTCCATCATTAATATAATGTCTGGTTTCTCGTCAGGTCTATGGAGGATGGCAGGAGTGATGGGAGTAATTAAGTGGTTGTCCTCAACAGTTTCATTGCACATTGCAGCTCCCGGATCTCATTCCTATGCGGACGCACCAGGCTGATCTCCTCCTCTATAAGATGCTGTGGTACTGCAGGTGCATGTGTGAGAGAGGCATGCTCAGGGCTGTGTCTGCTCAGGCGAGGAACACTGGGGACTACATACTGGGAGAGGTTAAGTGGACAGCGGAGAGATTAAGTTCAGCAACAAGAGCTTTTATTTGGTCGAAGTAGTGGACATATTGATCCAGACTGGCTTCCGAACCTTGAACCATCACATTGCTGATATTACCAAGCATTAGGATCATTCGTGTAGAACAGAAGGTCTTCTTTTATTTCCTCATTCGCTTTTAGGATTATTAAGTCTGTCCTCGGAGTCTCTGCGGATTCTCTTAGCAACTTATTTTTGAATGTCTTTTTTCCTGACTCACTTGTAACATTTTGAGGATATGTGACGGCAAGATCTCTGAAACATTGCTTAGACAATTCATCCATCTTCATCTCCATGGTGACTTCTTTACAAATATATGAAGATACTCTCATGCTCAGACTGTTCTCACCTCTCCAGGTGCTCTTTTGCTTGTTTGTTTCTTCATCTGTATGCTTGTTTTACTATCAGGGCCTGAAATAGCAACACTAGACTTGGGTATTTATTTGTATTTATTGGGATCCCAATTAGCCACTGCCAAGGCATCGGCTACTTTTCCTGGGGTCCAAACAGGAAACAAAACAACAAATAAAATACATATAATATACATAACACTACATAATCTCCTGCCTCAGGCTTCAGAAAACAGATGATGACTACATAATACAATACAATGCAAAATAGAATACAAAATAGATAAAAATGTCTGTCTCTTCACAGTCCCCGTTGTGACGTAAGGTATTCATTGATCTTTTTTAAAATGTGTATCTGTTTTTATTGCTTGCTTGAGTTACCTGGGGTGGCAGAGAGTTCCATGTAGTCATGGCTCCATTTAATACTGTGTGTTTCTTATCCTCTGTTCTGGACCTGGGGACTGTGAACAGACCTCCGATTGCATGTCTTGTGCTGTACCGATGAGTGTCCGAACAGTGTGCCAACTGAACAGATAATTCAGTATAAAAGAAATAGAGCCCTCACACTCATAAGCTCCACCACGTACCTTTACTTATAAACAAACAATGTTTCGATCCTGCAATGATTTCCGTCAGGTCATTTCACAGGAAGTGTACCATACCCATATTAATAGACATAAGACAAGCACAAAAACAATTAGATATACAGTATATGGGCTAAACGCGGCGGACACTGAAGACACGCATATCTGAACATAGAAGTAGCATCAGAAACTAAGACCCCAAAAGTCCAGTCTTCATGCCCTTTACGACTGCCAGACACAATGTTTCTTCATTGAAGTACATGGGTATCGAGCATGTCAAAGACCCGTGGCGAGGAGGGGATATTGATAGATCTTTAATCGCAAAGAGAATCCTACTGGATATTCCGATTGGAAATGATGTCTCCAATGGGACTTAATGAGGATTTTCCCATCAGCCATTTTCTGTGAACGTCATCCGATTCATTCATTTGTTATTATGACTACCACTTTTGGGTTTTGGTGGATATGCTTCGTCTACCTCATATGAATTGGTAAACAATCATAATATTGGAGAAGTATATATACAGTTGAAGTCGGAAGTTTACATACACCTTAGCCAAATACATTTAAACTCAATTCCTGACATTTAATCCGAGTAAAAATTCCCTGTTTTATGTCAGCTAGGATCACCACTTCATTTTAAGAATGTGAAATGTCAGAATAATGTTAGAGAGAATTATTTATTTCATACACTCAATTAGTATTACACTCAATCATACACTCAATTAGTATTTGGTAGCATTGCCTTTAAATTGTTTAACTTGGGCCAAACGTTTCAGGTAGCCTTCCACAAGCTTCCTACAATAAGTTGGGTACATTTTGGCCCATTCCTCCTGACAGCTGGTGTAACTGAGTCAGGTTTGTAGGCCTCCTTGCTCGCACACGCTTTTTCAGTTCTGCCCACACATTTTCTATGGGATTGAGGTCAGGGCTTTGTGATGGCAACTCCAATACCTTGACTGTGTTGTTCTAAAGCCAGTTTGCCACAACTTTGGAAGTATGCTTGGGGTCATTGTCCATTTGGAAGAAATATTTGTGACCAAGCTTTAACTTCCTGACTGATGTCTTGAGATGTTGCTTCAATATATCCACATCATTTTTCTCCTCATGATGCCATCTATTTTGTGAAGTGCACCAGTCCCTCCTGCAGCAAAACACCCCCACAACATGATGCTGCCACCCCCGTGCTTCACGGTTGGGATGGTGTTCTTCGACTTGCAAGCGTCCCTCTTTTTCCTCCAAACATAAGACCCAACTACTCATACGATAAGTGCCATAGGATGTTAAGTGACCACAGACAATCAGGACACCCGTTTAATACACATCTGAAATTTTAGGTCCAGTCTTTGGAACTTTGGAACTTCGTTTTTTCTAGACATGGCTATTATATTATGATCACATCTGATGGGTGTGGATACTGCTTTAGATCAGATGTCTGCCTGATTAATAAAGATGTATACACATGGAAGATTTAGTTCCTGCTCTGTTTGTAAATGTCCTGGTAGGTTGAGTGATAACCGATGCCGGCAATCTGATTCAGGTTACAGCTTGTAGCTTCTACTGGCATTGTCTGTGACATGTCCGTGTTATCAATCTGACTTCTCTCATCATTGATTTGATTTACTTATTTACTTATTTCAGGTTTTTCTGTATAATTGTTTTATGTTGTTGGGGCATATTACTGTTTTAATGTTAGGCCTACTAAATCAATACGATCAGTACAAAAAATAATGAGTGTACTTTTAACAGAGCTGAGATATACATCAAAGCGTAGCAATGCAGTAGAAATCATTCATTGACACAGACATGGTGGTGTAGCAGGATGCTCGGAATTCTGTGACCCAAGAGGTTGTGAGTTCAGATCTCAGGTCAGTACATGTTGAATATTAATTACTGTATAAATGAACATGCACAATGTAATCATGTAGGTTAAAGTGTGTCATTTATGGATGTTGAAAAAGCTGCGTCTTAAAAGCACTGTGTGGGTGTCCCAAACCTTGCCAACAGACAAAGAGCTGTGAGTGGATCACCGATCAGAGCCTTGATCAGAGCACAGTAACAAGGGATTTGTAATCAAACATGTTTCTTTGGGACCGTCAGATGACATCCTAAAAACGTCTTAAGGCACGACCCTGGATCAAGCCGGGAACTAGACTAAAACCTCTAGAGGACAATGACAGAATGTCCTATGTTTTTAAAGTTCTTTGACACAGTAATTTTCTTGCAATGTCCCATGAAATGTGTCTAGAACATTCATATGTTCTGAGAACATGGCAACCATGTTCTGTGTATGTTTGGTGGGACGTTGATGGAATATTCTCCTAACCTTCAGAAAACTAGACACGTGAATGTTCTTGCAACGTTCCATGAAACGTGTCTAGAACATTAATATTGTATATTATGAGAACATGGTAACCATGTTCTGAGTATGTTCTTTTTGACGTTAAGGGAATGTTCTCCTAACTAATGCAAAAACATGCCAAATAGGTTCTTAGGAGGTTTTTTCCAACAATCATAGAATGGAGAACTGGACACTCAAACACCAGGGGAACATTACGAACATTATCAGGGGAACATTACAAAAACGTTCTCTCTCCCTAGAATTGTTAGCTGGGTTAGGACTGTGTCTATCAGATACCCTTTTCACCCCATTTTGCCCACCTGAACCATACCGTTCTGGCACAGAGTTTTTCATTTAACGTCCAGTCACACTTTAGTTGGATAGTCCGGATTTTCTATCAACAACTATCTGTTGATAAGCAACTGCTTGCTAAGGTTACAGTTAGGGTTAGAGCTAGGGTTAGGGTTAGTAGATAGATGGTTGAAATGTGACTGATAGTCCATCGGTAGATGCTATACAGACTATCTAAATCAAGTGTTACCCATTTTCCCATGGATGTGTAACCAGGCCAGAACAGTAGTGTAAAACTGACATAGAGTAGGGGGAAGAATTCCTAGCTGAAAGTGACAGAGGATACACAGGTTCACCCTCTGAAGGTTAAAGCACCTCAGACTGTTTGTGTTTAGAGGACGAATTAACTGAACAGTACTATGCAGTAGATGCTTTGGATGAATAACAACGCTTGCATCTGAAATCTTGGAGGGTCTGCTGCTTCCAAGAGCTGCGTTTGGTTTTGGCACTTTGCCTCTCAGCTGTGTTGTACTTGAGTACAGCTCTTGTGAGAAACGGGGCACGGGTGTTGGGTAAACAGCTCACACACACACCTTCCTGTTCTCTGATTGGCTCCTTGTGCCGTCTGCTGCTTGCCCTTCTCTCTTTGCCATTGGAAGTCACAACTCTGTCCTCCTTCCCTCTAATAATCTTTCTCTCGCTCTCTTCCCCTCACTCTCTCGGTCTCCCTCTCCTTCTCTGCCCAAACCCCACTCTGAAGCAACGCAAGTGAAGAGCCCACAATCCTCTGACTCATCTACCTCCACAGTCTCACTACTCTTCCTCATTCCCTCTTTTTGTCCTCCATCTTTCTCCCTCCCTCTCACTTGCTCAAGATGGCCTGCCCGTTCTCCAGCACTTTTGCTCTCCCCAGTTCTTTATTCCTCCCTTTCTCTATCCTTTATCCCTTTTCTTTCTCTCCTCCCTCCCCCTTCTTGATCTCTTTCTTTTTTTTCTCCTCCCTTCTCTATCCTCACTCTTTTTCCCCCTCCCTCCCTCCCACCCTTTCCTCTGGGCCCTGTGCTGGCCGTCAGTCAGGATGTGTAACACAGCAGCTGCAAAAAGGCCTCACAAACGCTGGCTGACAAGAAGTGACAGCACTCTATATCGCTCGCTGGCACTGACAGCTGACAGATGGATACCACTCACACTGGATGGGAGGGGGAGAGAGAGAAAAAAAGCCCCAGGATGATTCTCTAGCATGACTCTGTTCCCGGTGACGGGGCCAACGTTTGATTGAGTGCCGGGGAGAATAATAAACCCTTCCATTCACTAGAGCCTGTGTAGGCCTCTCTCTCTCAAGCCCCCCGGCCCCCTGCAATGACCCATGTGTTTTAATCGTTAAGTGTAGAACTGTCCTGAGTATTTCAATAAATTTAAACTAAATCTAATTATTTCCATAATACTTCTCTCTGTGGTCCTCTTTTCCTTCATCCTATTTCTTCCTCCATTCCAACCATCTTGTTCTCATTTCTTTGTCTCTTCTTTTATACCAGTGTTCTTCTTAGACGTCCCATGATGGTTCCCGTTGATCTCCCTTGACCAGACTTAGAGGTGCAGTATACAAGGTTCACAGGTAAATCCAAAGCTAACACCAACTAGCACTGTTGGCGCCAAGTGTTCGAGTAAGAGACCCCTCCCTATCAACGTCCTGTCCGTCTGTCAGCCGTGACATAGCAACCAGGGGGGAAATGGCCAATAGGGACTGATTTTAAGCATCTATCATCCATTTGCTTATGCTTCTGGGGGGGTGGGGGAGGGCTAAACGTTTTTTTCAATCAATAGGCATCCTCACCTTCCTAGAGTCTAGCGAGGAAATAGCCAGGTGGTGACTGTCGAGCACATCCTCAATGACTGCAATGAGATAAAGAGACGAGAGAGGGGTGTATCGTTGAGAGAAAGGAAAGGGAGAAATGCTGAAGTGATAAAAGGGAAATTGGAGGAGGAATGGAGAGAAGAGGAGTACCTAAAGGGACAGGCAAGAGGGTAGAAACTGAAGATGAAAAATGAATACAAATAAAAAAGTATGAAAATGTATGCACTCACTACTGTAAGTCGCTCTGGATAAGACCGTCTGCTAAATGACTKAAATGTAAATGTAAAATAGATGAAAGGACACATGAGAAGAGAGAAGACAGAAGAGGAGGACCTAGACAAATAGGTAAGACAGAAAATGAGGAGTAAGGTGCAGGGAAGGAAGGACAGATAAAGGAGTAACGGAGAGGGGAGAGAGGGAAAAGGGATAGAGCGGAGGAGAGGACAGAAGAGATAAAGGAGAGATGAGGATTACAGTGTGGAAGATTGCCAGGGAATTCGCCATGCGGGTCTGGAAGTGTGTTCAGCTGTTCTAGATTTAAACAGAGAGCTCACTACTCAGTCAAGTTGCAAAGGGATGTAGCGGCTCTTTTAGAAAATGTTTGAGAACCTTTCGGAGAGTAAAAAGGTCCCCAATTTATCCGTGCATGATCTGTCATGAAATGTCACAATGCTCTTGTTCAAAAACGATCACAGTCATTCAAGTGTTACCCTTGTCTCCTCCTGAATGCCAATATATATCCCATATTTAAAGTACTGCACTACTTATAACCAACAAACAGAGCAAGCTCTCTAACAAAAGTGTCTCTTCCTCTAAACGACCACATTTTTGTCAAATGTCTCCATCGACCCTGTCAGCGCTCACGTCACTGTCTGTTCATAGATGTCTGTCAGGGGTGGGTGGATGAAGGGGTATCGAAAGAAGCGCACACTTTGTTGCTGAGTGTTCAAAGCTGCATGGCAGATATGGACCCTAATACCCAGGCAGAAGTGTCTGATTTTTGATAGTGCTCATCATTTCGTTAGCCCGAGGGCTAGAAACCATTTTAGATACTTATCAGTGTGCATCAGGCTCATTTTGTGTTGTGGACTCAGTAATGAGGGATGGCGACCGCATACTGGATGGCGACCGCATACTTTTATCAGATTGGAGGTTTGGCTTTCTATGATTGACAGATGGAGATGGATATGACTTGTGACCCTCGTACCGCAGCGTTAGCCGCTAGCCATAGCAAAAGCATTAAGCACTAGCTTCTGTGGTTTCTAATAGAACAACAAGACATCGAAGTTTCCCTAAAACCACAGATCTAGGATCAGATTACCCTCACCCCCAATCATCACCAATACGCTAATGAAAGAATATCTGACCTCGTATCAGTAATCAGGGACAACTGCTATCTAGACCTATAGAACGTCTGTGAGAAGGTGGATGAATATTGTATTTCATATGGATGATATGCCCAGCCCTCTCTTGCCTTGGTCTACCGTAACCCAAACATTTGAGAGCCTTACTAATGATTTGTGGCTTATTGCGGTGGCGGCATTCAGCAAACATTCATTTCGATACCCAGCATGATGTTATTTCGCATGATCACATCAATGTGATCTGTGCTCTATCTGTGTGTCTAATGTGGTTGTGTCTGTGTGTTCCAAGGAAAGCTGCGGTGCTTGTGGATATCTTGTCCTGATCATCATCTCTACAGTGGTTATCTGAATTATGGCAACACTTTATTTCAATCGTTGATCTATAGATGCTTGACTATGCAGAAGTGTTACCCAGGTTTGAATATCAGTTAGGGCCAAACCCCAAATTAAATGAATCTATCATTTAGTTTCATTTTCTTTGGAATGTATTGTATGGTCAAGTAAAGTGGACTAAGAACAACCCCTGTAAAAAAAGCACTGATGCCTCAATTTGCTTGCATTGAATCACTGGAAGGCACTGGAGAGTTGTAGCAAGTCATGATTGAAACTCAAACTTTCCAGATAAGGGACAGAAGAGGAGGATGTAAACTAGATAGCTGAACTTCTAGGAAAGTGGTTTCCAGTATTGTGATAGTGTGTCCAACTGCAAACTGCTAATCATAGCTCCGAATCCATGTTGGCAGTTGATGTGGTGTATCACTACGCCTGTCAATCAAACTGCTATGGGTACAGATGTGCCATARGGAAGGCAGGATCAGCAGTCATTTCATGTGTGTGTGATGCATTACAATATTTACATTTTCCAATATGTTATGTTACAATCAGAAGGTTAATTTACATTTAATTTCAGTTCCAGTTCAGGTCTCTCCTTGCCAAAATGAATTATACTGGTCATCTCTGTATACCRGTCGCAAGACCCACTGTTTGTTGCTTATTTATAAAACCATCTTAGGCCTCACTCCCCCTATCCGAGATGTCTACTGCAGCCCACATCCTCCACATACAACACCCGTTCTGCCAGCCACATTCTGTTAAAGGTCCCCAAAGCACACACATCCCTGAGTCGCTCCTCTTTTCAGTTCTCTGCAGCGAGCGACTGGAACGAGTTGCAACAAACACTCAAACTGGACAGGCTTATCTCAATCTCTTCATTCAAAGACTCAATCATGGACACTCAAACTGACAGTTGTGGCTACTTTGCGTGATGTATTGTTGCCTCTACCTTCTCGCCCTTTGTACTGTTGTCTGTGCCCTGTAAGGCTTGTATATGGGAGGCGAAGTCAAGTGCAGGAGAGCAGAGTATAATAAACAGGCGCACTTTAATACCGGTTAACAAATGACAGCACATACTAGTGCCAAAACACAGTCTAAAACAGTGTGCAGCACCTGACAAATATCCACGTAACAAATAACAATCACTCACAAATAAAACATGGGGAACAGAGGGTAAAATAATAAACAAGTAATTGGTTGAGTGAAGCCAGGTGTGATAAGACAAAGACAGAACAAATGGAAAATGAAAAGTGGATCGGCGGTGGCTAGAAAGCCGGTGACGTCGACCGCCGAACGCCGCCTGAACAAGGAGAGGGACCGACTTTGGTGGAAGTCGTGCCAGTGCCCAACAATGTTTGTTCCCTGTTTTGTGCTGCTACCATGTTGTGCTGCTGCAATGTTGTGTTGCTACCATGTTGTGCTGCTGCYATGTTGTGTTGCTACCATGTTGATGTCATGTTGTGTTGCTACCATGCTGTGTTGTCATGTGTTGCTGCATGCTACAGTATGTTGTCGTCTTAGGTCTCTCTTTATGTAGTGTTGTGTTGTCTCTCTTGTCGTGATGTGTGTTTTGTCCTATATTTTTTATTTACATTTTATATCCCAGCCCCCAACCCCGCAGGAGGCCTTTTGCCTTTTGGTAGGCCGTCATTGTAAATAAGAATTTGTTCTTAACTGACTTGCCTAGTTAAAAAAAAGGTAAAATTAACAAAAAAAAGATTCCATAAAATGTTATTTCCTTCAATTACATGGTCACCCCAATCCTAAATGTGTACATTTATCGTAAACCTATGCCACAAACAATATTAGCCAGTTAAATAGCCAACGAGGTAGCCAGTGTGCTACAACATTCAAACATTTAAATCCAAGTCAGATTATAGTGCAGGTTTGAGCTGACATGTGCAGCTTTTACTGTGAATGCAACCTCCTCAAACGTCGAGGAAAATGTATTTACAAGGTTGATTTTCATCTGCCCGGTGCGCTGCACTATAACACTCCCAATTATACAAACAGACTTCGAGTAAACTAACACGCGCACTATTTTATTTAACCTTCATTTAACTAGGCAAGTCAGTTAAGAACAAATTCTTATTTAAAATGACGGCCTACCAAAAGGCAAAAGGCCTCCTGCGGTGATGGGGGATTAAAAGTAAARAAATAAAATATWGGACAAAACACACATCACAACAAGCAAGACACCATAACATAAAGAGAGACCTAAGACAACCACATAGCATGGCAGCAACACATGACAACACAGCATGGTAGAAAACATGACAACATGGTAGCAACACAACATGGCAGCAGCACAAAACATGGTACAAACATTATTGTACACAGCAACAGCACAAAGGGCAAGAAGGTGGAGACAACAATACGTCACGCGAAGCAGCCTCAACTGTCAGTAAGTGTCCACGATTGAGTATTCCTATAAAGAGATGGAGATAAAACTGTCCAGTTTGAGTATTTTTTGCAGCTCGTTCCAGCACTACACGCATTAAACAACAAGTGAAATGCCAGCATAACATAAACATGTCAAGTCCCATCACCCCATATGGGTTATGCCACACTGAAAGGCAGAGGGATACACTGTTGATCGGAGGTGAAAAGTGGCAGTGTCGTTGGCACACCTTGGGGCACTGAAGCCGTCACACAGACAAACAATGGCACTGGCGGTCTGGGACACTTTCTCTCATTACTCGCTGGCATCCAATCTGTCACTCATCAAATATCCCCCCCGCACTATAGGCCACGACACAGATTACGTCCTATTCACTTCCTGTGTTTCCCCAGCTCCTGCATTCCTTCCTACTTGACCTTTTTGTGTACACGAAGAGGAGCGAAATACTGTAGGGGTGGAACTCTATGACATATCTAGGGGTGGAAGGGGTGGAACTCGGAGTCACATCTAGGCCGTCCCCATTTCAACTGAAATGCATTGTGATATACACTGAGCTGTGGGATGACGTGACGTGACTCAAAGCCATCCATGTTGGCACCTCAGGGCTATTATTGACCAATAACAGTCAGTTGAATTTTCAGAAATGTTCACTAAGCGTACAAACAAAACAGCTTTAGATGCAAGAGGTCTCCCAAAAAGAGGTCTCCCAAGGATTCATCATTAGTGGGTGAGTAGACTGTGCAGAGGCCGCATTATGGTATCCAGTTCATCAGTATACCTTTCTTTCACATGACTCTGATAATAGCCATCTGTTGTCCTACAAGGGAAGAAAATCATTGGCTGATTTCCTGTATCTCTATTGGGCGTATGGCTTATATGAATGAAAAATGTTGGCTTTTGACATAAATGAGGGGGGGAAAGTAGTGGACTGTTTGCCCATGGTCTGTACAAATGTTATTCTGGTATTATATGACAAATCATAACTGTCTCTCAGTTGGTTTCTAAAGATCAAACAGTTCCTTTTCTCAGCTAGGTAGATCCGGTCTACATACCTCCCCAAGTTTCCTCTCACTTCTCATATACCTTTTCTCGCCATCTGCGTCTGCATTCCGGGTGTTAAAACTGTGACAGCCACGTCCTAGCACAGGCTGAGCATTCGCAGTGGCTTAATCAATCCATCAACCACACAAATGCATTCACACACACACTTCGCACAGAAACGCACTGAAGAAATCCGCCATGAAACTTAATCACAAAAGGTCATGTTGGCGAGCGGGGAACAGATTAAATTAGCATAGTATTAGATATGGAAAATGATTTCTGTCAAAACCATCCGTAGTACAATTATAATATGTTAATTACGTATTTCATTAAGGAAGTTGATTATGGTTCACAGCTGAAATGATGCGGGCAAAGACACCTGGAAGGAAGCGATGGAGCTTGAAACGCTTTCTCTTTCTCTCTCTCCGTTCTCTCGCTCTTTCTTTCTCCGTCTTGAATCTTCATTGCTCATCATCATTTTTCATTTATTCCCAGATTGCCATTAATTTACGCATTAATTGCATGAACATGCTTTATAAGAATGGTACAAAAGGGAAACTGGGGCTTCTATTTGTTAATCAAAAAGAAAATTAGGGGAAGAGCGGAGATCGGATTCATTGACCACAAACCCAAAATGGAAATCAGGAGAGAGAGAGAGAGAGTGTAGCGGATGATGACGTCCAATAAGACAAGGACGAGAGCAACGGATGGAAAGAGGAGGTGAAAATATCCTTTTCACAGCACATCAGAATGGTCATTAAATCCCGATTAGAACTCACACTAGGTTGGTTGATTGGATATCTAAAATCCCACTATATAATTGAGCCAAAAGCTTTGTGTGTGATCTCAGCCTTGCGTTGACAATCAGATGCACTTGAAAAACCCATAACTAGCCTGCTAATATTCTTGCACGCGTTAAGTCTAGGGGGTTTAGGCTTAGTTAACTGGTCTGTAACCTGAATGAATGTGTGCAGTTATGTGAGGACCGTGTTGGATGTACATGTGCCCAGGGAGACAGCAACCTTACCTTGGTCCAGGGCCAGCTCTGTCTCTCTTGACCTCGTGGTTGTCCAAGCAGATTAGTATTTGTTCAGAGGGTCATGAAACATAAATCCAGTGTATGTGCAAAAATATCAAAGGCATGACTAAAGACTAAAAACAAACAAAAGGCCTCATGGCCACCAAACAAAACCTGCAGCTTCATGGCTTGCAAACTGGGACACTGACGATCACCCTAATTGGCAGCACCTGATGTGCTTATTAACCAGGCTCAGCATCTGGACAAGGTTGCTGCTGCTCCCTGGGGGAATGGAGTGTGGAAGTGTATCCTGGATAGTGTGTTTGTCTATGTTCTTACACTACCCTTGCCCCCATTTCATAACACCCCATGGTTACAAGCGCCAAGCTCCATCTGGCATGTAGGCAACGATTAGAGACTTGGAGCGACCTTCACTAGGGGCCCGTGAGCATCAACCACAACTTTAGCCAACTCACTAAGAACACCATCTACGTTCCCTTATGCCTCTTTGCTCCAGCCCTGCACACTCACTGGAGGGGAACTGCTAGCCATATCCTCCTCACTTTCCTCCACCTTAACAGGAGACACACTAGGCCTACGTGCAGTAGGAACTATCACCTGCTCCTCAACAACAGGAAGTGACAACACCGATGGATCTGGATTCTCCAACAACCTTCAATCTCCTGATTCTCATCACAAGACACAGCCATGTCCACCTGCAAAACCCAGACCAGGTCTTCCAGAGAATCCTCACAACATCATTGGGAAGAATATCCTCCCTTCCATATCTCTATGAGAAATGTCAGCTAAATCAAACTTGACATCCAAACAACCTCACGGTCAACCTGCTGAGTAACCACAATCTCCTCTGCTTTAGCAAAAAAACGTGTCAGCTAATGGAACAAAAGACTCACCCGACAAACTCTGACTTCAACAGATCACTTGGGGGAGCCAACTCTTTTCTCAGAGCACAAATACAACCAAGAAGACACCTTATTAGCCCTACAGTAGCTTACGACCGCACCAAACATTTCTGTTGACCAAAACCATCAGCTATCTTGCTAATCTCTCCTAGCATGCTAGCTCGACACAACACTTGCTACAAACTCTCTCAACAAATGCACAAACACAGTACCGAACCATACTGGTTCAAAATCACCCACACTACATCTGCAAATGTTCACACCTGTCCAAATGAACGCAGGACGAGCCCCCTATGTTACAAAACCCCAAACTAGCCTGCTACTATTGTTGCACTCGCTAAGTCGAGGCGTCTTAGGCCTGGTTAACTGGTCTGTAACCATATATGTGGACATCATAAGGTGAATGCACCAARTTGTAAGTCGCTCTGGATAAGAGCGTCTGCTAAATGACTTAAATGTAAATGTAAATGTGAGAAACCAGCGTTTGAAATGTGTTGGATGCACATGTACCCAGGGAGACAGCAACCTTACCTTGATCCAGGGCCAGCTCTGTTTCTCTTGACCTCTTGGTCGGCCAGTCCAAGCGGATTAGTATTTATTCAGAGGGTAATAAAACATAAATAAATACATAAAGGAAAAAATACTAATGGCATGCCTAAACTAAAGACTCAAAAACAAACGAAAGGCCTCATGGCCAACAAACAAAACCTGAGGCTTGCAAGCTGGGACACTCATCGGTGATCCCCCTAATATTCTTCTTCTTCTTTGGTATTATGGCGGTGCGCAAACAAAGATTATAGGTGCATCTCGCCACATACTGTATTGGCTGTGTATCAGCTTACTGTACTATAGTATGAATTCATTAAACTTTGTGAAATAATTACCCTACCAACTAACCCTGGACCCATTAAAACCTCACCACTATTCCACTACATTGGCCCTATCTCATCCTACTCCAAGCCAGCAGCCTGGGAGGACGGGAAACTATCGTTCAAAACATCTTGTAACTCTTCTGCAGTAAAATTTAGTACACCGAAGTACTTCTATGCAGCTGCCACCACAACGTCTATCCTCTGTGATTTACTTTCCATTCCTGCAGTACAGTTGACAACCATAGCCATGAACGCCAAAACAACAACCTTACTGAAGCACATGTTATTCCTATCAGTCTTTATTGGCCTCAGCCTACTCACAATGATCCTCTTAGGATCCCTCATCCTGGACCCATCTTCCTCTACCTCTCGCTTCACTGTCTCTGCATACGAACCTTCTGCACAACTCTGATCCTGGCAACCTCAACCTGCCTTTCTCTCACAGGACACCTCTGATCTCTAGCACCATGGGTACCCCATACACAAAACCTTTTCCACAGATATTACACATTCCTTTATACACACAACCTTTTCCCCCCTCCCACACACTGCTGCCACATGACCATAAAGCTTGACAACTAAAACACCATAATGGATTCGGGACAAAGATCTCATGGGATAACTGACACATCCTAAATTGACTTTATCTGTTAAAGACTCTGCATCAAAACTCAATAGTACAGACAATGTCTTCTCAGTTTCACCATGCTCTCCACTGGGCATCACAGACACCGGAAATGCTCAACTTCAGGTGATCCTCCTCAACAGTGAACGCCACTCCAGTTATCACTCCTTTCAATGGCGCCCTGCTCCAGAGAGGAAAGCAAGTTCCTCTCTGGAGGAAGTCACAGTTCTTGTCCCCAGTTGTGTGGTGCAGAGCGCACACGCCCTCTGGACGGCAGAAACACAACAAATAAACATGATTCCACTTCGAGTCACTTTCACGACCCAGTATTCCCCAACCTTTTCTGCACCCAACCTGACACCATATTATGGATATGAAAGAAGGCAAGAATCCATTCTCTCCTAAAATCTCAATCCCACTGGGCCAGAATCATCTTTCTCATCATCAGGTTAAGTTTAAACTCGGCGGTCTTCACCCCACCTGCCACTGCAGTTAATTCCTCCTCACTCTCGTCCCGTCCTTTTGTAGCTCTTCACAAAGTTATCTGTGATCCACCACTCCATATTCACTCAAAACATGTTTTACTTTTCTCCTTTTATTCCTGTCCGCCATCTTACCCCCATCTCATGGCCACCACACTGGTGTTCTATCCCACAATGCAGTTCCCCACCCTAATTGGCAGCACCTGATGTGCTTATCAACCAGGCTCAGCACTTGGACACGGTTGCTGCTGTCCCCGGACAATGTTGCTGCTGCCCCCTGGGGGAACGGAGTGTGGAAGTGTATTCCAGTTAGTTTGTTTTTCTATGTCCTAACACTATCCTTGCCCTCATATCAAAACAACGATACTAAGAAAATATAAAAAGAGAACTTGAAGACAAACGTACAAATGAACCTTACTCTTGCATGACATACACGCATGTACACCCACATGCACATGCTAGTCCTTCTAGATAGATTGTGTGCCAGTGGTAGTGGCAGTGTTTAGGACAGAAAATGCCCACACAATCTCTTGGGAGGCAGAGCTTTCCTCATTATTCAACTGATTGGCTTCATCATGAGAGCGAGAGAGAGCGAGAGAGAGCGAGAGAGCGAGAGAGCGAGAGAGAGGAGAAAGGGAGGGGCGGGTAATCACCAATACTCGTTGTAATTAACTGTGTAAGAAGTTACAGCTTTTAATAATGATGGATCAATTTCATTGTTAGGGTACATAAAGGCTATATTTTCAAGCTGGTGAAAAATAGTAACATTGAGTAATATGATGGATAACACAACGTTACAAAGTAAATCAAGTCTGACCAAAGTGTATGTAAGAAATATAAAAAAGAATATACACAATCATGGCTCTAATGTCGAATATGATCAGGTTTCTTTCCATCATTCATCAGGAACAATTCATTTCTATCACTTTTAGAATAATGTTAATGTCCCAGAACATAGAAATCAAAAGTGCATTCAGTGTGTCACAAGCAAATATTGACATTTATTCTGAAGTAGACCTAAGCCTTTGAAGTGTATTCACACAGACCCATACATACACACAGTACACAGAGACACAGATAGACACAGACACAAACAGACTCAGACACACGGACGGACACACACAAACACACACGCAGACACACTCACGCACACACTCACGCACGCACACACACACACACACACAAAAACACAAACAATGCTCCAGCTGTTTCAGATCTGATTTGATGTGAGTCCTTTGATGTACGTTTAAAGATATATCGAAATGAGTGAGTACAGTTCACTGTTAATGCATTTCAAAGCCTCCGTCTCATAAGTTGTTCATAGTAATATTTTGAAGAAAAAGAAAGCTCAAGAGGAAATAGTTTCTATGAAAACACCCATTTCAAATTCAGACAAGCAGAGTGTAACAGTGAAAACGTAAGCAAAAAAATGGGAGGGGGTATCTTAATCATAATTAATAGAATAGAATCAGACATAGAATAAGGCATAGTGTAGCTTTTGCAGCGAATCTCCCAACAAGCTAGTATATGTTAAGATCTCTCTCTCTCTCTTTGTCGGCTCCATAATGAACCTCAAGTGTTGTTTGACCCCCATCATTAGGCCATTTGCAGGTTATGCTACACAGCAGATGAATTTGAGTTTGACTTGAGGTGGGTTTTCTAAACGAGTGAGTTGAAAAAATGGGATCATCGTCTACTAATGTTCGCTACACTGTGTCACAGTTCAGAAACAACCTCTACAGCATCCATCACAGTCTTGTGATTCTCCCATTGCTCATCCGTTAAATCAGGGAACATCTCGGAATATGATTTACTTCCATTTTTGTAAGCTGGACTTTACATCAAAGTGCTTGATTAATTACTGACCATAATTCTATCCTCCTGATTCCTGCTTACAAGCAAAAACTAATGCAGGAAGTACCAGTGACTGGCTCAATACGGAAGTGGTCAGATGACGCGGATGCTACGCTACAGGACTGTTTTGCTAGCACAGACTGGAATATGTTCCGGGATTCACAGTTTGATTCACCTTTTTATTTCTCTATTTGGTTAGGTCGGGGTGTGATTAGGGTGGGCATTCTAGTTTTTCTATTTCTTTGTTGGCCGGGTATGGTTCCCAATCAGAGGCAGCTGTCTATCTTTGTCTCTGTAACGGCTTTCCTCCTCCTCTTCATCCGAAGAGGAGGAGCAGGGATTGAACCAAAATGCAGCGTTGTGTGATGACATAATTTATTTAAACAAGACGAAAAAACTAACTATACTTGAATAATTAACAAAACAAATAAACGATGTAGACAGACCTGGACGACGAACTTACATGAAACACGAAGAACGCAYTAACAGGAAAACTGACTACATAAAACGAACYAACAAACAAAACCGAAAACAGTCCCGTGTGGCGTAACATACAGACACTGACACAGGAGACAACCACCCACAAACAAACACTGTGAAACTACCTACCTTAATATGATTCTCAATCAGAGGAGATGAAAACCACCTGCCTCTAATTGAGAACCATATTAGGTACCCATTCACCAACATAGAAACAGAAAACATAGACTGCCCACCCAAACTCACGTCCTGACCAACTAACACATACAAAACTAACAGAAAACAGGTCAGGAACGTGACAGTCTCCGATTGGGGATCATACTTAGGCAGTCCTTTTTCCACCTTTAGTTTGTGGGATCTTGTTTGTGTGTAGTTGCTTTCTGCACTGCATGTAGCTTCACGTTCGGTTGTAGTTTATTGTTTTTTCGTGTTCATCAAAATAAATGATGTACGCTCACAACGCTGCACCTTGGTCTGATTCTTCCATCAACGAACGTGACAACTACACTGACACTTGTTGGATGTGGCAGGGCTTGAAAAATATTACGGACTACAAAGTGAAACCCAGCCACGAGCTGCTCAGTGACGCGAGCCTACCATACGAGCTAAATGCCTTTTATGCCTGCTTCGAGGCAAGCAACACTGAATCATGCATGAGAGCACCAGCTGTTCCTGACGACTGTGTGATCACGTGCTCCGTAGCCAATGTGATCAAGACCTTTAAACAGGTCAACAATCACAAAACCGATTACCAGGACGTGTCCTCAAAACATGCACGGACCAACTGGCAAGTGTCTTCACTGACATTTTCAACATTTTCAACCTCTCCCTGACCGAGTCTGTAATACATACATGTACACTTCAACTGTGAGAGACGGAATCTAAAACAAAAATCCAGAAAATCACATTGTATGATTTTTAAGTAAACAATTAGCATTTTATTGCATGACATAAGTATTTGATCACCTACCAACCAGTAAGAATTCCGGCTCTCACAGACCTGTTAGTTTTTCTTTAAGAAGCCCTCCTGTTCTCCACTCATTACCTGTATTAACTGCACCTGTTTGAACTCGTTACCTGTATAAAGACACCTGTCCACACACTCAATCAAACAGACTCCAACCTCTCTACAATGGCCAAGACCAGAGAGCTGTGTAAGGACATCAGGGATAAATTGTAACCTGCACAAGGCTGATGGGCTACAGGACAATAGGCAAGCAGCTTGTGAGAAGGCAACAACTGTTGGCGCAATTATTAGAAAATGGAAGAAGTTCAAGATGACGGTCAATCACCCTCGGTCTGGGGCTCCATGCAAGATCTCACCTCGTGGGCATCAATGATCATGAGGAAGGTAGGGACAGCCCAGAACTACACGGCAGGACCTGGTCAATGACCTGAAGAGAGCTGGGACCACAGTCTCAAAGAAAATCATAGTAACACACTACGCCGTCATGGATTAAAATCCTGCAGCGTACGCAAGTCCCCCGCTCAAGCCAGCGCATGTCCAGGCCCGTCTGAAGTTTGCCAATGACCATCTGGATGATCCAGAGGAGGAATGGGAGAAGGTCATGTGGTCTGATGAGACAAAACTAGAGGTTTTTGGTCTAAACTCCACTCGCCGTGTTTGGAGGAAGAAGAAGGATGAGTACAACCCCAAGAATACCATCCCAACCGTGAAGCATGGAGGTGGAAACATCATTCTTTGGGGATGCTTTTCTGCAAAGAGGACAGGACGACTGCACCGTATTGAGGGCAGGATGGATGGTGGCCATGTATCGTGAGATCTTGGCCAACAACCTCCTTCCCTCAGTAAGAGCATTGAAGATGGGTCGTGGCTGGGTCTTCCAGCATGGGTCTTCCAATGACCCGAAACACACAGCCAGGGCAACTAAGGAGTGGCTCCGTAAGAAGAATCTCAAGGTCCTGGAGTGGTCTAGCCAGTCTCCAGACCTGAACCCAATAGAAAATCTTTGGAGGGAGCTGAAAGTCCCTATTGCCTAGCGACAGCCCCGAAACCTGAAGGATCTGGAGAAGGTCTGTATGGAGGAGTGGGCCAAAATCCCTGCTGCAGTGGGTGCAAACCTGGTCAAGAACTACAGGAAACGTATGATCTCTGTAATTGCAAACAAAGGTTTCTGTACCAAATATTAAGTTCTGCTTCTCTGATGTATCAAATACTTATGTCATGCAATAAAATGCAAATGAATTACTTAAAAATCATACAATGTGATTTTCTGGATTTCACAGTTGAAGTGTACTTATGATAAAAATTACAGACCTTTACATGCTTTGTAAGTAGGAAAACCTGCAAAATCGGCAGTGTATCAAATACTTGTTCTCCCCACTGTATATATATATTTTACTTTAGTTTATTTAGTAAATATTTTCTTAACTTCTTATGGCTGCAGGGGCAGTATTGAGTAGCTTGGATGAAAGGTGCACAGAGGTGCCCAGAGTAAACGGCCTGCTCCTCAGTCATAGTTACTAATATATGCATATTATTATTAGTATTGGATAAAAAACACTCTGACGTTTCTAAAACTGTTTGAATTATGTATGTGAGTTTAACAGAACTCATATGGCAGGCAGAAACCTGAGAAAAAAATCCAAACAGGAAGTGGAAATTCTGAGGCTGGTCCATTTTCAACCAAGCTCCCATTGAAATCACAGCGAGATATGGATGAGTTTGCACTTCCTACGGCTTCCACTAGATGTCAACAGTCTGTAAAACCTTGTCTGATGCCTCTACTGTGAAGGGGGGCCGAATGAGAGGAGAATTAGTCATGTCTGCCATGAGGTGACCATTCTTTGACCATGCGTGTTCACATGAGAGTGAGCTCTGTTCCATCGCTCATCTGAAGTCAATGTAATTCTCTGGTGTGGACGTTATTCAAGATTTATGTTAAAAACATTCTAAAGATTGATTCAACATCGTTTGACATGTTTCTACTGACTGTTACGAACTTTTGGACATTTCGTTAGGTTTTAGTGAACGCGTTCCTGACGTTGGATTTGTTATACCAAAGACGCTACAAAATAGCTATTTGGACATAAATGATGACTTACTGGAAAAAACGAACATTTCTTGTGGAATGGGAGTCCTGGGAGTGCATTCCGACGGAGAATCAGCAAGGTAGTGAAGATTTATTAATGCTTTTTATGAGTTTTGTTGACTGCACAATTTGGGCGGTAACTGTATGGCTTGCTTTTGTGGCTGAACTCTGTTTCAGATTATTAATATTGTGTTTGCCGAAAGCTTTTTGAATTCTGACACAGCGGTTGCATTAAGAACAAGTGTATCTTTCATTCTTATGTAAACATGTATTTTCATCAAAGTTTATGATGAGTATTTCTGTTATTTGACGTGGTTCTCTGCAATTTTCTCCGGATATTTTGGAGCATTTCTGAACATGGCACCAATGTAACGGAGGTTGTTGGATATATAATATATGAACTTAATCGAACAAAACATATATGTATTGTGTAACATGAAGTCTATGAGTGTCATCTGATGAAGATCATCAAAGGTTAGTTATTCATTTTATCTCTATTTTTGCTTTTTGTGACTCCTCTCTTTGGCTGGAAAATGGGCTGAATTTTTCTTTGAGTTGGTGGTGACCTAACAATATCGTTTGTGGTGTTTTCGCTGAAAGCCTATTTGAATCTGGACACTGTGGTGGGATTAACAACAGATTACCTTTAAATGGTATTTTGAGGAATTTTAATTATGAGATTTCTGTCGTTGAATTTGGCGCCCTGCACTTTCACTGGCTGTTGTCATACGATCCCGTTAACGGGATTGCAGCTATTTCTTGAACTGCTTGCTGGTTATAAGGGCTTGTAGGTAAGCGTTTCACGGTAACCTGTTCTATTTGGGGCATGTGACAAATAAAATGTTATTTGAATTTGATAAGAGCTAGTAAATAATAATAGCTTTCGGTAATTCATGTAGACTTCCCGACATGTGTCTGCACCACATATACCCCCCCCCCCCCCCCCACATCACCCGCGATAAATATTTCCCTCCCTAGCCTTAAATATTTGGACTTATTTTCTCCACACCACCCCTTTTCCTCCGCACACTCAAAATGATTCATTATCTCATGATTAGCCCAAAGAGTAAAAAAAAACAGAAGTTGTTCTCCTTCTTGAAAGACAGAAGACACATCTCTTGTGAGTGTTTTATAGGCGGCAATTTGAAGGACCGGATCACGAGGGCACTTGCGAAATGGCAGTTTCAGTTTCCTCTCTGACAAGTGCTCAAATGGAGGGGATTAGCCTAAGCCAATGATCTCCAATTTGAGTGTGTCATTGAAACCTCATTTGAAGTGGCGTCAATAACATTATCACGCCTATTTAGAGAGAATCAAATCTGTCGGCATCCCCAAAATTGTGATTTGGGACTTCTGAAGAAGCGAGTTTGTTTTGGTGCCAAATGTGGAATCGAGGCTTCTTGTCTGCGATTATTATCTGTGTCTATTCACTGGGCCTGAGAGATTTGAACTCGATCCCTCAGTCCATCAGCTCTCAAATTACCCTTTCTCATCAAGTGTTTGAGAGAAGATTAGGCCGTAATACAATCTATCATGGTGAGAGGCAGGGTTAACGGATAGTTGGATGTTACTTGAGGGTTAGACTTTGACTCTCATACCATTTTCATCTTTCATTGTCATTTCTAGAAACCTAATGCAGTATGTCTCACTACACAATATCCTATACCGCCCTGTCCTTTCCAGTTGTTTGAAACATTTTGATCTATACAGTATTTTGTACACAAAATGTCATGTTTCAGTAAGTGAAGAGCAAGGGTCAATAGATGGCACAAGCATGGGTTAAACCCTTAATTTGATTGTTTGTATACTCAATATCTTGTATTACGTAAACAGTATGATGAATGATTATAATCACTTATTTTTCTTCATGGGCAGTATAAAGTAAAGCATTCTTGTTCAGAGCGTTCCTGTCTCATCTGATTGTGAACAAAAAGCTCAGGCACTTTAACGCTTCAGAGGAGGAGAATAAAATGTGAATTGTGGGGGATGGGGGAACCAAGTGTGTGTGTGTGTGAATATTTTTTGGTGTGTATATTTGTTGGTGTGTGTCTGTGTGTGTCCATTTGTTGGTGTTTGTGTGTGTGCACGTCTGTGTGCACGTCTGTGTGTGCCTGGGTATGTGTGCCCTGTCATATGATAAATGTGCTCTCTCTCATAATCTATGTGCTTCAAAATATGATGTATGTGAGGATGAACTTTGAATTATAACCTAAAGAGGGACTCATAAATCTTGTTACTTATGTGAGTAGCAGTCCACAGGAATCCATTTTCTGTGTGTCTGTGTTTGATGAATAATGCAGTCGAGTCTGGCCAGTTGGATGCAGAAAGAGACATAGAGACCTACGGTTGCTGACAAACAAACAGCTCTTTTGGGTTGAAATGCATGTATGTAAGGAGAGATGTGTTGGTACTCAGACTCAAGGTCAGGTGTTGCAATGACACTACAGTCATTATTGGGCATCCAGGACCTAACCTTGGTGTTGTACAGGAAACATGCATTTATTGATGCAGACCTACCCAAAGTGTAATACTGCGTTCAACTTGGCGTAGGTGCAAAATAGTTTGAGGGTAACTTAGGAAGTGTGTGTGCGCGCACACACTCGCGTACGTGTGATTCTATTCGCAACCAACAACAAGAACCTTACAGGTACAGAACTAGTCAAGCTAGTTGCTGTCGATCTAGTTGCTGTCGATCTAGTTGCTGTAGATCTAGACTTAGGGCTATATTCAAGCCGCCGCATCGCGGAGGTTCAGCTTTACGGGGTGATTGAAATTCAAAGGCAATGTTCCAGCTTTATTGGAGACCGCATTCACGGGTAAACGCTGCACATGTCAGCTTAATTGGAAATGATCTTTACGTTTCTATTGCGGAATCAAATCAAATCACATGTGCCAAATACAACAGGTGTAGACCTTGCCGTGAAATGCTTACTTACAAGCCCTTAACCAACAATGCAGTGTTACAGATTGAATAGAGCCCTAAGCATGGGTAACTCCCCTCCTCAGTGGCTTGAGTGTCTGCTGGTTGTCTTTTTTTCCCGGCACTATTTTGATCTGTTAATGACCCCAAATTGCACACACCTGGTTTCCCAGGTCTTAACCAGACACTGATTTGAAAAAAAGAACATAATCCAGCAGACACACAGTTCTCCGAAAGTCCAGAGTTGCTCAACCCTGATCTAGACATTACTAGTTGACGATCCAGACATTATCAGTCATCATAAATCCAGTCAGTGCTATTTGATGCGGACCCAAAGCACAACTGCTTACTCTGCCACCCATAGACATTAAAACCAGTAGTTGGTGATAGTGCTGACGTCATCCATGTATTCCTATGGAAGACTCCTGATGATGCGTGAAGAAGTATTTGAATTTGAAGCGCTCCATATTGCTGAACGTGCTGAATGTCACATAAGAATCCTAAGGATCATGGTGAAAGTGGCCGTAACAAGCAAACGATCACAGTCCATGTAGTATTTTCATCCTACATGAAAGAATCAACGTTCAACATTTGTTTGTTTGGCCATTCTGGTGATCCTAATTTACATAGGATTTCTAGTGCAAACCAAGGCTTTTGGCACCGCTAGGTTGTTACGCAGTAGCCGACCAGCAGAGCTTGTGACTTCACGCTCCAGACCGGACACTGGGGGCTTGGTGCCAACAAACAGTACTGTAAGAGTGGCTCCAGATGCAGATGAGAGACGGTGATAAACACTGGGATGTGCATTCTCTGCCCTTGTCAACACTCTCTCCTGTCTGACATCACTCATCATCCTTCTCACCAACCCTCACCACCATAGCACACAGAGAGATCCGCAGCTATAGCCAATGCAATTCAGCACAAACCCTTCATGAATTTTAATTAAAACCGCACACACACAAAATAAATGGTTGTCGAATAGAAAGCCGTCAGGCCCTCGACTTATCATATCCTTTTAGCAAGACAATAAATCATCAGAGATATTCCAGGTAAGATCAATTAGATTGGGGCTTTGATTGGAGGGGATGTTGTGGTCCACAGCAAATGGAACAATTAGAACGGCCTCAGGTCTTGTGTCTCTCTGAAATGCAACTCAACTTCAGTGTGTGAAATTCTATACCGCAACAAATTCGGGGGCAGACCSAACCGGTACCCAAAACTGGGTCCAGCGTCTTTCAACTCCTTGACAAGGTGTTGTTTCCTTTGATGTACTGTGTCTGTAATAKACCTCCCAAATCCAAAGAGATGAAAACCGCTCACCTTCAGATAAAAGCAGTAGAACATGAAGGAAGTTGGGAACCTACCAGTTGGCAGAGTCTCAACCTTGTTGATGTCACCTTCTGGTCAGTAAGGATATGAAATGGGACCTACAGAAGGAAAAAAAATCATATACTGTAGTTCAAAGTCAGGCATTGAGAGCTTTAGGAGGACTGTGCTCAGGGCACTCATTCAGTAGGACTGACCTAAGATCAGTCATGTCATTGTTGAAGAGGTATAACTAGAGGCAGTTTATTGGTTTACAGCTGATCGAGGGAAATCAGACGGTGCTACATCTTCTGCTAATTGAGTCCCACACCAACAGTAATCGGATCAGAACCTCTGTACTCTTTATCAATTAAGAGAGCAGACTCATTTAGAAGGGAAAGGGGCTATTGAACCGATTGACCTTGGCCATGTCAAAGGTCAAGGTTTCTGTTTGTCAATGCAATCAGAGTTGTGTTCATTAGGCACCGCAATGGAAAACATCTTTCAACAGAAAACTAAAATGAGCATTTCTTATTGGACCAGCTAGTTTCCCCTTGTTTTAGTCCATTTGGTGCCTTAACGAACATGACCCAGGTCTCTTCAAGCAATAGGGCATTGCCAAAGTTATAATGCAGCGTGTCCATTAATTATAACCTCTGTTATAGGCCCCAGAGGTTTTCCTGGTCAAAGTCATGTACAGAAGTCATGAGAAACTCCTGGCCCTATATATGCTGCATTATATGGAGATGTTGAGGTGTCTCTTCATAAACAAAATGTTACACATTCATTTATGGGCATAGCTCTAAATGTACTCTCAGCCATCATACCATCTTGGGGTATAGAGGATATTCTCTCACTGAGGTACAATGCAGAATAACAAGGTTTGTGTCCAAGCTGGGACTTCAAACAGTCATTTAAGGCCTGAACACAACCTGACAGTGTCCTCTTAAGCGGCCAGCACAAACGGTAAAACCCCCTTCAGGAAATGTAAAAACACATAGACTGTCTGTCAGTTCAGAGGCCACAAACTTTCCCAAGCACAATACAACGTGTTTTATTTCAGAGCTGGGTGGCTGTCACCAGGGCTTTCTCAGCTTCTCAGAGGTTTGATTTGAACCTAAATTGCATCTGTGGAAACTCATTGCTTAGCCCTTCCTGCTTTCATCCCCTCTTTGCACTCCACTGCGTCGTCCCTCCAGTCCCCCTCCCCAAATCATGATATGTCCTTGTCTCCTCCAACCACCCAGGCAAAGACATCGGACGAACAACAATTAACTATAGGCCCAAAACAAATGCTTTCCGCTTAGTCGATCGAACACTGTTCCAGGGAGGTTGAGCGGCTTTCCCCTAACTAACTAGGGCTGTTACAGCGAGGAAAGGGAATAAAACATGAAACTGATGCCTCCGTTACGCATAGGAGTCAGTTCCCTTTAAAAAAAMATGTATATATTTGTCAAGTGTGTTGAGAGGTTTTATAAATTAATTTGAAATTAATTGTTCTTTGATTTTATTTACTTTAACTAGCTAGCCAAGGATGCTAACTCTGCTGTGTTAGCTAAGGATGCTAACTCTGATGTGTTAGCTAAGGATGCTAACTCTGCTGTGTTAGCTAAGGATGCTAACTCTACTGTGTTAGCTAAGGATGCAACTCTGCTGTGTTAGCTAAGGATGCTAACTCTGCTGTGTTAGCTAAGGATGAACCTGCTGTGTTAGCTAAGGATGCTAACTCTGCTGTGTTAGCTACAAGGTGAATTA
Source organism: Salvelinus sp. IW2-2015 (assembly GCF_002910315.2). Taxonomy (NCBI): domain Eukaryota; kingdom Metazoa; phylum Chordata; class Actinopteri; order Salmoniformes; family Salmonidae; genus Salvelinus; species Salvelinus sp. IW2-2015. Next base: position 13,011,791 of record NC_036870.1, read on the forward strand.
AACCCTGATTTGTTAGCTAAGGATGCTAACTCTGCTGTGTTAGCTAAGGATGCTAACTCTGCTGTGTTAGCTAAGGATGCTAACTCCGCTGTTTAAGCTAAGTGGCTAATTTTGCACGGCCATGACCATCAGGTTTTTCATTTACGATGTTCATTTTGGGGATTTTTGCCTAAATCCGTCTTAAAAGTCTTAATGGCTTGGCATGGGCCATCACAAAACACTTAAACCTTGACCCTCTGGCACTTGAGGACAAAATGGGCTTTAATGGTGAATTTATTTAGAGCGAATATCACCCCAATGTTTTATACCTCTTCATTTTTTACTCCATTACAAGCTTGTGGCAGTCTTTTTTCATAAGCCTGTTGTATTTCAGTGGTTGATCAATTAATATGACTCCTTTTTTGGCAGACCAGATTAAGGATATACAGGATATACCAAGAACCAAAAGGTTTTAAAATTGTGATTCTGAACTAAATCTCTACCTAAGATATATGCAGACATTTACACACTCATAGTACCCATCTGTCAGGGATGCACCCTTCTTACCCCATCCCTTGTTTTCATGTCTTCTCTCAACACCCTACAAAAACAGCGGAGACAAGATGGAGAAGAATATTTTAGATAGAGAGAGATACATTAACAACCTTATTACTACTGGCAGTGGCCTTGTACTGTACTGTACTGTAGTGTAGTGTAAACCCAAACAGCCTTAGCTAGGTGCGACGCAGGAAGCGCGACCCGTCAGATCAATCCACCATCCATATTCAGAGTATTTACTCTGCCTTTGAGTGAGAAAGATTCGCTTGGAAAAGTTGATTTATGGACAACAGAAAGCTTGTGTGTGTGATTCCGCCGTGATTCCCAGCGTTCCCAGTCATTCCCAGCCAGAAAGCCCCTTGATACCCTGTTAGCCKTGAGGTGTAATGTTTGATAATATACTGCTTCTGTCACGGCTCTCGTTTTTTTCTCGCTCTCTGTGCAAATACATTACATTCAGGCACAACGTTAAAAGATTTATGTGAGTGGAGGGATAAAAAAGGAGAGAGGGAGAGAGAGAGAGGGACAGAGAAAGAGAGAGAGAAAGAGAGAAACTATGCATTGATTAAAAGCCTCAGATGGTCCATCCAATACCGCCCTGAAGAACATCAGTTATTTTGCATTCTGACACAGCGATTGATAACTGSTAAATGTGTGCGGGAATGACAAATGCAGATWGAAACAGGCTTTGACAAAAARGATAACAGCATCGGTCTCGGYGYGCYACMGAGGTATGAGCYGAGGCTGTTTAAAATATTTAATCATTTTATGAAGGCTGCAAGATGTTGTTTGACCCTGGAGGAGTGTGAATGTCATGAGGATCAGAAATTGCCAAGACTTTGAAGTAAAACAGATCATGATCATACAGATCATGTATTACAATTTTATAGATGGTACATTACAATTTTCATCTATTATTTTGTCTGGACCCCTGTCTTGAGGATATAGAAAATAATCTATTCACAGGCAAGATGCGGAAAGGGCATGATATGAAAGCTATTTGCACTGGTGCTATCGTTGTCAAATATTAAGAACAGAGCCAATACAAGGTTGTTGTCCGCTTTCTTGCCAATAGGCAAGAAGGTAAGAAAAAGACAGAATATACAATATGTATATTTGTGACAAACTACAAAGCAATCTGAAAACGTTAACAAAACAGGAGTAATTTAATTCCACTAAGGTGACATAATTACTTACAATATTGAACCTCTAGACATTTCAAGTCACTGCCCAACCATGCCCATCATCCCCTTTTGTAGACAGCAGCATTCTGAATTACTCTCCATATGGCACATGGCGGAACCCTGCAAATGAAAACAGCGGGAAATATCAAAGAATTCCAATCCCCCTTCCTCCCCACCTCCCCAATTCCAAAGACCCCTATAAGTGAACAGGGTCATGTTCATTGAGGTTTGCATAGMAAAACATTTTGCAARGTGAAATGAAAATGAGRGTTTCTTATTAGYRAAGTCCAGGAAATCCCTCCTTGTTTCAGGCAGTTTTTTCCCATTTGGTGCCTAATGGACATGATCCTGATCTTTATCTTGTCTAGCATGGTATTTTGGGAAATCAGCCCCCGAAAKATTGGCCATTATAATCCTCTTATCAAAGTCTGATGTCTGAGAAGCAACAGACAATTAAGAGGTGGCCACTAATGAAGGAGATTAAGGACTCATATTAAAAACATTAAGGAGTGAAGGAGTTCTGTACCTTGGGTACAGAGAAAGGAGATAATACATACATTTGCCAAGGGTTGACATGGCAAAATGATGTACCTGTTTTTGACAATGAATTAGACCGTCCGGTAAATCATACNATTCCAATTTTCTGTTATTTGGTCTGGACCTCTATCTTGAGGATATAGAAAAGAGTACATTCACAGGCAAGACGGGGAGAGGGGATGATATGAAACTATTTGCACTAGTTCTATCATTATCAAATATTAAGAACAGAGCAAATACAAATAGGTTGTTGTCTGCTTTCTTGCCAACAGGCAAGATGTTAAGAAAAACACTGAATATACAATATGTATATTTGTTACAAATTACAAAGCAATCTGAACATGATAACAAAACAGGAGGAATTTAATTCCAATAAGGTGACAGATACTTACCGTATTGAACTTCCAGACATTTTAAGTCACTGCCCAATCATGCCCATCATCCTCTTTTGTAGACAGCAGCATTCTGAATCCCTCTCCATATGGCACTTGGCGGAGCCCTGAAGAGAAAAACAGCGGGAAGCGGGAAATATCAAAAGATTCCAATCCCCCCATTCCTCCCCACCTCCCTAATTCCAAAGACCCCTATAAGTGAACTTGGTCATATTCGTTGAGGTTTGTATCAGAAAGTTTTGCAATGGGAAACGAAAATAAGCGTTTCTTATTAGACAAGTTCCGGAAATCCCTCCCTGTTTCAGTCAGTTTCATCCCAATTGGTGCCTAAAGAACATGACCCTGATCTTTATCTTGTCTAGTATAGCATTTGGGGAAATCAGCCCCCGAAACATTGACCACCAGTACAATCCTCTTATCAAATGTCTGAGAAGCAACAGACAATTAAGAGGTGCCCACTAATGAAGGAGATTAAGGACTAATAGTAACAAGCATTAAAAGGATTTGTGTTCATGGGGCACAGACAAAGGAGATAATACACTGCATGACCAAAAGTATGTGGACACCTGCTCATCCAACATCTCATTCCAAAATCATTGGCATTAATGTGGAGTTGGTGCCCCTTCGCTGCTGTGACAGCCTCCACTCTTCTGGGAAGGCTTTCCACTATATGTTGGAACATTGCTGCGGGGACTTGCTTCCATTCAGCCACAAGAGCATTAGTGAGGACAGGAACTGGGCAATTAGACTTGGCTCGCAGTCGGCGTTCCAGTTCATCCCAAAGGTGTTCAATTGGGTTGAGCTCTGTACAGGCCAGTCAAGTTCTTCCACACCAACCTAGACAAACCAATTCTGTATGGGCCTCACTTTGGGCAGTGGGGCATTGTCATGCTGAAACAGGAAAGGGCCTTCCACAAACTGTTGCCACAAAGTTGGAAGCACAGAATCGTCTAGAATGTCATCGTATGCTACAGGGTTAAGATTTCCCTTCACTGGAACTAAGGGGCGTAGACCGGACTATGAAAACAAAACTTTACAGTTGGCATTATGAATTTGGGCAGGTAGCGTTCTACTGGCATCCGCCAAACCCAGGTTCGTCCACTGGACTGCCAGATGGTGAAGCGTGAGTCATCACTCCAGAGAACGCATTTCCACTGCTCCAGAGTCCAATGGCGGCGAGCTTTACACCACTCCAGCTGACGCTTGGCATTTTTCAAGGTGATCTTAGGCTTGTGTGCGATGCTCGYCCATGGAAACCCATTTAATAAAGCTCCAAATGAACAGTTATTGTGCTGACATTGCTTCCAGAGGCAGAATGGAACTCGGGAGTGAGTGTTGCATCTAAGGATAGACAATTTGTATGCGCTTCAGCACTTGGTGGTCCCGTTCTGTGAGCTTGTGTGGCCTACCACTTCGCGGCTGAGCCATTGTTGCTTCTAGATGTTTCCACTTCACAATAACAGCACTTACAGTTGCTGGAGCATATCTAGCAGGGCAGAAATTTGACAATCTGACTTGTTGGAAAGCTGGCATCCTATGATGGGGCCACGTTGAAAGTCACTGAGCTCGTCAGTAGGGCCATTCTACTGCCAATGTTTGTCTATGGAGATTGCATGGCGGTGTGCTCGATTTTATTATCCTGTCAACAACGTGGGTGTCCACATACTTTCGCATATATAGTGTATGTAAATTGAGAGTTCAAGGAAATTTGCCAAGCGTGATATACCTGCTTTCGACAATGATTTAAAATGTCCGGTAAATCATGCATTGATTTCAATGTAATTACGTGCAAGGATTCCAGACTCTATGATTTGTGTGGTTCAATTGGAACTTCCTGCTTGTTACAGTTGCAGTTCATGAAACAACTCCATTCCGCTCACCAAGAGAGAGAGAGAGAGAGAGAGAAAGAGAGAATAGAGAAGGAGAACAGAGGGAGACAACGTCTTGAGCCGGGATCAGGAGACATTTCACAAGGATTTGGCTCAGCCTCTTAAAAACCTCATTGACAACTGAGATCGAAACAAACATTTCCAGAATAGTTACCGTCAACTGTCCAGGATGCCATCATTGCAAGTAAGGTTTTATTTAGGTTTAGGAAGGAATCTAAATTTGATATTTTGTAGCAGTATTTCGGTGAGCACACACACAAAACACACATTTCTAATTCTTTTAATACATCAATTGTAAATGTAATGGCATATATAATTATAATATAATATAATTGCATGTATATAAAAAACAAACTTGTAAGCTAGGATTGGGTCCCAATTCCATTTCAATTATGGAAGTAAACTGTAATTGGATCATAATTTCAGTTCAATTTCTGAATTGAGTGAATTGAAATGGAATTGACCCCAACCTATCATCATTGTTGTCTCTCCTCTGAACCATCCTTGTTCCAAGACATGGTAACATTCACCAATGCCAATAGTCTCTGTTTCTCAACAGCAGCCTAGTTTTGCAGTGCTCAGTGTGCCAGTTAGTGGCATTTGTTGGCCCTTCTAGGTGCGTACACACATAGCATGTCCTTGAAAACGTTGCGCTCTTCCCTCTCACACCTGCAAAGCTGTCATATTGGCTCTTGTCACTTTTCTCCTAAGGTTACTATACACGCTGTGGAAGGTGACTGAGGAGGAGAGGCAGACAGACAGTCAGTCGTACACCAAACCTGTCTACGGTATGAATCAGACCTGGTTTCAACATTGTATTTATTTTCTTTCAACTATTTGAGCTGTGCTTGATTGAGCTTGCCTGGTGCAATCGAAACACTCGAATAGTACAGAAAATGCCAATCCATTTTTAGAATTTATGCTACGGCAATGGGTGGTGAATTGATATAGTGTTTGCTAAATCAATGAGATTTCCCGGTTCAGTTACCAAATCAAAAATACTATAGACGATTTAATACGAACGTCTAGATAATATTGAGCAAGAAAAAAGGTAATTTATTCAGAAATGACATCAACTCAATCTTTGCACTTTTTATTAGACAGTTTCAGTTCAGTATTCCACTTTGACTTCAGCACATTAGGGCCATGAAGCAAATGGTTCCAATAACTCTAATCCAACACTGGTAGTAAAGTATTACCTGTCAGTTTTTCATCATCAATTGCTGGAATTTGATACTCCCCAAAGTAATCTCAAATATACAGCTATGAGAGACTACATAGCACCTTTTAGAGGGAGAGAGAGAGAGAGGCAGAGAGAGAGAGCATCGTTACAACACTGTACATAGCCATAATAGGACATTTGAAATGTCTCTATTCCTCTGAAACGTTTACTGTGTACTGTAAAAACAAATCTGTCTATTTCACTTTTGTTTATTATTTATTTCACTTGCTTTGGCAATTTAAACATACAATATACAGTGCATTCGGAAAGTATTCAGACCCCTTGACTTTTTCCACATTTTGTTACTTTTCAGCCTTATTCTAAAATGGATTAAATAAACATTTGTACTCATCAATCTACACAGAATACCCCACAATGACAATTTTTTAAGATAAAAAAACAAACATAAGTATTCAGAACCTTGGCTAAGAGACTCAAAATTGAGCTCAGGTGCATCCTGTTTCCATTGATCATCTTTGAGATGTGTCTACAACTTGATTGGAGTCCACCTGTGGTAAATTAAATTGATTGGACATGATTTGGAAAGGCCCACACCAGTCTATTTATGGTCTGACAGTTGGCGGTGCATGTCAGAGCAAAAATCAAGCCATGTGGTTGAAGGAATTGTCCATAGAGCTCAGAGACAGGATTGTGTCGAGGCAGTTTGGGAACCACCAAGACTCTTCCTAGAGCTGGCCGCACTGAGCAAGCGGGGGAAAAGGACCTTGATAAGGGAGGTGACCAAGAACCCGATGGTCACTCTGACAGAGCTCCAGAGTTCATCTTTGGAGATGAGAGACACTTCCAGAAGGACAACCATCTCTGCAGCACTCCACCAATCAGGCATTTATGGTAGAGTGGTCAGATGGAAGCCCTTCATCAGAAAAAAACTAATGACAGCCTACTTGGAGTTTGCCAAAAGGCACCTAAAGACTCTCAGACCATGAGAAACAAGATTCTCTGGTCTGATGAAACCAAGATTGAACTCTTTGGCCTGAATACCAAACATCACGTCTAGAGGAAACCTGGCACCATCTCCACTGTGAAGCATGGTGGTGGAAGCATCATGCTGTGGGGATGTTTTTCAGTGGCAGGGACTGGGAGACTAGTCAGGATCAAGGCAAAGATCCTTGATGAAAACCTGCTCCAGAGCACGCAGGACCTCAGACTGGGGCGAAGGTTCACCCTCCAACAGGACAACGACCCTAAGTACACAGCCAAGACAACGCAGGTGTGGCTTCAGGACAAGTATCTGAATGTCCTTCAGTGGCCCAGGRAGAGCCCGGACTTGAACCCGATTGAACATCTCTGGAGAGACCTGAAAATAGCTGTGCAGTAACGCTCCCCATCCAACCTGACAGAGCTTGAGAGGATCTGCAGAGAAGAATGGGAGAAACACCCCAAATACAGGTGTGCCAAACTTGTAGCGTCATACCCAAGTACTGAATACGTAAGTAAATGAGATATTTCCTTTTTATATATATATATATATATGTATTTGCAAACTTTTCCCCAAAAAAGTTTTTGCTTTGTCATTATGGGGTATTGTGTGTAGATTGAGAATGTATTCATTTTATAATCAGTTTTAGAATGAGACTGTAATTAAACAAAATGTGGAAAAAGTCAAGGGGTGTGAATACTTTCCAAATGCACTTTACAGTATATGCAAAAGTATGTGGACACCCCTTCAAATTAGTTTGGCTATTTCAGCCATACACCTTGCTGACAGGTCTATAAAATCGAGCACACCGCCATGCAATCTCCATAGACAAACATTGGCAGTAGAATGGCCCTTACTGAAGAGCTCAGTGACTTTGAATGTGGCATTGTCATAGGATGCCACCCTTCCAACAAGTCAGTTCCTTAGATTTCTGCCCTGCTGGAGCTGCCCCGGTCAATTGTAAGTGCTGTTATTGTGAAGTGGAAACATATAGGAGCAACAACGGCTCAGCCGCGAAGTGGTAGGCCACACAAGCTGACAGAACGGGACCACCAAGTCCTCAAGCGGGTAGCGTATATAAATAGTCTGTCCTCGGTTGCAACACTCACTACTGAGTTCCAAGCTGCCTCTTGTAAGCAACGTCAGCACAAAAACTGTTTGTTGGGAGCTTCATGAAATAGGTTTCCAAGGCCGAGCAGCCGCAAACAAGCCTAAGATCATCATGCGCAATGCCAGGTTTTGGCTGGAGTGATGTAAAGCTCACCGCCATTGGACTCTGGAACAGTGGAAATGCGTTCTCTGGAGTGATGAATCACGCTTCACCATCGAATAGTCTACGGACAAATCTGGTTTTAGCGGATGCTAGGAGAACACTACCTGCCCCAATGCATAGTGCCAACTGTAAAGCTTGGTGGAGGTGGAACAATGGTCTGGGGCTGTTTTTCATGGTTRGGGCTAGGCCTCTTAGTTCCAGGGAAGGGAAATCTTAACGCTACAGCATACAATGACATTCTAGACGATATTGTGCTTCCAACCTTGTGGCAAAAGTTTGTGGAAGGTCCTTTCCTGTTTCAGCATCACAATGTCCCTGTGCACAGAGCGAGGTCCATACAGAAATTATTTGTCGAGATCGGTGTGGAAGAACTTAACTGCCTTGCACAGAGCCCTTACCTCAACCCCATCGAACACCTTTGGGATGAATTGGAATGCCGACTGTGAGGCGGGCCTACTCGCCCAACGTCAGTGACTGACCTCACTAATGCTTTTGCGAGCGAGAGAGAGAGTGTGTACAGGATTAATAGTACTTCAGGCATCTTCAGTATGATGCACACCGAATTTGATTTACTCCATCACTCACTCTAGGAGGATGACTCTACAACTTCACAACCAATCCCTCATCCTTTATTCAAAACCGCCCCTCCCCCCCATCTCTCTCTTTCTCTCTCTTATTCAATCTCCATCTACACCGCACGCCTTCACACTTCCCAAACTTTGTTGTCATACTCTATGGCTAGACGGCAAGACACAGGTATAGCATAGCTATCTGACAGAGACATACTAGATGGGTGTTTTAGAGGGAAAAATACTCCAAATGCCTTTAACCAGTCAGTAACACAGCGGGATGCCATGGCAGCCTCATGCCCTTAATAACGGTAGCTGTCAATGCAGACAAGGTTGCTGAACTCGAGAGGAGCCTGTCAAAAACTCTGCGGCTGTGACTAGCAGAGCCACTATTGAATGTAAACATGAGTACCCATTTGTACAAGCTGGGGGGTTTGGCTGATAAAACGACCATTCTTTCTTTCAAAGCTGGTTCAAATCAAGACCACAGTACGGTTTACCTATTGACATTTTAAGGGCTTGGTTTGCTTGTCTTAGCTGTAATTTACTGTTCTGAATTGGTCTGATTGAACGTTGTGTTAAAATAGTCAAATGAGTGACATCAGGGGTTTGTTTAGAAGATTCAAATGTCTAAAAGAATGCAGGTATGTTTATTTCTATGCAAACAGTCTGTGACGTTGCTCTCTTGAATAAGCTCCATGTTTTAGACCATCAGACCACTAAAGTCTTGTATAAAGAGCTAAACAATTTGTTGAAATGACTGGGGTTCTCACTTTGTTTCATTGTCCAGGGACAGGTTGCTACAGTTGTATTTCCTACACATACAAACACCACTTTGTTTTTTTTATGGTAGAATGAATACATTTGGTACATACAGTACTATCCGACATACTTTAATGTGGAATGGCAACCCTAAAACACCAATGACAACATGATGGTAAGGTACTTAATATTAATTCCACAAAAATATAAATTGTTTGTTATCACTGTCTTCCCAGTGACAGACGTTAAGCACAGTGACTCAGACAAAAGAAAGGAGAAGTTAAGTCAACGAGAATGGAGGCACGAAGATAAGTGAGAAGGGTGTCAAATTAAAAAAGGGGCAATACAAATGGATGAAAATTGATTTTAAGTTGTGATAGTTCCAATAAAGAAAACACCAACCTAAAAAATGGGCTCACAAAAACGCCTCAGAAACAAAATGGTGCCATTAACGATATAATAGGATTATAGTTTCTGTTTGTTTGTTATGGTGGATAAAGAAAATCAGCGTTAAGAGAAAAAGCTTAACAGCACTCTGATATCACTGCCTCTGAAAATTAGCGGCAGACAGAGATCATTTGCATATTAATGTATTGTTTTCGGATTTTGCCTCGTTAACTAGACCTAGCGCAGCGAACTAGCTATTGCCAATTATTTCCGCCAAGCACGCTGTCATAAACACATAGAAAAATCTGCTGGTTCTGGGGTGTCATTTTTAGATAAAATGTATCGTCAAACCTATATGAATTTGCACACCAATGATGAGAGCTTGAGTGATGCGTGAGTGGGAGGTGATTTATTTATGAATAACATCAAAGTTGTGCGGGCACTTAAAAATGTGGTGAAAACAGGCATTCTTTGTGTGTGTGTGTGTGTGTGTGTGTGTGTGTGTGTGTGTGTGATGTGATTTGGTGTTGTGTGTGTGTGTGTGTGGTGTGTGTGTGGTGGTGTGTGTGTGTGTTGTGTGTGTGTGTGTGTGTGTGTGTGTGTGTGTGTGTGTGTGTGTGTGTGTGTGTGTGTGTCAATGCACATCTTAAGTGGATAATTTAAAAAAAAACTAGTGGAATTGTCATTTGATTTTAATTATCGTGTACAACTTCAGACAGTCCTCGATACAACGTTCCCAAAAAAGGCATATGGCTGAATACAAGAGGATAATGTGACAGGCTGTTAATTACAGACTTGGGTTATTGTTGTTCTCTGGGGATAAACAAGGTTTACACCACTACACACCTACAGTAAACAGAGGCTGAGGACACACAGGCCAGAATTCAATTGGACATTGAACAAAAATATAAAAACAACATGTAAAGTGTTGGTCCCATGTTTCATGAGCTGAAATYAAATATCTCAACAATATGAAGGAGTATTTCCATCTGTAGTAGAGCCCTTTTGTAGGGAAAAAATTATTCTGATTCTGAAATCCATAGATTAGGGCCTAATGAATTTATTTAAATTGACTGATTTCCTTATATGAACTGTAACTCAGTAAAATCTTTTAAATTGTTGCATGTTGCGTTTATATACCAATTCAGTACAGACAATAGAGTTGCAAAGGGCAGTGAAAGTAGACAGGGTTAACACAGCATGCAGAATAGCCAGATTGAAAGCTAGTTGGTCACGCTTGTCTTACATATTCAGGCCCAACCAACGTAACTAACTCAAAACATTAGTCCCTCCGTTTTCAGATTCATCTCCCTAAGTTGTGTCCCAACTGAAGAGTTTCAAAGGGTACCCTGGGCTCAAGGTAGATTAACTTCCGACTCATCCTCATTCAACTGCAGATTACATTTCAGTGATTCGTTTGCATCTTTCGACCATGTCGTTACACATCGCTGGTGGTCTAACTTGTTAGTGCTCTGTGGAGCTGGTATCAGAGGATATGAGCGTCATTGATCTCAGTCTCTGGCGGCTAACCCGTTCTCCATTCGTTCTCCCCTCACCGGTTCTCCATTTGGGCTCCCCTCACCGTGTCGACTTTCCCCCACCATGGTTCGCCAACGTAATGACCATCTCTGGGCTAGTTTAGTAAAAAGTTGCCTTGTCGACATGACCGCAGTTGCCCGGGTTCAAAACACGGACCTTAGTGAAATGTAACCCCTCCCCACCCAGCCACCCACCCAGCATCCCCAAGGCTTCCCCTGAAAGAGAATGATGAAAAGGGGCCTGGAGAAAAGAGAAGATGGGAAGGATGAGGGGAAAAAAACTGAGTGAGCCCAGCTAGACAGATAAGATGGCAGGCGGTTTTGGCCCGCGCTTCACTCCACATCGCCCTAGCTACTGATCTGTTCTCCCGACACTGCCCGCCGAGCACATTTCCATCACAGCAGCATCAAACTGATCAAAAAGCTCCTCAAATGGCTCCAGGCACTGCTTTCTGTATGGCCTTCATATTAACCCTTTCCTGGACTACTGGGGTGGTGTAACACAGTACATTGAGTGTCCATGTATTGTACTATCAGAGAGTGAGATTCTAGTTGTGGAGTGTCTGTAAATGTGTAGGCAGTTTCAAGACTATCAATTCAAATTTGTACATTGTTGTTTTGTAAAAACAATAAGCTTCCATGTGTGTGTGTGTGTGTGTGTGTGTGTGTGGTGTGTGTGTGTGGTGTGTGTGTGTGTGTGTGTGTGGGTGTGTGTGTGGTGTATACACTAGCTTAATTGTTTGTTTTGCATCTGAGTGTGTCATATTGAAAGTGATTAGCACAACGAACAGGCCCCAAGGTGCACTCAACCCGTGCTTATCTCTTATCTCTCTCACACACACACACACACACACACACACACACACACACACACACACACACACACACACACACACACACACACACACACACACACACACACACACACACACACACACACACACACACACACACACACACACACACACACACACACACCCAAAACCCCCCCCCCCCCCCCACACCCCACAAAAACCCAACACCACACCACACACACACACACGCACACGATAACACACAGACACACATACACAGACACACACACATACACAGACACATACACAGACACACACACCCCTCTGTGTGCTCTTGATGTTAATGATAATATTACCAGGCCCCAGGCAGGAGATTGGAATGGGCCTTGGTAACGACCCATTAAAGGAGGAGGAGAGTGGCAGCCATCCCTATTCACTCAGTGAGCCATCACAATATACGCCTTGGCTTTAGATTGCAGTATTCATACAAGGTACACCATTGCTGTTTTAAAATGGTAGGGTTATGAGTACTAGTTGTACTCTACGCTGATATGAACATTGATTTTGTATATTCTATAGGGATTTCGCTGTCTGACGAACGTACATCCCAACACGCACACACACGCAAGAACGTATGCACTCACGCAAGAATACATGCACACAATCACTAAAGGCTACTTTGAGATAATACAAAAAGCACAACTCTATAGCAGCAGACAATAGAGAACATGTTAAATTGATAGAGTTGCATGAACCAAAGGGGGGGGGGGGTTATTTGATATTTTTATAAACAATGACAACATCATACAAACATCAACTACATCGCACCTGCCCAGACCCACTGGCATATAGCCCCATCTCCAGCACCCGCATCACTTTCCACCACATGGCCTGAAACTGCACCATTTTGTTTCTCTCCGTAGCCCACACACTTTCAATATTTAAGTAATAAATCATTTGATTTTTCCATTGTGCTAATGACGGTGAATTGATTGATTTCCACGTTTTTAGGATACGTTTTTTCAAGATGATTGATGAGAAGAGAATCGTCCAACCCATCGGGAATCTCACTACACCCCCATATGGCAAGTCTTGAAATATGCAGACAGATGGATTAAGAGTATGTTTACATAATAATACTTCTGACAGCCAAATTTCTAGCTCCACCCACAACGTGATATAAAACTTTTACATTCTGTCATGGAAATAAATGTCATTAACTGTTTCCATGCCTTTTCTTTTCCATCTGGACCAATTTATCGGAGAATTCTGAAAAGCTATTTAAGGATTTTTCCATAGCGTTGTGTTTTTAGGAAGGGATATTAGTTAGTGTAGAATACATTTAATTTTCTTCCATATTGTTATAGTGTTCTTAACTATAAAGTTCTTAATGTTCTTAGCTTTATCCATTGAAAATGAACAAGTAAAGACATTCTGGGGATCTTCAATATGTACCCATTGTTCCTCTTTAGTGCATTTAACAATATGTCGCAGGGTAAAGCCTTGGGTGGCGAGTTGATACAATTCCATGTCTGGAAGGTTAAAACCTCCGACTTAGAAGGATGTAAGATGTTTTTTAGGACCGAGTATACTTTTGTAAATAAGGTAGCTACTTTTCACAAAATGTTGAATAGAATTCTATAGGAAAGCCATCCATTCCTGGTGCTACCCATCCCGGATCCGGGATCATTCTCATCAGAAACGCTGACTAGCATAGCATAGCCTAGCGCCACAGGGATATAATATAATATAATTTCATGAAATCACAAGTCCAATACAGCAAATGAAAGATAAACATCTTGTGAATCCAGCCAACATGTCCGATTTTTAAAATGTTTTACAGCGAAAACACAACATATATTTATGTTACGCCCTCACCCATCCCAACATAACCGTCAAAAAAAGAGAGCGTATCTACCGCGCGTTATTTTGTCACATGTAGAAAAATAGCTCTTACGCTAGCAGCAAAAAACCACACACTTCACGCATGTAGTAAGAAATAGTGTAATCTATCCTAAACCTTGGAACAACTTCATCAGATGACAGTCATATGACATCATGTTATACAATACATTTTATGTATTTGTTTCATTATGTGGTAGTTGCATATTATAGCACCAAATCGTGGTTTTACATTGGCGCCATGTTTCAGAAATGGTCTCCAAAATAGAGCTAAAGTATAATTACAGATAGCAACGGGAAATACAGAATACTCATCATTAAACTTTATGGAAAATACATGTTTAACAATATAATTAAAGAGTACACTGGTTCTTATTGCAACCGCTGTGTTAGATTTAAAAATAACTTTAGTAAAAAGCGACAGCATGCAATAATCTGAGACAGCGCTCAGCCATTCTCCGCCTATGTTGGAGTCAACAGAAATACGAAATTACATCATAAATATTCCCTTACCTTTGATTGATCTTTCATCAGAATGCAGTGCCAGGAATCCTAGTTCCACAATAAATAGTTTTTTTGATTTTATAATGTCCATTACTTCTGTCGAATTAGCAACTTTGGCTAGCATGTGTAGTTCACGTGTCCATCGAACTTTACGCTAATGACCGAAAACTTAAAAAAGTGATATTACAAATCGAATAAACTGGTCAAACTCAGTTGAGAATCAATCTTCAGGATGTTTTTCTCATATATATCCAATAACGTCCCAAACGGAGCATTTCTTCATGTCTATCTAACACATTGTAGACAAGGACATCACATGCGTAGTGTGCGTGGCCAAGAACTGGCAATATGCCTGACCAGTCACTCCATTGGCTCTCATCCGGTCCCACATCAAGCTATATGCTTCATTCCACGTTCTACTGCCTGTTGACATCTAGTGGAAGGCGTATGAAGTGCATACAGATCCATAAATATAAGGCAATTGAATAGGCGATGCCTTTCACAGCGACCCATTTCAGAATTTTCACTTCCTGTTTGGAAGTTTGCCTGCCATATGAGTTCTGTTTTACTCACAGATATAATTCAAACAGTTTTAGAAACTTCAGAGTGTTTTCTATCCAATAGTAATAATAATATGCATATCATATGATCTAGGACAGAGTACGAGGCCGTTTAATTTGGGCACAAATTCATCCAAAAGTGAAAATGTCGCCCCCTATCCCTAAGAAGTTTTAACAGTATCTCATTTTTCTTCTTGGGTGATCTCTGTTTTTAGTGATTACTTTTTGTCTGCTGATAATTGCTTCAGAGTTGTTGAGTCTAAGAAGGCTGTAGGATCCATCCAACTATTGTTTAATTCTGATATACTGTATATACATGCAAACTTTTACATGTTATATTAATTACGTTGTTGTTTCTAATTACCGCTTTTGTATAATTATGTTTTAAAATTATAATTGGTTTAGCATGTATTTGTTTTGTGAGAGCTGTGCGATATTTACCAGGTTCATTTTCCATTAAGTAGTATGCTTTATTTGAGTTTAACCTGTAGTTGTTGGCTCTCTTCAAAAGTAAAAGATCGTATTCATTCTTAAGTTCCGAAATTGTATTTTCGTTTTCTACCATTTTCTAAGATAATGATTTATTACATTTTTATTGAAATTAAATTTCTGAATCAGATTGAACTTTGCAGAGTATGAGATTATTATCCCCCTAATGTACTCCTTAAAGGCATCTCAAATTCTATCAGAGGTCGGCTTTTCTCTGTCCTCTATGTCTACTTTTGTAGTGGTATAAGGTTTTTATTTTTTTATTTACGTATTTAATACATTTGGGGTCCAGAAGATGCACTCTGTTCATTCTCCAAACTCTGTCACTAAGTGTATTTTCTATTGGTGTAATTAAACATGTTACCGGAGAATGATCCGATATCACTATATCATTAATTATTTTAATCCAGTAAATTGTTTGGTGTATTTTTGGAAATAAGAATGTAGTCAATTCTTGAATAGCTTTTCTTACTTTCAGAAAAAAAAGGAATAGTCCTTTGTAGTTGGGGATAATAACATCTCCAGGTGTCTGGTAAATCATTTGTAGAGATTAACATTTTCAGCCTCTTTGGAGGCTCCCTAAATTTGTGAATAAAAACTGTGGATACATACATTGCACATACATTGTACATACATTTAAAGAAAGACTGCCACTTTTAAGAAAGAAATACAATTACATTGTAGTATAATTAAGTCATTTTTTTCTCTCTCTCCGAAACCAAATTCATCCCTCTCGGCACCACCCCTTTCCTTGTTCTCTTCCTTTTACCCACCCCCCCCCCAAAACAAGCTTGTCACCATACCTTTCCTCTTGCCCTCCCTTAACACCCATAGCCAACGTTCATGCCCAACCTCCATCCTTTCCCTCTCCTTCTTTCAAAAAATATTTACACCCCTCTAATACTACTACTTAATCATCCATTCTCCTTTATTCCACACAGAACATACACTCAATGCTCCACCAACCCTCATTTCTCTACCACCCATCCTTCACTCTCCCATCATATTGCACAGGACACCATACCCACGCATACCAAACAACATACACACACACACGAACGCACTGCACACACACACACACCACACAGCACAACACACACAACACACACACACACACACACACACACATCACACAGCACACACACACACACACCACATAACACACACACACAACACCACACACACACACACACACGACACACACACACACCACACACACACACAACACACCACACCACACATGCATGCATAGAATAATCATTGACAATTATTGACTTGCTAATTTCCTCTTTTATATTGTCTTTTCAGTGTCCATGTATCTCATTGGCTTTGGCTAATTCTATCATTACTTCTTAGAAAACAACAGTTTCTTGGGGACAATAGAGTCTAGATTGTATTGGGGGTAGTGTGAAGTACTATTGTCTCAATATACGATAAACTGGTCTTGGGCATCACTGTATGTAGCCTAGTGTGTTTATCTGTTTTTTCCACTTCTGCCTCTCTGCTGGGTACTGGGCTCTCTTTCAACTGGAAAGGTTTCCTGCAGCCGGTTTAGGGCTTCATCGGCTCTTGTGAACTCCCCTCCATTCTCTGTGTTCCCTTCCATATCAACAGTAWTGCTTGGATTCAGAGTTGGTTTGAGTCTCAGCATCGCTTTACTCACAGATTGGTATGCTGTTGTGTATAACTAACCGCTCACTGTCTCCCGGTTGCTTGGGGATATATTGCTCTATCGATTTTAATGGTGGCTCAATCTAAACTATGTTGTCTGGCTTCTACATATTTTGACGGTACAAAACAGTGRGACTATCTCCCCATGCGTCCTATCAGTAATTTCATGGGGCCATTAGTTCCTCTATGARATCATAGAGTAATTAACTCAATTCATAGGTTACCCTTCCGTACCTCGGTTGCGTCATGCCATTGTTATGAATGTTCTCATGCCGATGGCGCCAGAGTGGTGCCCAAAAGTCATGATAAGCCCAGTCATTCTGGAAGAGGCTAACGACTGTTTGGTCTAATTGACACTATAGTGGCCTGGAAATACGATGACATTGCTAAAGTAGGCAAATATCAGTACCATGTTTATTTTCATTTAGACAGATGGCAATGTTTGTCAAAAATAGCTAGCAATGCTAACGCTAGCTAAAATCCAGTTGTCTTCTATCAATCTTAGCTAGCTAGCTAACGTTATACTGAAATCAAAGTCAATATAGCGACATCAAAATGATGATGAAAGGTTTTCCTACTAATTATTTGCCTCCTTTTGTAATGTCATTGTAGTTCCAATAATGTACTTTTGATGAAATCTTAATCAGCGCTCATTGACAATGCATTTAGTAGAATCCAAAGCAAATGTTAGAAACAATACTGTGACGAAACGTGCAAACCATGAATAAGTTCTTAACGTCATCATTTGTTCTATTTCAAATGGAAACGATTGCCCTTCCCAGCTGGGGGGCAAGAGTACACCTCCATCTCTCAATATTAGCCACCATTTAATTAGATATTTGAGTAATATAAAATTAAAGTCTACTATACCTATAGTAGACTATACCKGGAAGCTATAGTAGACTATACCAGTACTATGCCAGGAAGCCTTGATAATAGCATCAGGTTCTGCCAATTAGGGAGATTGTCAGTCTGTCCCAGCTGGAAAAGCTGTGAGGCTGCTGGTTTTCTTTGTTGGCCACGAGGCATTTTGCTTGTTTTTGGAGTCTTTAGATTGGGCTTGCCTTTGGTAGTTTTCCTTTTTGTTCATAATTATGCTTCATCACCAACTGAACAACTATTAAGCTGCTTGGACTGGCCGACCAAGAGGTCAAGAAGGAGCTAAGATAAGGTGGCTGTCTCCTGGGTTCATGCATCCAACACGGTCCTCAAATGCTGATTTATCACATAAATGCACACGGTCATTTAGGTTACAGGACCATTTAGCTAGGCCTAAGACCCCTAGACATAGCGAGTGCAGCAAAATCAGTAGGCTAGTTATTGATTTCAGAACACTAGCAAGAAACTTTGTAAAGTTGCCTAAGCATTGAGGTAAGTTATGTACTTTTTTCTCTAGGCTAGCTAACATTTCCCCCTTTCAACATTGTTTTTTWAAGACTGGTTAATCACCATTGCTGCTGTGCAACAAGACAGACATGACATTGATTGACGGACCACATCAAATTTGCTTGCTAGCTAATGACAGATCATGTAAATTTGCCCAGCTAGCTAATAAGCTAACTTTCAGTGGATAAAAATATTTAGTTATCTCTAAATATTGTTTGATTTGCTTGCCAGTGATGATATCAGTAGTCAGACAGACAAGTTTACCAGAACGAGCTTAGACTCAAAATATACTTGTCAATTTCAATCTCTTTCCAAAAGCCTTATCTCTGATGAAGCAAGTTAAATGACACAAGTTGCTTGCTAAGTTAGCTAGCTACATGTCAAGAAAATAGGCTACCCTCACATATCTGAAATTACATGAATACCTATCATGAAAAGCATGCAATTACTTACTGAGGATAGAGCTAAATGTGCACAATTCCTTTCCAAATGATTTTAACATTTGTCAATGGTTTTAGAGGAGCTGGGGGTCTCCCTGCACCACAGCAGGTAAATTTAACTTTCTGCACCATATTGTGACGTTTACATTTACATTTAAGTCATTTAGCAGACGCTCTTATCCAGAGCGACTTACAAATTGGAAAGTTCATACATATTCATCCTGGTCCCCCTGTGGGGAATGAACCCACAACCCTGGCGTTGCAAGCGCCATGCTCTACCAACTGAGCCACACGGGACCGTATTGATAACAACCTATTGTGATCCATTTCAAAGGTGAATTCTCACTAGGTTTCTTTTTGTGACCGTTTTGTGTCAGTCATTTGTAACAAAAAGTGAAAGCTATTAACATGCTCATACTATCAAACTAGATTTTCTGTGTGCCTATTGGTTCCTTCTAGGATTTTGGACAGTTTGTTTTGTGTAAGTATAATGTATGTCTCTTGTCACTTTCAAACAGGCCACGCTCAATCTGTAATTTTTCGCAAACGACCCATCACCAGAGTGTCAGCTATTGACAGAGTGCAAGGTCAGCGTACTGTACACATTTTCAACACATACACCCGCACATGTAAAAGTTACATTCAGCAAGTTTTCTGGAATTCACACTGGATCTGTTAGCTTAAGTTGCTAGATAATTCACAGAGTAATTCAGAAACTTCCAATCAGGTCTCTTTTTTAACTCATAACAATTAAGTCAAATAGAGTTGAAGTCGGAYGTTTACATACCTTTGATTGAAGTCATTTTCAACCACTCCACAAARTTCTTGTTAACAAACTATAGTTTTGGCAAGTTGGTTTTGTGCATAACACAAGTAATGTTTCCAACAATTGTTTACAGACAGATTATTTCACTTATAATTCACTGTATCACAATTCCAGTGGGTCAGAAGTTTAKATACACTAAGTTGACCCTGTCTTTAAACAGCTTGGAAAATTTCAGACAATWWTGTCATGGCTTTAGAAGCTTCTGATAGGCTAATTGACATAATTTGAGTCAATTGCAGGTGTACKTGTGGATGTATTTCAAGGCCTGCCTTCAAACTCAGTGCCTCTTTGCTTGACATCATGGGAAAATCAAAAGAAATCAGCCAAGTTGTAGACCACCACAAGTCTGGTTCATCCTTGGAAGCAATTTCCAAACGCCTGAAGGTAACACGTTCATCTGTACAAACAATAGTACGCGACTATAAACACCATGGGACCACACACCCGTCATACCACTCAGGAAGGAGCCGCATTCTGTCTCCTAGAGATGAACGTACTTTGGTGCAAAAATTGCAAATCAATCCCAGAATAACAACAAAGGACCTTGTGAAGATGCTGGAGGAAACAGGTACAAAAGTATCTATATCCACAGTAAAACAAGTCCTATATCGCCATTCCTTCAGCAAGGAAGAAGCCTCTGCTCCAAAACCGCCATAAAAAAGCCAGACTACGGTTTGCAACTCTGGTCTGATGAAAGAAAAATAGAACTGTTTGGCCATAATGACCATCCTTATGTTTGGAGGAAAAAGGGGGAGGCTTGCAAGCCGAAGAACACCATCCCAACCGTGAAGCATGGGGGTGGCAGCATCATGTTGTGGGGGTGCTTTGCTGCAGGAGGGACTGGTGCACTTCACAAAATAGATGGCATCATGAGGCAGGAAAATTATGTGGATATATTGAAGCAACATCTCAAGACATCAGTCAGGAAGTTAAAGCTTGGTCTTAAATGGGTCTTCCAAATGGACAATGACCCCAAGCATACTTCCAAAGTTATGGCAAAATGGCTTAAGGACGACAAAGTCAAGGTATTGGAGTGGCCATTACAAAGCCCTGACCTCAATCCTATAGAAAATTTGTGGGCAGAACTGAAAAAGTGTGTGCGAGCATGGAGGTCTACAAACCTGACGCAGTTACACCAGCTCTGTCAGGAGGAATGGGCCAAAATTCACCCAGCTTATTGTGGGAAGCTTGTGGAAGGCTACCCGAAACGTTTGACGCAAGTTAAACAATTGAAAGGCAATGCTACCAAATACTAATTGAGTGTATGTAAACTTTTGACCCACTGGGAATGTGATGAAAGAAATAAAAGATTAAATAAATCATTCTCTCTACTATTATTCTGACATTTCACATTCTTAAAATAAAGTGGTGATCCTAACTGACCAAAGACAGGGAATTTTACAAGGATTAAATGTCAGGAATTGTGAAAAACTGAGTTTAAATGTATTTGGCTAAGGTGTATGTAAACTTCCGACTTCAACTATATAACACCCCATTACTTAAATACACATCCAATTCTAGTTTTTCTCGTATTGGTGTTGTGTGGCACTTGGTGAAAAAATTGATTTGTTGGCTCTCCAAAATGTGGCTTGTGTGTGTATAAATAACAGAAGTGACTCGCCTATCAGTGATGTGTGTGTTAGCGGTGAGAGCGGTATGTGTGTGTATGAGTGTGTGTGGGGGGTGAAACGTGTGGATTTTCCCACCGCAGTGCTGTCTCGTTCCCCTCGTTCCCGGTGACAGGTCTGATCAGAAAGTGATGACAGCCTATGATTGTCAAACAGCCTGTCGCTGAGTGGCAGATTGGCTTTGGCATACGCTAACACTCTCCCTCACTCCCCCCTCCCTTTGCCCCCTTCTCCCTGTTTTTGTCACATCTCTGTTTCCTGGCAGTCGGGGCTTAACTTGGAGTGAAAGTAAAAAAAACAAAAAACAACAGACACAGGCAGTGAGCATACCACCAGGGGACCTCAATCTCGGTGTGTTGTTGTGCTAAGGGAGTCATATTCAATGTTGCACGTCAAGGTTCCCACTGTTAGGTGAAATGAAAGCCATCGAAGATAGTGACAATGTGGGAGTCGCAGCTCAGGCTGAAGAAAGAGAGCCGGGTTTGGCGAGTGCCTTGCTCAACTCAAAATAAGGCCTACACCCATCACACTCAATGACTTGACAGGTAGGATATTTCCAGCACATTCTGATAGTCAGTAAAGAGTGTCAAACAGAGTGCATTTCCGGATGATGCACTTCCAGAGATGTCCACTGTAAAAAAAAGAAAAAAAAATACTGTATAGATATTATATATTAAAATAAATATTGAAATATTATAATAAGTGACCATGCTTAAGTGAATAATAACTTTGCCATCCCTAATTTCATTATTTACTGTACCTCGCTACAGCAATCAACCCGGTGTATTAGAACTCAGGATAAGACCCAGACGCAGACAGCTAGAATCACAGATGTTTATTGACCAAACAGGGGGCAGGCAAAATACAGGTCAAGGGCAGGCAGAGGTCCGTAATTCAGGTTAGAGTCAGGAAGGTACAGAACGGCAGGCAGCCTCGGGGTCAGGGCAGGCAGAATGGTCAGAACCGGGGAAACTAGGAAACAGAAACTTGAGGAAACAGGAATACGAGAAAGCACGCTGGTAAGTCCTGACAAGACGAACTGCCAACAGACGAACATAGCACACGGGTATACATGCACAGGGGATAATGGGGAAGATGGGCGATGCCTGGAGGGGGGTGGAGACAAGCACAAAGACAGGTGAAACCGATCAGGATGTGACATTGTGTGCAGTATGGCAATGTCAACAACAATATATGGTTTAAATCTACTATACTATCACAGAGGGCTCAACTTAATAAAAATGAGCTAGTCTTTGCTTCATGTAGAACTGGCCTTTGCATTGCTTCTAGTTATAACCAGGACACAGTGGCTTCACCATCCAACCAGCTACAAGGAGAATGATGGATATATTGGAATGTATCCTTCAGAAGGACCTAAGCCCCACCCCTAACCCTAACACTGACGATAGGAGAATCTCAATTGGTTTTGCTCGACTTCTCACGCCCTCTCTTCTGTCCTCTCCTTGCCTCTTTTTGAAAAAGGCGAAAGGTAATCGAGGAGAGGTGGCGAGGAGAGGAAATGTAGAAACAATTGCGCTTGTATGAACTGAAACTATCCTTCTCCACTCATCAAGCAAATGACATTTACAGAGGAATCCCAAAATATATGT
This sequence comes from Salvelinus sp. IW2-2015, assembly GCF_002910315.2. Classification (NCBI taxonomy): domain Eukaryota; kingdom Metazoa; phylum Chordata; class Actinopteri; order Salmoniformes; family Salmonidae; genus Salvelinus; species Salvelinus sp. IW2-2015. The sequence goes on from NC_036870.1 coordinate 13,034,831, forward strand.
GTAAAGTGGTAAAATAAAATGTAGCTGGTTGTGCCAGGCATTTTATAGATAGAAGACAAGTAACATATCGTTTTTAAATTAGTGGATGCTTTTCTCCTCTGAGAAAACAACAGCTGATTTAAATGGGGTGTGGTGGATTTCGAAACGCTTCTGTGATAGGGAGTCGATAGAATACCGATGAGGTTCCTCAGCGGGGAGGAGGCTATCGAGGAGAAGAGGACACTCTTCCATTCACCTATTAACGAATTGACACTCTCCCCGACCACTCGGGTCACGGAGGAGAGGAGGACGGAGTGAAGGAGAGGACAGATTTTTGCCAGTTGAGAATCTCAGCATCTACGGGACTGAGCCATGCCCACCACCCCTCTGATTGGTCCTCTGGTCAACTGGGACTCTATGGATGCATCTCTATAGTCAGAAGGGGTTTACTCTACTCATCTCCTCTCCTTATCTCCTGTTCTTGATCTTCACTGATCTGAAAACAGAAAGATGTGTTGTCTGCTCTTTCATTTCAGCACAGATGAAAAAGCACAATTAATAGAATTAAAATACTTAAATATTTGTTATCAAGCACTTCGAAACAAGGACTTAAAATCAGCTGATGCTCCCCTGGCTATTTACAGGGGAGCATCCCTGATTTGATTAATCCATTCTGCTGTAATAATATTCAAGCTCACAAAAAATATGATCACCTGGGAATCTGTTTGAAATAAAAAAAAGTATGTGTGACAAAGTATTCTCAAAGTGTGACAAGCTATAGTCCTCTGTCCCTCGCAAACTTTGTTGAAGTCAGCTCTGCTGCTTCAGTCGCAAGATCTGGGACACGGCAAACTCTCGGTGGAGATGTTAGGTAAGATGAAAGTGACAAGCCAGCATCCATCTTCAACTTGTCTATTTATATGTATATTCATATTCATGAGCTATCGGACCATCGCGCCACCATGCATTTAGCGTTATTGTTAAAGGTGAACTTCAGCCTCCCTCCTGGCAGCTGACAGAGAACAATGACTCTAGCTGAGTGACAAAATACCGGCAGGCCTGCGTGCTAAATCATCCACCCTGACTTAGGTGCCTCAGAAGCAGAGGAATCTCATCTGGGGGACTTGTAAAAAATGACTCTCCCCTTCACTTTGGGCATTAAGTGTATTGTTTGTTCCCTTATTAATACATCTCTTTAAGATATATACTGTATGTATAGTAGTTACTGTAGAACAGTAGGCTGAGTTCCGAGGATATGTCCGTTAATTTACGGCCTTCCCGTTTTAACAGACCATGTGACTCCTGCAAACTTTTATCATTGTGTCAGTGTAGAGAGGTCCACGTGCTCGTGTTGGAACTTTTGGCGCGAGGGGGGGAAATGCACTCTTCATAAGCAGGAGAAGGCCGTTAACCTTTAAGCGAATGGATAATTCTAAACAGCACTGTAAAATTAATAGACTCTAAACATCAGCGTCGAAAGCAAGCAGCCTTGTCCACCACTCCATAATCCGTACAGCCGTATATCAGTGGCTCAACGCGTCCATTCATGACAGTTATGGGACATATGCTCTTAAAAAATAAACCATGACAGGACAAAGTGTTTATAGTCGTCTCTTCACACAACATCATGTGCTACGGAGTGAGCTGTGAATGATTGCCCTGTCTCTTAAAGTAAGCTATTACATTGTGTACTGGGATTCAATGAGAAGAGGTGAGTCAGGCACAGTAAGTTACAGTTCGTTTAACTAAACCACTAACATTTTCCATTAATATGGGAAAAGCACAATAATGAGGAAGTTGCCCTTCCCTTCTTTTCGGTTCAAAGGTCACCCCCTGAATTGTAATGGTGATCTTAGTTCTCATCATACACTCCGCTTGTTACTTTTGATGAGGTCATAACGAAGCCTCTCCAGTGCCCACAAAATAACCCTTCCCCCTCTAGTCTTGTTACTACATCAGATAGAGGGGAGCCAGCCATGTACGTGACCCCAGACATACATTATGCATAGATAGACTGATGGATGAGGATGGAGAAGAAACAGTGTGCCTTCAAAGTGACATGGCGGCAGGGATGTCAATGATGTCGGCAGCACCAGCGGCAGGGATACATATCAACATTGCTCCATCAATTTCAAATCAATGGGACATGTTTGTACATACTGTGAGTGCATCTGGTAGGATACAAGTGAGGTTCAGCCTGGTTCTCAGTATGGATGTATGACAATGTATCACTATTTTAGTTAACTTTTTTGTCTGTGTGTGTGTGTGCGTGTGCGTGTGCGTGTGCGTGTGCGTGCGCGTGCGCATGCGCGTGTGTGTGTGTGTGCTGCACTAATGGTGGGGGACAATTAAGTGAATGCGATTGTCGCGGTCATGACAAGTGAATGCTATGAACATGAGACGGATTGGGACTGCAGACTATTGCAGTTCCGATAGGGAAACATATTGCCAATTTGATCAGTCAAAGTGATTGTTGACTCTTAAGAAGGACACTGCAGTTATGGAAAGTGTGTATGACTACCTATCTGGGTTTGTATACGACCATCCATTGAAGAAGGAAGTTCTATCCGCCATCATCCCCCTGGAGTCCCTTCCCCGCGAGATTTCATCTGACAGCATTGCTGTACATAGAAACGCCTTCACCTCTCAGCATTATGCGGATGCACCGTCCGTGGTTCGAGTGAGCCTCGTTCGACAAGTGTCAGCAGCTTGCAGGTTTTTGGCTAATGATGCCGCACTGGCTAGCCCGCTGCCCCTCCGTGGGKTCCCGCAACCAAGAAACGTCCATCTCACTGATTAAAAACAAAACCAACCCCCCACAAAAAAAGCAGGAGGGAACATGAACCACTGTCAAGTCAGACTTGACGAGGACACAAGATCTGTGTCACCTGAATTTACAGGCATAATTATGACAGCCAAGTTGTGATCGCCCGTCTAGGACGTGTCACTTTTTGGAGTTTGCGCTTATTCTCATGTAAATGATGTCAGGAATCAGGATTGGACAGAATGTGAATGAAACTCTAGACGTTACGGGACCCACCACAATGTCCAAGGCTTATATACCAACCATGTGACAGCAGTTTCTCTTGTACCTCGGGGGGTTGGAAAACACATAGACATTCAAATCGGGCAACCTGTGCCAGGAATAGTCCCACATAACAAGGGAATGTCGACAGAATAATGTTATGAACCTCAGACTACGAGAAAGTACGAGCCATCTCTTTTCCTCAGGCCCTAAAGGCTAAATCTACATTTCCTATACACAAATGGGGAAAGAGCTATCTCTGTTATTACGGATGTACACAGGCAACTTTTTTCCTCTTATCAATTTAAGATTTGATTGCTAGAGGAATCCCACTGCAGCAGTAGTAGCTTTTGTTGCCCGTGGAGGCCCTATGCAATTACAGACTGAGGAAATATTATTCAGCCCGGGTGCAATTCAATCATTTAGTCTCGAACGCATGGAAATATATACCGATCTAACCACAATGCATGTGGACTGAGGGAAGAATACATAAATTAGACATAACAAATGTATTTCTACTCATTGTTTGTACATGAGACGGTATATCCCGTCAGTCAGAAATAATAATGGCTTATTCAGTCACTTCTAGGTAAACTAAGACAAAATAAAGGTAAAATAAAAAGTAAAGCTACTCAACGATGAAGAGGTATGCTTTCAGTTGCTTCCAACAGTGACTGATGCCAAAGCGAAGATGCCGTCGTCTGTCATCACCGCACACCTGCGGGTCCTCATAGAAGACGGGCATCATCAAGAAAAGCGTCTGATAGATTTCGAAAACACGGTTTGGCAGCAATCATTATTCTCCAAAGAGATTATTTTGTCACATCTCCATTCTTCATGAGCGTTAGACTCACCCTGATGAATAGCGGCTGCGCTCTATCTCTGAACACGGCTTACTTTTGACAGGGACACAACACTTTACAAGATGGCTCTCGAGTGACTGGGACGATTTCAGCAGGGGAAGATGTGTCAACTAGCATTGGAATTAACTCTCTGTCCGACATGAAGGGTCTTTTTGAGTTTTGAGTTTTGATTTCCTATCTTCAGGCCTAGAGGCCAGGAACTGGCAATGGATAGATCAGCCATATTCAATAGCGGTTCGAATCCGAACCAAGAACAGGGTCATTACAGACCACCGGTTCCAAAAAAAAAAAAAATTAGGGAAGAAAGATGGTGGTTTGTTACTATGGCAATAAATTACAATATCCATCCGGACCTTTGCCATGTATGTTTGACTGGGCCTTCTCAAATAGTAGTTGAGTACCCCTGGGATAGATGACAGAAGTAGAAAGATGTTAGCAACTAATCGTCTAGAATATGATAGGACCATAGCAACAATGCAGAGTGCGCGATGGTGTACATTTTAGGACATCCGTACTCTCTATGACACAAGTCCCTACTGAGATATAGGTGAGGTACATGTTGTTTAACACTGTGGTAAGGATTGTAATTCTTATGTACTTCTAAAGTCTTGCAGGTGATGAGAGCACAAAAATATAAGATGAGTGACATGGGGTTGTTGACATTATTTACAGTTTCCTTTTGTATTCATTTTGTAAGGAGGAAATMAATGTACAATGATATGCCTGCCACAAGTCTCAATCCTTTACATTCCCTGTCCAATTGTCTGGCCACCAATACATCATGGAAACGTGATATTTAAAATAAAATAAAAAGTCTAATTTGCAGTACACTGCAGTGCTCGGACTCKAGATTTTTCATTTTGATTATTGTAAGTCGTAAAAACAAATATAATTCATGATGCCTTCTGCTGTAAACACCCTTTTTTAAAACATCATATTTATGCTGTGGCCTTGTAGGGTAATGTTGATGACATCTAGCCAATTTATTTATCTGTTTTATTTTACAGCAACAACAAACAAATGGAATCGCAAGAGAACAAACATTGTCTGACTGACAGTCGTATTGAGGGGCTGTGTTTGTGTGATGACAGCTCTTCCACAAGACGAGCAAAGGACATCTAGGAAAACCTCTATTCATATTTCCTGTGGTTGAAAGCCATGCTGGTGCATGTGTAAACATCAGGATAGTTTCATTGTTAATTCTGTGATTTTGCTTTTCTATCATGTACGTGTGCCACAGGAGGTTGGTGGCACCTTAGTTGGGGAGGACGGGCTCGTGGTAATGACTGGAGTGGAATCAGTGGAATGGTATGAAATACCATTGGACCAAGTTTGGTAAACCCTGGACTAAACCACTTGACCAGCAACTTCTTGTTTAAAGGGAACTTGATAAGTGGACCGACCACATTTCAGAATTTCTCCAATATATTTGTTCCATTTAAGAATATTTCCACATGTTTGTACCTACTGAACAAACCCCCAGATGTTAGTTTTCCAAAGCAGGGTTTACCCCAATGTTTATGTCTCATGTTGCCTCACAACTTTTCTTCTGTGACTTAAATCCCTTAGTACGTGTTTGTTTTCTTTTATGACTTCCAGGTACTGAACACAAGCTGCTAGGCACCCCGGTTCCTCATTGTTTTGTATGAAGCGCCTCAGGCGAATGTACAAGAGATGTGTGGGGTGGCAGTACTGTGTGTCATCTTAAATACCGTCCGGAAGAAACCTGCCATGCCCCCTTTATCAAGTCCCCAGGTGGCTCAGAAAAATTGGAGGCTTAATTTTATAATACACCTGAAACTGTTAAGTCCCTCACAAATCCTGATTTTAATGACAATACCCCTTATTCTCTGTATTTCGGTGAGAGAAGTGACTAAGCCTACTGTATATTCCCATTTCCTCTGGTAACTTAAATTTGAAGCTATTCCTACTAGGATTAAATGTACTGAGCGTCAAGTCTTTGAGTTCTGATTTTCCCAAGTAGTCAGATGTTATTGACAAAGAAACTCATCTCTCACTGTAATATACAATGTTTATGTTACCAGTTCCATCTAACTCAATCATTGGATTGGGCAGAGGAATATTAGACATTGCAATCATCAAAATAACAAGTTTATTTCTCCACCAGTCAGACTGTGGTAAATGTGATACTATTTAACCAATGATTTGCCGCATATGACATACATACACACTTTTGACTATGTTATGACATCTGTCATTACCAATCCATGACATTCAACAGAGATTCGTAATATTATTCGATTGACAACTGTGTTTGTCCGTTCAAGTAAAAGAGCGTTTGAGATGATCGTGCACTCAATGCATATTTGCTCTCATACCCATTATTTTTATTTTTTCTGTGGCCCTGTGTCCATGACACATAATTTGTCCGTAATTGAGTTGACAGAAGTAAACGTTGGATTCCTGAAAGGAAACTGACATTTATCAAATAAGCGGGAGGCCCACGAATKCCCCCGGAATCCATTTGGGGATCGCACGAGGCAAGCCATGCACATCTGCTTAAACTGTGCCTATCTCCCAATGTTGCTGTCTGCTCCACAGGTAGCTGCATTGTGGCGTTACTTACGATTACAGTGATTTACATAGTCTAAGTACTAGAACCATGCTAAGATCCTTAACAAGAGGGAGGCCATCACTAGAACCAACAAAGTGCTATCTGCTATAGAAGATAGAGAAGATTAGCCCTTTCCAGCAGTCAATGACCAAAAGCGCCCTCTTTTGCCTCATGGGTTATGTTAATATTTTGTATAATTTCATAATTAATAAAGATGTTTATATATATATTTTTATATATTTCAGTCCTCTGTGATGTATATAAAGTGTATTATTGGTATGCAAACTCAAATTGTTATACATTTAAACTCTATATCTGACATGGTACAGGTGTCTTCTTTTTTTAACCCTCTTAAGGGTAAAAAATGACCCGCCACTATGTAAAACATCAGAGAAAACCCACCAACATTATATTTTTTCAACTTGAAATTTGATGACTTTTCCTAGTGACCCCAACATTAGAAAATAAGAAACATGGCCTTTGTTCATATTTCCATGACAGCTGTACACAACCAGGGTACAAAGATTGTCTTTGGGTCAAAATCATTTACACACCACAAAAACCACAAAGACACARACACAATGAGAAATTGAGATTTTGTGTGCTACTGATTGAACTCAGCAAGCAGCTCCTGAAGAGGAAGATCACCATGGCTGGCACAGTTAGAAAGAAAAAGCCTGAGCTCCCCCCTGCACTCTTCACAACAAAGGGGAGAGAGGCCTTCTCATCAAAGTTTGCCTTCACCCCCACCACCACTCTAGTTTCTTACCTCCCAAAGAGGAACAAGAATGTGGTCCTCCTGAGCACACTGCACAAAACGGCTGAGATCAGTCATCGTGAGGACAGGAAGCCAGCCATCATCCTGGACTACAACCACAACAAAGGAGACGTGGACAACCTGGACAGCTGTAGGATGATGACTGCCCGCTGGCCCCTGGTCATATTCCATAACATAATTGATGTGTCCTCATACAATTCCTTCATGATATGGAACAAGATCAACCCTACCTGGATGCCTGATAAGCGGAACAAGAGGAGGGTGTTCCTGGAGCAACTGGAAAAGGCATTGTAGCCCCACACATTCAAAGAAGGGAGCGCCTCCCTCGCACAGCAGCCTCTGCAGCGCTTGTTAAAGCTGTTCAGGGGGCTGAATCTTGTCCTGATCCACCTGAGGCTGCAGCTGGGGCAGGCAAGAGGAGGAAATGCCAATTTCCCCCCCAAAGAAGGACTGTAAAACAAATACTATGTGCTGCAAATGTCAGAAATACATCTGCAAAGTCCATGCACACACACTTGCATATTGTCCTACATGTGCTAATTAGAGTTGATTGATTTATGTTCTTCACATTTTTGTTTTGTATCTATTATCTTATTTTATTCTTATTTATTGCTGTTGTTTATACACCTCGTGGGTGGGGGCAATGGTTAAAAAAATGGGATAAGACTAGTATTTCTAGTTGAATTCCTCATTGTACAGTATATAAGAATAAATCACAATGTTGCCAAAAAAGTTCAAGACTTGTTTCCCTTCAATAAAATGCATTCAAAGCTACTTTCTGCACATTTCTGCTACTTTCTTAGGCTATACAAGTGCTATCTCTTGCTAAAAAAATGAAAGTTTACACCTATGCAGTACCTTTAGCAATAATAATGATAATAATATTAAACCTAAAACAATTATGACAGGTGTGTTATAATAAAAATGAGTGGTGTCCACTGATTAAATGCAGTCTTTCTGCATTGTGAAGAGGGACAACTCCTCATCCGAGGAGGAGGAATTAGACAGCCATTACAGAACCACCCACCAAACAAGGATCAAGCAGCGTGAGAGGAACCAGCAGCAGCGGCCAAAAAAAACAGGACTCGTGGACTTGGGAGGAGTAGATTCTGGACGGAAAGGCGACCCGGGCTCAGACAGGGGAATATCGCCCTCTTTTGAAGAGAGGAGGCAGCTAAAGCCCAGAGCGGTGGTAGAGATGGCAAGCAAGGAGACGTTGGCTGGAAACCGAAAAGAAACCCCAAAAATGTCTTCGGGGGCTAAAAGGAGATGTGGCGAAGTCAGGTAGGAGACCTGCACCTACAAAAATATCCCTGTTACTTACCGTGGAGAGCGAGAGTACGGGCAGACACCGATGTTACGCAGTAGAGCGCATGGTGTTCTGTACGTGTTCAGAGCCCGGTGCGGTACATACCAGCTCCTCATATCGGCCGGGCCAGTTTGAGGATTGAGCCCGTGTCATGAAGCCAGGCCCAACGCATCTGGCCACCAGGTGTCTCCTCGGGCCGCTTACATGGCACCAGCCTTTACGCATGGTGCTCCCCGTTCGCCCTACATAGCCCGGTGCAGTTATTCCACCTCCCCGCAACTGGTCGGGCACGGCATACAACCAGGTAAGGTTGGCAGGCTCAATGCTCAAGGGAGCCATACGCCTGCACGGTCCGGTATTTCCCGGCGGCCACTCCCACCCAGCCCAGTACCACCAGGCCTACACCACGCAGCCCCAGGCTTCCTGTTGCGTCTCCAGAGCCCTGTTCCTCCTCCACGCACTAGCCCTGTGGTGCGTGTTCTCCAGCCCCCATTACCACCCAGTGCTACCACCACGCACCAAGCCTCCTGTTACGACTGTTCCTTTCTCCCCGCCACTAGCCTGATGAGTGCGTGTCCTTAGCCCGGTTACCTCCAGTTCCGGTACCACCACCAGGCCTATAGTACGCTTTGAGAGTCCAGGTGTTGCCCTGTGTGTTCCCCGCACTAGCCTGATGGTGCGTTGTCCTTAGCCCGGTACCTCTCAGTTCCGGTACCACGCACCAGCCTACAGTGCCGCCCTTCAGCCGGCCAGAGTCTCCGTCTGCCCAGCGCTATCTGAGCCATCCGATCTGCCCAGCGCCATCTGAGCCATCCGTCTGCCCAGCCCGCCATCTGAAGCCATCCGTCTCCAGCGCATCTATTTTGAGCCATCCGTCTGCCCGCCGCCATCTGAGCCATCCGTCTGCCCAGCGCCATCTGAGCCATCGCTGCCCAGCGGCCATCTGAGCCATCGTCTGCCCCCGAGCCATCGAGCCGTCCGTCTGTCCCGAGCCATTAGAGCCGCCCGTCTGTTCCCGAGCCGTCAGAGCGTCGTCAGTCAAAAAGGAGCCGCTAGAGCCTCCAGCTCAGCCAGGATCGCCAGAGCCGCCAGTCAGCCAGGATTCTGCCAGAGCTGCCAATCAGCCAGATCTGCCAAGGAAGCGCCAAATCAGCCAGATCGCCAGCAGCCAGGATCCGCCAATCAGCCAGGATCCGCCAGAGCCGCCAATCAGCCAGGGATCCGCCAGAGCCGCCAATCAGCGCCAGGATTCCGCCAGAGCCGCCAATCAAGCAGGATACCGCCAGTCAGCCAGGATCCGCCAGAGCCGCCAGTCAGCCAGCGATCTGCCAGAGCCGCCGTGAGCCATGAAGCAGCCAGAGCCGTCAGAACGAGCCATGAGCAGCCAGAGCCGTCAGCGAGCCAATGAGCAGCCAGAGCCGTCAGCGAGCCATGACAGCCAAGAGCCGTCAGCGAGCCATGAGTAGCCAGAGCCGTCAGACGAGCCATGAGCAGCCAGAGCCGTCAGCGAGCCATGAGCAGCCAGAAGCCGTCAGCCAGTCCGCGAGCTTCCCGACCCTCAGTCCGCGAGCCTCCCATCCCTCAGTCCGTAGCTGCCCTACAGTCCTGAGCTGCCCTACAGTCCGAGCCTGCCCTAACAGTCCGGAGCTGCCACTCAGTCCGGAGCTGCACTCAGCCGAGCTGCCACTCAGTCCGGAAGCTCCACTCAGTCCGGAGTTGCCACTCAGTTCCGGAGCTGCCACTCAGTCCAGAGCTGCCACTAGTCTGACTACTCTCTTGCTCCTGAGCTACCCCTACTGTCTGAGCTTACTTCCGTCCTGAGCTACCTCTCTGCTCCTGGGTTGTCGTATATTAGGAGGGGCCTTGGTGAGGGGTTCCTGGGACCATGGTTGGGGGCGAGGGTCGCCACTCACGCGACGCTAAGGAGGGGACAAAGACAATGGTGGAGTGGTTGTCCTCAGGTCCTGCGCCGGAGCCGCCACCGCGGAGAGATTTCCACCCAGACCTCCCCTTGAGTTTTAGGGGTGCCGACCGGAGTTCGCACCTTGAGGGGGGGGTTATGTCACGTTCCTGACCTGTTTTCTCTTGTTTTTGTATGTGTTTAGTTGGTCAGGGCGTGAGTTGGGATGGGCATTCTATGTTTTGTGTTTCTATGTTGGGTGCAATGTGTTGCCTGATATGGTTCTCAATTAGGGGGCAGGTGTTTTACGTTTCCTCTGATTGAGAACCATATTAAGGTAGGCTGTTCACACTGTTTGTTTGTGGGTGGTTGTCTCTTGTGTCCGTATATGTTACCACACGGGACTGTTTCGTTTTGTCGTTCGTGTATGTAGTTTGTTCCTGTTCGTGCGTTCTTCGTATATTGTAAGTTCTCAAGTCCAGGTCTGTCTACATCGTTTATTTGTTTTGTAGTTTGTTAAAGTGTTTTCGTGTTTCGTCTTTACTTTAATAAACATCATTATGTCCACATTCAACGCTGCATTTTGGTCCGACCCTTACTCCTCCTCCTCATCCGAGGAGGAGGAATTAGACAGCCGTTACAACATAACCATATGTGTGAGGTGTATACTTTTGTTTCAAAGTAGATTTAAGACTACTAAGAATACCTCTGTGTGACCCTAATTTAGCCCACTGCAGTAAAAGGTTAACAGGCGCTATGATGCTAAAATCACTAGTATGTCGAACCCATTGTCATTTCAAATATCTTCAAAGTGCAGCTTGTTTTTTGTTGGTCCAGGAGACAAATTCCCTCGTTGCTGTGACTCTATTAATGCTCATTGGTGTGTGTCTTTAAGAGGCTAACACAAAATATACAATGTGAAATAGTCAATATGAGTGTCTCTAATCAGTGATAGACAAACTACATACGAAAGGTTATGTCTTGACCACTTAAAATACATTTTTGCTGAGGGTCTGGTTACCTTCAAGCCGAGAATTGATATATCCATTAAGAGTAAATCAATATTTTCCTGATMCTACATTGCCTTGTTAAAAAAATCTCCAAGATAAATAACAAAGCAGAATACAGGTTTAAAGTTTATTTTACAATTGCAGAAACAAAACAATACTTTCGTGATTTAGAGGATAGAATTTTGAACAGTATTAATGATACAACATTGAAATGTATAATTTCTTGTGCATTGCATGTTTATTTTGACATACAGTACCATGCACCAGAAGAGATGCCTGCGTAGTTACATTTAATTATGTAAACCACACTGAAGGACCTACTTTTCATTGAAAAAAAGGACATGTTCTGGCTCTACAGTATATATACAGTATACAGTGCCATCGGAAACTAATCAGACCCCTTGACTTTTTCCAWTTTTTTTTWACGTTACAGCCTTATCCTAAAATGGATTAAATAAATACAAATCCTCAGCAATCTACACACAACACTCCATAATGACAAAGCAAAAACAGGTTTTTCAATTMTTTTGCAAATTTAAAAATAAAAAGCTGAAATACCTTATTTACATAAGTATTCAGACCCTTTCCTATGAGAATTGAGCTCAGGTTTATCCTGTTTCCATTGATCATCCTTGAGATGTTTCTACAACTTGGAGTCCACCTGTGTAAAATTCAATTGATTGGACATGATTTGGAAAGGCACACACCTGTCTATATAAGGGCCCACAGAGCAAAAACCAAACCATGAGGTCGAAGGAATTGTCCGTAGAGCTCCGAGACAGGATTGTGTCGAGGCACAGATCTGGGGAAAGGTACCAAAAAAATTATGTAGCATTGAAGGTCCCCAAGAACAAAATGGCCTCCATCATTCTTAAATGGAATAAGTTTGGAATCGCCAAGACTCTTCCTAGAGCTGGCCACCCGGCCAAACTGAGTAATCGAGGGAGAAGGGCCTTGGTCATGGAGGTGACCAAGAACCCGACAGAGCTCCAGAGTTCCTCTGTGGAGATTGGAGAACCTTCCAGAAGGACAACCATCTCTAAAGCACTCCACCAATCAGGCCTTTATGGTAGTGGCTAGACGGAAGCCACTCCTCAGTAAAAGGCACATGACAGTCCYCTTGGAGTTTCCCYAAAGGCACCTAAAGATTCTRAGACTATGAGAAACAAGATTATCTGGTCTTGATGAAACTAAGATTGAACTCTTTGGCCTGAATGCCAAGCATCACTTCTGGAGTAAACCTGGTACCATATTTCAGCAGCAGGGACTGGGAGACTAGTCAGGATCGAGACAAAGATGAATGGAGCAAAGTACAGAGAGATCATTGATGAAAACCTGCTCCAGAGCGCTCAGGACCTCAGACTGGGGCGAAGGTTCACCTTCCAACAGGACAACGACCCTAAGCACACAGCCTAGASAACGCAGGAGTGGCATTGGGACAATTCTCTGAATGTCCTTGAGTGGCKCAGCCAGAGCCCGTACTTGAACCCGATCAAACATCTCTGGAGACCCGAAAATAGCTGCACAGCAACGCTCCCCATCTAACCTGACAGAGCTTGAGATGATCTGCAGAGAAGAATGGGAGAAACTCCCAAAATACAGGTGTGAAAAGCTTGTAGCATCATACACAAGAAGATTCTAGGTTCTAGATTCTGTAATTGCTGCCAAAGGTACTTRAACAAAGTACTGAGTAAAGGGTCTGAATACTTATGTAAATGGGATATTTCAGTTTATTTGTAATAAATTAGCAACATTTTATAAAATCCTGTTTTGCTTTGTAATCATGGGGTATTATATGTAGATTGATGAGTGGGGAAAAAACAATTTAATACATTTTAAAATAAGGCTGTAACCTACCAAAATGTGGAAAAAGTCAAGGGGTCTGAATACTTTCTGAAGGCACTGTATATACTATTTATACCTATATATAGTTAATTGTATATTTTTTCCATATTTCTCTATAAAATGACAATATAAAAATGCACACAGTACAAATGTTGAGCTGCAGCAAATAGCAAGATATGACATACATTTACACACGCTTGCTGATCATTTATGTATGTATCCTTTTAAAACTTAATTTACAAGTTGAAACTGAAACTGCACATAATACAAAGAAACGTGGTATCAAAGCAAATATTTCAATACCAGCATTAAATAATACTTGATTAGTGAAACAAATACTGTATGCAGAGAAAAGCTAAACAAATGAGTATTCTGTTCTTTCTGTAGTTTGCCATTTGACCTACACGTCATCCTTTAAAATGTTACATCCCTTACGCAATGTTGAGGTGATCAGGAGAAGAGAGTCTAAATGTCTAAATGTCATCTTACCATGGAGTTTATTTTAACAACCCTAATGTATACCTCATCATAGTACCCCAAAAGCACTCATGTAAAGTGCAGAAATCCTAATTCATTTTTGATTAGTTGTAAACAACTAAACACCTTCATATCGATCATATATTTGCAGAATTTGTGGTTTTGTTCAACATTTCTTTTAAATGTTAGTTTCATCTTAAAGGGATACTTTGTGATTTTGGAAATTATGCCCTTTATCTATACTGAACGAAAATATAAACYCAACATAAAGCAACATGCAACAATTTAAAAGATTTTACTGAGTTACAGTTCATATACGGAAATCAGTCAATTTAAATAAATTCATTAGGCCCTAATCTATGGATTTCACACGACTAGGCATGGGTGGGCTACTTGGAAGSCAGGCCCAGCCAACCAGAATGAGTTTTTCCTCACAAAAGGGCTTTATTACAGACAGAAATACCCCTCCCAGACGATCACACAGGTGAAGCTGTATGTGGAGGTCCTAGGCTGGCGTTGTTACACTTTGTCTGTGGTTGTGAGGCCAGTTGGACAAATTGCTAAATTCTCTAAAACAACATTGGAGGTTGGKTTATGGTGGAGAAATTAACATTAAATTATCTGGCAACAGCTCTGGTGGACATTCCTGCAGTCAGCATGCCAATTGCACACTCCCTCAAAACTTTGGACATCTGTGGCATTATGTGATAAAATGGCACATTTTAGAGTGGCCTTTTATTGCCCCCACCACAAGGTGCACCTGTGTAATGATCATGCTGTTTAAMCAGCTTCTTGATATGCCACACCTGTTAGGTAGATGGATTATCTTGGCAAAGGAGAAATGCTCACTAACCGGGATGTAAACAAATGTGCGCACAACATTTTTGAAATTAATATTTTTGTGCGTATGGAACATTTCATGGATCTTTTATTTCAGCTCATGAAACATGGGACCAACACTTTACATGTCGCGTTTATATTTTTGTTTAGTGTACTTCCCCAGTCAGATGAACTAGCATGCTAGCAGATACTCACAGACTTCCAGTCATTGCGCTAACGCTAGGTAGCATTGGCTCGAGAAACTACCTCAAACTTCCTTCATACTGGACACAGAAGCATAAAAATGGTATCCACGAGTTCATCGAACTCTGGGGAAGTAGATAAGTAGCCTCATTGCCAAAATCCRAAAGTATCCCTTTAATTCACTGAAAKACATGCACAGACAAAAGATCATATAAATAATCTGCAAAATGTGTGTTCAATTTCAAAATTAAATAAAATCCAAAACAGAACATGGCCCAGTTTTAATGACAGCAGTTACTTCGGACTGATTCCAAAGTCTCAGTTAAGATGCAGTGCAGTATTGAGATATAGTGCAACGATTCAGTAATCAGTCATATCATCAGCTTTTGTCCAGCTCAATTATGCTTTATCAAACTTTTCTAGTTCAGTGACAAAGATCAGGTGGTCCTCCGGAGACTTGCCATGCGTTTTGCTAAGGTGCAGTTTGACTGCATGCTTGCTGACAAAGGTCCGATTGCACAGCTTGCACTGAAATACAGAGCATGAGTCTTCCTCATTAAGTCCCAGGGAACTGAACGTTTTCTCCGTTATCATTCTGGTAACTGCCTGCTGCTCTCTAAGGTGATCTATGGAAAGCTTGGAGAGGTCCTTCATGCTGAAGCCTAAGTGGGACTCCAAATGGTTTATGTAAGAGGAAGGAGTCCTAAACTGAGAGGCACAGTCACTGCACAGAAACAGGGTCTGGCCCGAGTCAATGTTTTTCAGGAATTTTGTCCCGCCTGTCCGCCTCAGCTGGTACTTGACATTGGCCAGCCAATGGGAGATCGTGGTCATGGAGAGACCAGTGAACTTGCAGATATGGACCCGCTCCTGGGGGCCGAGGTCAGTCATGACGAACTTGCCGTCAGACGTCTCCTGGAGACAGGAGGTAAACTGGGCCTGAAGGATGAGGAGGTGCTGAGGATTCCAGTTGGACTGCCGGCCTTTCCTTTTCTGGAATGCAGAGAGCTCCTCCAAGCCATCCTCGAAGGCGCTGTTGTCCGCGTCAGATTTCTCAGAGATGGAGGATGGGGTGGACGATTTCGGTGTCAGACGGCCGGTCAGGTTCTTGACCATGTCGGAGATGTCCATCAAAGCATTTTCCCGTAAAGGGGACGAGAGAGATTCAGACAAGCTTGAGAGAATAGGCCTGTTGCTGTTATTGGTATTACAGTTGTTATTGTTGTTCGGCGTAGTGGAGGTGCTGTTAGCGGTGCGTCCATTCGTGTTTTTGGATTTTGTCAAGTCCATGGGCTGGTCATCATTGTCATAGAATCGATTGATTGACTCAACTTGCTTGACCTGATTGGAGTTGTTCATGGGCTTCTCCATCATGTTGTTACTGATCTTGTACAGCATTGCCAGAGGGTCTAGAAAGGGGGTGGCTGTCTTTGAGGCCTTTCCCAAGTGATTGTTCATGATGGACTGCAACGCACTGAGAGGGTTGACAAAAGACTGCTCAGGTGAATGATCCGTGATGATTCCCAAGCTGTTACAGCCATTGCCGACTACCGTTTTTGGCACATCTGTTCCGTTCTTCATCGGCGGATCCGCTCTGCTGTCTTTTGCCTCTCRCTCTCTGCTTCTAGGCTCGCTCTTATCCTCTACATCAATGTTTTTCACCGGATTGTTAAAGCTATCCGGCATGGGTGACCCCTTCCTCTCCTTGGACAGTGGGGACGATGACTTGGTAGAGCTCACTTTGCATTTATTTTCTGAGGCCTTCTCGTCCTTCTCCTTCTTCACAGAGACCTTCCCTGTGACTTTTTCCACCAGCTCCTCCATGGCAAGCACATTGTTCTTGTGTCTTGGAGGTGGGGAATGACTGACCGGTGAATGGATCAGATTGCTGGAGTCAGAGGCCATCACCTTCAAGCTGCTAGTGCTGAACAATGGTTGAACCACCTGGACACTCTGCATTGAGGACTTCAGAGACCCCTGGAGCTGGTAGGCAGCGTGGATGCTAGGGTAGCCAGCACCACCCCAGGTGGGCGTCCCAGTCTGGGCCTTGCTGATTGCACTTGACACTGTGAACTCTAAGGACTTCAGGATATCCAGACCTCCTTTGGGAGTCTCTTCRAGGTCTTCCTCTGTGAGATACTTGTAATGTCCAGCCTTGCCAGCTTTCTCACTTTTCTCAGTCAGATCCTCTTTCTCTTCTTTGATCTTATTCTCTGGTTCACTCATCTCCATTTTCTCATGTTCCTCCCTTTTCTCTTCAGTGTGGGAGGAGTGCAGGAGAGGAGAATCGGGCTGTGACTTCACATTGGGAGCAGGCAGTCGTGTAGAGGTCGGCGGGAGAGGAATGGACTGTATCTTTTCCTCAACCAGGGGGTCAAACACCAACTGCTTCCCCTTTTTGGACGCTGTGTTGGTCACTTTCAAAAAGTGTCCTGTGACCATCATGTGGGCTGTCAGTTGTTGCAGGGTGTCGTGGGAACTCCCGCACTCCATGCATTTGAGGATCTGGGCCTTGCGAGCCTCAAACTGCCAGGTGTAACTGGCGCCATTTTGGTAGCCGTAGCGGTTATTCGCTGTGACATAGGGGTTAACCACTTTCTGGTCTTTCGTGGTCTCCCCGAGGTGTACACCAGGTGTGTTGTGTACAGACTCTGGAGAGCACGGGGACACCAAGTCATGAAATGCTCTTTTTCTGGTAGGTGGCACCAGCTTTGAGGTGAGGGCTGGCATGGGTTCTTTGAGAGGCACTTTCTGGTAGTGTTTTGTTTTGATCATGTGGACGCTCAGGTCCTGCAGGGATTCAAAGGAGTGGCCGCAGTACATGCACTTGAGAACCTTTTGAGCGTCCTCCTTGCCTTCCATCTCCATGAGGGAGCGCTTACGTGGCTTGGACCACCTCTTTCCCCGCTCCTCCTCCTTGTCCTTGTTGTCATCACGGTAGTGGCCTGACTCATTCATGTGTACCGTGAGCCCCACCAGCGTGTCATAGGCTCCGCTGCAGTCCTTGCACCGGAACTTGCTGGCACCGGTGAACACCGGGCCGTAGAGCTTGTTGTGCTGCCGGTACAGCTGCACAGTGCTGAAGAGGCTCGGCTCGGGGAGGAGATTATATGGTGTATGCTGCAGGGTTTTGGCCAAAGCCGCTTGGTGCCAGTCGTAGGTCACTCCACCGGTGCTGCCAGTGCTGACACCAGTGCCATTGTTGTTAGTGTTAGCGGTACTTCTAGCGGTAGTGTTGCTGGTAGTGTTGGTAGGGGCAGAGGTGTTGCTGCTGCTGTTGGTGTGGTTATTATTGTTCACAAGTCTGATAGTATTACTGTTGGCGATACCATTGCTCCCCTTGTGGCTGCTTCCATTGCTGTTGCTGATCACACTGATGACCTTGTTGCTGTTGCTGTTACTTCTTAGCATGTCCTTGGTGATGCTGGACCAAGAGGCGTCCGAGATCAGGTTTGCATAGACGGCTTTCATCTGCGCCAGGCTGTCCTGCAGAGACAGGCCATTGGGGATCTTTAGGTGGTCTTCTCCTCCTCTGACTGCCTCCTCCTTATCCAGTCCGTCCTTGGAGCGAGTGCTCTGGAAGTCGGTAAGCTGGTCGCTGGTATCGCTGAGAGGAGAGGCATAGCCGGCGTCGGGGTTGGTGCCATTGCTGAACGGGGAGTTCTGGAAGCTGAATTGATCCCCGGCATCGTCATCCTCGTTACAGAGGTACTCGCCGTCCTGTCCATCCAAGGAGAGCCCATCATCTTGCAGGTGCTCCTCATCGATCTTGTCATCAGCCTTAAACTCGTCCTCGTCCCCATAAGCTGAGAAACACAAGATGAGAGAAAAAAGGGACATCAGGCAACTCATTGGGGCAGAACATTCCTAGTGGCACCACTCAAATTGGTCAGATGTGTCCACCTGATGTGTATAAAGATTCTCGATGTTTGTATCCCATAATGTGTGTTTAATGTGTGTATACCACGCATCCATGCGTGTATCTCTGAATGTGTAAAGAGTGGGTGAGTGTCATGATTCTTAAGAGATTTTTGTCAATAGTCCTGGCGGAGGACACAGCTTTGCAATTACAAAGTGGCAAACATCGATATCTTGACTATGATAGATAGTRCCCTTCACTGTGCGGCCTAACGAAGGTATTGAACATTGCGGCTCAGCAAGGGTAAAGGAGAACACAGATGAGCAAGATAAATATTTCCCCTTGAGTTCAAAAACTAGGGACACAAGCAAAATTCTACATGATGGAAAACCAGTTCCCAAAGCAGAAGATGTATATTAATCACTTCTGTCCACTTGACAAAAAAGGTCAGTAGCCTACATACAGTATGTTAGAACTCTCATGTTTGTTGCTTTGTTTGTCTTAACTTCAAGTTATCATACACTATATATTATTGATGTACACTGTTGAATAGAAATATACAGAAGAAAGTTCACAGTCCTAAATCCTATCCTTCAAATGATTAGACTGCCCAGGAAAAAGGTTACAACAACAGCCACAAGCCAGTTCATGTCTTAAAATGGCTTCCTCTTCTAGTTGGAGGGCACTGACTCTCTGACTTTGATCCAGTCTCTGCTACCACTGTGCCACTCACACCCTGCCCGTCAAGTGTGCAATAAGTGGGTGAGCATGCCAGGCCCTCGGCCGTGCTGGCATAGAGTTGGCAGAGGCAGTGGACTCCTCACAGCGTGGCGCGTGGAAATCGCCGGTGGAAATGACATGACATGTTGTCACCATCCATGCTGTACTAGTTCTCAGGGAGCGGAGTGTGGCGGCTTCCGGGGGGGAGGGGAAACAGAATATTACCCGTAGAGGATGAGGGCGTGACTTTTGAGTATACTTTCTCTTTCTCCACACAGACTCTTACATCAAGGTTCATCTACATACTATTTTGAAGTACTGTACACTATTAAAAAAAAAAAATCTGAATTGAGGAAAAACGACACCAATTGTTTTTTCTTCAACACCAAAAAAATCATGCAGTCCTTATGTGGCCTTTCATCAGATAAAGCAGAGATAATAGGTAACAACAGCATGGCTATGGTATGTGTCTAACGAAACTGCCTTTTCCTCTAGCATTGACACTTCTAAGTGTTGTCAGCCTCGAAAAGGGAATAACGGAACTCTTTGTCAGGGCACAACAAGATAGAAAAGACACGGCATTTATTTAATGACCATTAAGGAAAGTGAATGAAAGCCACGTGACTGAGCACTTAACAAGGCACTACCTGTGTTGATCAGCTGCCTGGGTGGTTATCTTTAATGGAGGACAACATGAGATTGCAACCCCTGTAGCCATGCAGGAATCATGGCAGACAWTTTACTTTGAGAATAAGCCTATAACCAGCGGCAACCGTCTAGAAATCCAGGCCCTCTGGACATTGAGACAAAGTCAGACTTCAACTGTCTCTAAACTGCACTAAGTAGCGAATAAAAAATTGTAGAGGAACAAATTTCCAACAATCAAATGTGTTCCAATTTCACAATACTATGTCACGTTTCACTTGATATGAAAATGTGCTGTATCTACATTACGTACGTTCCATATTGTAATGGTAATCGTAAAGGAGAAATACTGTAAATAGAGAAAAGGACAGAGAGAGCGAGGGGGAAAGAGCGAGTGAAAGCGATACAGAGACAGACAGATGGAGACAGTGCTCGGGCAGTTCACTCTATCCTTCCCCATAAGATGCTTGTCCAAGGTGCCAGTATCAGTCTCTAGCGAGGAGGCAGATGTGCTGTCAGCTCCTGAACTGTGCATGCCGCTCAGGCCCATAATCGGAGAAGACATAATACCTGATGTTTGTGAGCTGCCATTTACTGCTGCCTGAGAGAAGCTGGAGGGCCATAAGCAACTGTGACTACTGTGTGTGTTTGTGTGAGTGTGTGTGTGTGTGTGTCTCTGTCTGCGTGTGTGCTGGTATAAATGTGTATGAACATCCAACTCTAGCGTGTACCATATATACACAAAAGGTAATACTACTTTTCTCACATAATACCTGGAATCTATCTGTCCGGTACTACAACTAGGCTTATCCCAGAGCCCCACATCACACCCTTTCACATATAATCTAATTAAGTTTTTAGGGATAGGGGGCAGCATTTTCCCTTTGGATGAATAGCGTGCCCAGAGTGAACTGCCTCCTACTCTGTCCCAGATGCTAATATATGCATATTATTATTACTATTGGATATAAAACACTCTGAAGTTTTTAAAACTGTTTGAATGATGTCTGTGAGTATAACAGAACTCATATGGCAGGCAAAAGCCTGAGAAGAAATTCAAACAGGAAATGGGAATTCTGAGGCTGGTCGATTTTCAACTCATCGCCTATTGAAATCCCAGTGGGATATGGATCTGTTTACACTTCCTACGGCTTCCACTAGATGTCAACAGTCTGCAGAACGTTGAATGAAGCTTCTACTGTGATGTTGAGCCGGATGGGAGCTGTTTGAGTCAGTGGTCTGGCAGAGAGCCAGGTCCTGGTCACGCGCATTCCACATGATATCGACTTGCGTTCCATTACTTCTATAGACAAAGAAATTCTCCGGTTGGAACGTTATTGAATATTTATGATAACAACATCCTAAAGATTAATTCTATACTTAGTTTGACAAGTTTATTCAACCTGTAATATAACTTTTGGAAGTTTTCGTCCGACGTTTGCCTGGACCTGCACGAGCGTTTGGATATGTGTACTAAATGTGCTAACAAAAGTAGCTACTTGGACATAAATAATGGACATTATCGAACAAAACAAAACAACAATTTATTGTGGAACTAGGATTCCTGGGAGTGCATTCTGATGAAGATCATCAAAGGTAAGGGAATATTTATAGTGTCATTTCTGATTTCTGTTGACTCCAACATGGCGGAGAATTTTATTTKTTTTCTGAGCGCCGTCTCAGATTATTGCATGGTTTGCTTTTTTTGAAATCTGACACAGCGGTTGAATTAAGAACAAGTGTATCTTTAATTCTATGGAAAACATGTATCTTTCATCAAAGTTTATGAGTATTTCTGTTATTTGATGTGGCTCTCTGCAATTTCTTCAGATATTTTGGAGGCATTTCTGAACATGGCGCCAATGTAAACTGAGATTTTTGGATATAAATATGCACATTATCGAACAAAACATACATGTATTGTGTAACATGATGTCCTATGAGTGTCATCTGATGAAGATCATCAAAGGTTAGTGATTCATTTTATCTATATTTCTGCTTTTTGTGACTCCTATCTTTGGCTGGGAAAATGGCTGTGTTTTTTGGACTTGGCGGTGATCTAACATAATCATATGTTGTGTTTTCGCTGTAAAGCATTTTTTTTTTAAATCGGACACAATGGGTAGATTAACAAGATAATAATCTTTCATTTCCTGTATTGGACTTGTTAATGTGTGAAAGTTACATATTTCAAAAAAATATTTTTGAATTTCCTGCGCTGCCTTTTCAGTGGAATGTTGTCGAGGGGTTCCGCTAGCGGAACGTGTGTCCTAGAAAGGTTAAAGAACTGACCACAACAAAAAAATTCAAAAGTCCATCCATTGTCAAGAGCATTCCGTATTTCACTTCATTGGAGCGTTTGGTTGAGTACCTCAAAGCACTGACAACTCTCCCATCACTCTTACTCTCTCACTGTCTCCAAATAGCTCATCACACTAAGCAACACACCAAAAAAAATCAATTAGCGTCTCCACTATAATTACCCTTAGCTCTGACTGAGCAGAGTGGGTAAAGAGGGAACGCCTTGACAGAAGAGACAGACAAGAGAACCTGACACTTCTAAAAACAATGGCAGTCTTTTCCTGCACACACACACCTACACCTCAGCCTATATCCCCCCCCCCCTCCCCCATACTAGAGGTCGGACGATAATCGGAATGGCCGATTAATTAGGGCCGATTTCAAGTTTCATAACAATCGGAAATCTGTATTTTTGGACACCCATTTGGCCGATTATTATTATTAATTATTTTTATACCTGTATTTAACTAGGCAAGTCAGTTAAGAACACATTCTTATTTCAATTATGGCCTCGGAACAGTGGGTTAACTGCCTTGTTCAGGGGCAGGACGACAGATTTTTACCTTGTCAGCTAGGGATTCAATCTTACAACCTTACGGTTAACTAGTCCAACGCTCTAACCACCTGTCTCCATTGCACTCCACGAGGAGCCTGCCTGTTACGCGAATGCAGTAAGAAGCCAAGGTAAGTTGCTAGCTAGCATTAAACTTATCTTCTAAAAACAATCAATCAATCATAATCACTAGTTAACTACACATGGTTGATGATATTACTAGTTTATCTAGCATGTCCTGCGTTGCATATAATCGATGCGGTGCGCATTCGCAAAAAAGGTACCTAACCATAAAACATCAATGCCTTCTTAAAATCAATACACAGAAGTATTATATTTAAACCTGCCTATTTAGTTAATATTGCCTGCTAACATGATTTCTTTGTGTCACTTCACTTGCAACAGAATCAGGTAAATGCAGCAGTTAGGGCAGCCTGGCTCGTTGCAAACTGTGTGAAGACTATTTCTTCCTAACAAAGACAGCCAACTTCGCCAAACGGGGATGATTAACAAAAGCGCATTTGCGAAAAAAGCACAATCGTTGCATGCTGTACCTAACCATAAACCTCAATCCCTTTCTTAAAATCAATACACAGAAGTATATATTTTTAAACCTGCATATTTAGCTAAAAGAAATCCAGGTTAGCAGGCAATATTAACCAGGTGAAATTGTGTCACTTCTCTTGCGTTCATTGCACGCAGAGTCAGGGTATATGCAACAGTTTGGGCGCCTGGCTCGTTGCAAACTAATTTGCCAGAATCTTTGGTAATTATGACATAACATTGAAGGTTGTGCAATGTAACAGGAATATTTAGACTTATGGATGCCACCCGTTAGATAAAATACAGAACGGTTCCGTATTTCACTGAAAGAATGAATGTTTTCGAGATGATAGTCCGGATTCGACCATATTAATGACCTAAGGCCGTATTCTGTGTGTTATTATGTTATAATTAAGTCTATGATTTGATAGAGCAGTCTGACTGAGCGTGATGGTAGGCACCAGCAGGCTCGTAAGCATTCATTCAAACAGCACGTTTGTGCGTTTTGCCAGCAGCTCTTGCTGTTTATGACTTCAAGCCTATCAACTCCCAGATTAGGCTGGTGTAACCGATGTGAAATGGCTAGCTAGTTAGCGGGGTGCGCGCTAATAGCGTTTCAAACTTCACTCGCTCTGAGACTTGGAGTAGTTGTTCCCCTTGCTCTGCATGGGTAACGCTGCTTCGAGGGTGGCTGTTGTTGATGTGTTCCTCGTTTGAGCCCAGGTAGGAGCGAGGAGAGGGACGGAAGCTATACTGTTACACTGGCAATACTAAAGTGCCTATAAGAACATCCAATAGTCAAAGGTATTGAAATACAAATGGTATAGAGAGAAATAGTCCTATAATTCCTATAATAACTAAAACCTAAAAATTCTTACCTGGGAATATTGAAGACTCGTGTTAAAAGGAACCACCAGCTTTCATATGTTCTCATGTTCTGAGCAAGGAACTTAAACGTTAGCTTTCTTACATGGCACATATTGCACTTTTACTTTCTTCTCCAACACTTTGTTTTTGCATTATTTAAACCAAATTGAACATGTTTCATTATTTATTTGAGGCTAAATTGATTTTATTGATGTATTATATTACGTTATATATATGTTCATTCAGTATTGTTGTAATTGTCATTATTACAAATAAATAAATAAAATCGGCCAATTAATCGGTATCGGCTTTTTTTGGTCCTCCAATAATCGGTATCGACGTTGAAAAATCATAATCGGTCGACCTCTTCCCCATACATACACACACCCCAAACACGTACCTCCCCCGACATCCCCAGACTGCTGCCTCCACCTCGGAACCCAACAGTGTCAAATCATGTGTCAGTGTGAGGGTGGTGGGTGTCAGTGTCCACAAACAAGCCTTTTCTTTCAGCGAAAGAAAAAAACAACATAAAAGTCAATTTTTTGTCCTTTTTCTCTCCCTCCTTTTTTGCCATCTGTGTAAAAAATAAATAAATAAAAAAGCTCCTGGTGTCACCGGTGGCTAATAAGGCAATCAGTGATGGGGAGATGCTGACAAGGCACGTTGAGCCGCCCGCTTTCAAGCCTCACTCAGAACGGAGAGAGGGGGAGAGAAAGGGGGGAAGGATTCAAATAGGGGGAGGGGAGGACGTCTGTTGTGGTTGTCAGTCAACAAAAGAGAAAAAGAAAAATAAGCCCACTTTGTGCTGTCACGGAGAATGGAAGAGGAAAATAAGTTTGTAAAGACAAAAAAAGGAAAGACGATTTGTTTAGGTGTTAGCTGACAGAGGTGTGAACAGGAGAGTTTTGAGTTTGTCTTTGGGTGGGTCAGATGTGAAATCGACAGTAACCTGAGGCAGCGAGATAAAAATGAAAGGTGTGCATTTGTGTGCGTGTATGTGAGTGAGCGTGGGTGGGTATGTAAGTATCTATGTGTATCTATCCACCTGGTGTGCTAGGGAGATATTCTGTATGTATCCATCAGGTCTGTCCCTGTTTGTTTGTGTGTCTCAGTACGTTCATGTGTCAGTGTCAATGACGTGTGCGTGTTAGCATGTGAGTGTGCAAATGTGTGTGTGTCAAACACAGAGGGGACGTGTGACAGCTGTGGAGAGGAAAGGGAGAGCGAGGCCATCTGCATCCAGAGACGAGCCTGTCACTTTGGCACGGGCTTCCTCCAGACAGGTGACACCTCGGCAGGACACTACCGGGCCTTTACTGTCACACACACACACACACACACACACACACACACACACACACACCCCTAAGTTTACAGTACATAGACAAAAACAGACAGACATTCTCACAGTCACGCACACGCAAACATGTACAAGCCTTCTCTATGCCAAGCTCAAATCTGTTTTATAAACTGGGTGGTTTGAGCCTTGAAAGCTGATTGGCTGACAGGCGTGGTATATCAGACCGTATACCACAGATATGACAAAACACTTATTTTACTGCACAAATTATGTTGGTAACTAGTTTATAATAGCAATAAGGCACCTCAGGGGTTTTTGATATATGGCCAATGTACCACGCCTAAGGGCTGTGTCCAGGCACTAAGAACAGCCTTTAGCCGTGGTATATTGGCCATATACCACACCTCCTCGTGCCTTATTGTTTAAATATAATACTGCATTCATCAAAGAAATTGTTATCTGTCATGGATAAACATTAAAAAAAACATTGTCCTCTTACAGTACTGTTTATATATTGTCTTTATGGCACAGTGGTTGTGATAGTATGCACAGTGAATTCCCAACTAGCTGTGCTTTCACTCACATGCCCTAATGTGTTGACACGCTCAAAACATTGCATCGGAACAACTCGAGAATCAACTGGCGAGACAGGCCCCTCTGCTTCAAAACAAATTAGACGAAAATTAAGTTTTGCTTTCCCGAGAGAGAGCCGGCAGTTTCTCTCTATATAACGTCTGAAAAATGGAGTCACTTCATATATATATTTTTCCTGGCTCGTTTCTCTTGRGCAAATCTGTCACTTAAACCCATAACACTATCTATCTGTCACGGGGCGCAGGGGTTACACCATTTGGCTGGTGTCAAACTTAACCAAAGCTATCGTGAGGGAAACAATGTGAGACAGGGAGCGAGAGCAGTTGAGCGAGAAGCAGCACCACCGAATTGCAACTCACACACATGATACACACACACACCCCTCCATATTTATTTACGCTGTCTCAGAGAAGAGGGCCAATCCCGGCAGTCATTTGCGGTGCTAATGTCCAATTCCGCCTGCTCTCACTCCGCTGATTTAGCCCGTGTCGGGCTCTCTGCTATTCCAGACCGGCAACCGAGTCGCCGTTTAGACGCCCTTCAAAATGGGGGCCGAAACGTGGCCAGTCTTATCCTCTCTCTCTCTCTCCGCTTTGCTTTGTCACCGGCCCCTCCGCTCGCTGCCACTTAGCTGTGATGGCTTTGGACAGGCCTGATCAGTGTGTGTCYTTTGACCTGCAGGAAGTGTGCATGTGTGTGTGTGCGCGCGAGAGGGGGACAGTGGGACTGGCTGTAAATAAAATGACATTATTATTTCCTCTGTCCTATCATGTAGAAAAGCCAATTATGGTAATGCACCGCACGTCAGGGGGCATGTATTTTCCTCCCTCTCTCCTTCTCGCTCTTTCTTCTTCTCTGGGACAGCCACTGCTGCACAGGCCTGGGTGGCGTGATGCTGTCTGTTCCAAGCGCTCGCTTGCGAAAGCAAGCTGGCGTTAAGGCCTACTGCCTACGTTCGCTAAGGCTAACCGAGGAAAAACTGCCAGACCTTTTCATTTACGTCTGTGTGTAAAAGGGTCGACAGCATAGTTTTAATTTCGAGATGATTCTCATAGTTGTTCCCTTTGTTCAACAAAAAAAAGAAAGCCACAGAGCCTCCTATTTCTTGGGCATCTTATTTACTGTAATGGTGAGGACCTCTGTTTTTTTAGTACTTCTCTCATGACTGCTGTTGGTGTACAATCTCCTTTAACATTATTCGGCTAGCAAAGTTTGACTGCTTTTTTTGCGATTTCAAACCAAATTTGAAATTTGCCCCCTCAATATGCCCAGGAACAAACTATACCAGGAAAGAGCACTCCGTTTTTACCCATCTTTTTCCATCATACAATCCTTGCTTAGGGAGTTACCCATTCACCGATTAGCATTATTGTTGTGATRATGTCCACTGCCTTTTTTGTCTCAAGACAGATCAAACTTAATCCCAGCCTAAACAAAAGCGGGGGCCTTTGAAGTTCTGAGGCTTGTTTTACATGGATCCCGCCCAGTATAAAGTGACATTGATTTTGTTTGCCGTGGATCTTGTGGAGTGGTCGCTCTAAATTAATATCTGATTTCCCCCTCAACTGCCTGCTTATAAAAATCTGCTCACAGTTCCCAGCCCCCCCTTCCCCCTGCCCATGTGGAATAATTGACCATATGGCACAATACCTGCAGGGCCTCCAATAGCTGGTGTACCGTTCCAGCAGGCCGTGCAAATTCATCTCCTCGGCTTTCCAAAACTTCCGGAGGTGGAAGAAAACCATGTTTGCTGCGCAACTGAGTGCTCATGTCTACTTTCGACAAGATATATGAAATGTAGGATAAATGGAATTCAAATGCGTTGGAGGTATGACATTTTTCTGATCTTATGCTCGATTGGTTCTTTCTGTCATAATGTGTGATTGTAATTTATTTTCTATTCAATTCACTAAAATGTTCATAATTTAAGGCAAATTTGTATTCATACATAACATTTCTGCCTATTTTTTGTAAATGGATATTAAAGATACAAAAGGTGTATGAAGATAATTTGATGTGATACACCTGTAGCATGGTATCAAATGAATAATGCATTTGTACCTTCTCATTCACGTTTCTCTCTCTCTCTCTCTCTCTCTCCATCTCACACACACTCCAATGTAAACCCTACTTTGTCCTATAATATATATATTTGTTAAGGTTGTGTAGCACACTTTCCCTGTCATCTGCAGTACACTAACTTGCTGGCCACAACAAAATTATGCTAATGACCTGCTAAAATGGGTCATATAGACAGAGCATTTTACATTAGCTTCAAACAATAGGGGGGGGGGGGGGGTCGCGAAGGGGAGGTGACGAGACTATTGGGTTGTGGAGGGGGGAGTTCTGTCAGTTCACTCTTATATCCCTGTCCAGAAGAGGGAGATAAGTCCGACATGAGTTATCCTGACCACCATGACAACGTTACTCACAGCAACATGAACAAGTACGTCTTCCATCACAAGCTCTTAATCATGGGAAAAAGTTCACCTTGACCACCACGGTTTCATTATTTGAAAACGCAACAACTGTGCTAAACTCTTAACCTAGGCACCAAGGTAATACTAGGCCTAACTACTAACACATTTCCAATACACATCCAAACCACGCAGCATTGACAATCCCAGACGCTGCGAGAACTTTGGCGCTTTGGCGTGATCGTTGAATAATTGATAGGCTCAATTAGCACATTACTCACAGTTAAAAGGATACAGACTGGTGTGTAGATGCACAGTGAAAACAAAAGTATTAGTTCACCAGAAGAGGAATGTCACCTTCTGACTCTCTGTTCATTCACTCTCTCAAAAACTGCACCCTTACACATTTGGTGTAGATTTCCACTGAATGGTATTGAAAACATACAATTTTGTATGAAATACAAAAATACATTTTCTCTACAATGTCAACCCACAGGGGGACCCTATCAGAAAATATCCTCAAACAACAATACTTGTGTAGAGAAAACTTAACACCACTATTATGTACACAGGGTTCTGAGTTGTCATGTTGCCTGTTATGTACAAACAAACTTTTCAGGTAACACTCAACAGTGTACTGTTTATGAAAATGTTAACATTTCTCAAATAGTAGTGTGGACGGAATACTGTTTAAACTGTTTTCAGATATTAAATGTAACACTTTGTGTTATATTGTACTATACATAATATTTTCCTCATACAGACAAATTAACATTCAACCGCAATTATGTTTAGTAGTGTTTRCAAAGATTGACACACACGMTCCAAAACCTGTTTCCAGAAAATGTCACTATCCTTTTCTACATTGTCAGTGTATCATATTGCCTCAACGGCAAGGTTACTCTAACTCTGCTACAGCACCAGTCATATTGAACAAAAATMTGTCAGAGACAACAACCAACAATGGGTAAAAACATTTTTTATTTTTTATTTTAAAACACATAGTGCATTCGGAAAGTATTCAGACCCCATAACTTTTCCCACATTTTATTACGTCACAACCTTATTCTAAAATGTATTAAATTGTTTTTCCCCCCTCATCAATCTACACACAATACCCCATAATGACAAAGCAAAACCATAAATTTTTCTATTTGCTAACTTAAAAATACAAAACTGAAATATGACATTTACATAAATATTCAGACCCTTTACTCTGTACTTTGTTGAAGGACCTTTGGAAGAGATTACAGCCTCGAGTCTTCTTGGGTATGACGCTACCAGATTGACACACCTGTATTTGGGGAGTTTCTCCCATTCCTCTCTGCAGCTCTGTCCGGTTGGATGGGGAGTGCCGCTGCACAGCTATTTTCAGGTCTCTGCAGAGATGTTCGATCAGGTTCAAGTCCGGGCTCTGGCTGGGCCACTCAAGGACATTCAGAGACTTGTCCCGAAGCCACTCCTGCGTTGTCTTGGCTGTGTGCTTAAGGTTGTTGTCCTGTTGGAAGGTGAACCTTCACCCCAGTCTGGGGTCCTGAGCGCTCTGGAGTAGGTTWTCATCAATGATCTCTCTGTACTTTGCTTTATTCATCTTTCCCTCGATCCTGACCAGTCTCCCAGTCCCTGCAGCTGAAAAACATCCAACCTCTATGATGCTGCCACCACCATGCTTCACCGTAGGGATGGTGCCAGGTTTCCTCCAGACGTGACGCTTGGCATTCAGGCCAAAGAGTTCAATCTTGGTTTGATGACTGGTCTGAGAGTCCTTTATGTGCCTTTTGGCAAACTAAATGGGCTGTCATGTGCGTTTTACTGAAGAGTGGCTTCCATCTGGCCACTCTACCATAAAGGCCTGATATATGGTAGAATGTCTTTCTGGAAGGTTTTCCTATCTCCACAGAGGAACAATGGAGCTCTGTCAGAGTGACRATTGGTTTCTTGGTCAGCTCCCTGACCAAGGTCCTTCTCCCCCGATTGCTCAGTTTGGCCGGGCGGCCAGCTCTAGGACGTGTCTTGTTGGTTCCAAACTTCTTCCATTTAAGAGTGGATGCCTTCAATGCTGCAGAAATGTTTTGGTACTATTCCCTAGATCTGTGCCTCGACACAATCCTGTCTCAGAGCTCTATGGACAATTCCTTCGACCTCATGGCTTAGTTTTTGCTCTGACATGAACTGTAAACTGTGGGACTTTGTATAGACAGGTGTGTGCCTTTCCAAATCATGTCCAATCAAATGAATTTACCACAGGGGGACTCGAATCAAGTTGTCGAAACAGCTAAAGGATGATCAATGGAAACAGCACGCACCTGAGCTCAATTTCGAGTCTTATAGCAAAGGGTCTGAATACTTATGTAAATAAGTTATTTCTGTTTTTATTTTTGTTGATGTTTGTAAATGTTGATCTTGGGGCCTCCCGAGTGGCACAACGGTCTAGGACACTGCATCGCGGTGCTTGAGGCGTCACTACAGACCCGGGTTCGATCCCAGGCTGTGTCACTACCGGCCGTGACCAGGAGTCTCATAGGCCGGCGCACAATAGGCCCAGCGTCGTCCGAGTTAGGGGAGGGTTTGGCCGGGGGGCTTCACTTGGCTTATCGTGCTCTAGCGACTCCTTATGGCGGGCCAGGTAACTGCAGGCTGATCTCGGGTCGTCAGTTGAACTTTGTTTCCTCCGACACATGGGTGCGGCTGGCTTCCGGGTTAAGCCGGCAGGGTGTTAAGGAGCGTGGTTTGGCGGGTCATGTTTCGGAGAACGCATGACTCGAACTTCGCCTCATCCGAGCCAGTTGGGGAGTTGCAGCAATGAGACAATATCGTAATTGGATATGACGAAATTGGGGAGGGGGGTAAAAATGTTGATCCTAGGTAAATATAACTCTATAATTGTCCATAACAAAATAACGATTTAACAGCATACRTGTTAGTTAATTTACATGAAGACATTGTGGGTTAGTAACTGCATATTATAATTTTCTTTAAACTAACAACAAGCAGTGTGAAACCTTAAAGTTATTTGATTTATTCTTTGCTGAATCAGTTAACTATAAACAAACAATTTTGAATTTCACAAATAAACTTCTGATAATCAGTCATTTTACTCCCCTGCTCTTCGCTCCTGCATTGCAGTACAGTCTCTCTCTTTCTTCCCTGTTCTCCCTCTCTCCCCTCCCTCTCTGTTTGTCCATGTTCCCTGGGAGCCAGCTTTGAGCAGCCATAGCGACGGTTGCAGTCAATAAATCACCTTTCCCCCCCACTGTCAACTCCAGGCTGCTCAGAGATGAGACAATGGCCATTATATCATAAGCACTGCAGAGCCAACCCCCATCTGGCTGGCTGCTTCTGTTGAAACCTATGTAACTACCAAGTCGCAACATTTCGCTAATCTTAGCTGATGTTACAGAACATAAGAGACTAGTATAGCCTCTGCTCCCATTATTGCTGCTTCTCGAAATAATGCAACCAAAAAGTCCTAACGTTTTGCTAATGTTAGCTGAGCGTTAGTGTAGCCTCACTCCCACCTGGTTAAGCTTTMGGAGAAACCGCCTGGAAGGTTTAGCTATTACAGTTAGTGAAGCCTCTGCGTCACATGGTTATTTRTGAAGAGCTACATTGAAAAGCGTATGGTTTTGGAAAGGTTAAAGTCAACATTGGAGTGCTTCTGGTGCCAATATAAGCACTCAGGCTTCGCTTAGTGTAGGACATTTMAATTCATACACAACAGGTTCTAGGATAAGCATTTTAATAGACCAGCTGCATTGYCAATCTTTCCTAATTCCCTGATGTCTTTAGCAATGGTAGGGTTAAATTGAATCATCATTGTATCACTATCTACCTCTTCATTCCGCAGGCATTGTTTGACTTCAAGGAATTCCTGGGAGCTTGACGAAATTCAGTCCTTACTGTTTCTATCTATCCTCGTCTTTTCTCTGCACTGACCAAACCAAAAAACAGATTAAAACAAACTGAAATCAACATGTACAAGAGTTCTCTGGGAAAAAGAACAAAACAAAAAAATGGGGCCTGTCCCTTTAAATCTCCCCCTGAAGTCACCTGTGTACTGCCCCCTGACAGTGGAATTTCCCTGGCCCAAACAACAGCTGCTCCCATCGCCTAGCAACAACGGGTTGATGGATGACCCCAAAGACGATAATTACCATAAATCACTCTCTTTCTGCAGAGGACAGGAGAGAAAATGGCAAGGGAGAGAAAACAAAAGTATTGCTCAGATACACCTTTCCATGACCCCTGTTGCATCAGTCACACTTTATTTGGTGAACATTTCCCATGAGGGAGAAAAGTTAGTATGAGGCTCCCTAATTGGATAATCACTGGTTGCTGCCCAATCGGATTGGCCGTAAAAAAAAACTCTGCAGCAAATCAAAAGTGACATTAATAGTTGTTTTGGACTGATCGTTTGCTAGAGTTTCTCAGGAGTCAGAGACAGTGTTTTTTTTCAATGGTTACATTCAGTGAATAGAGTCTAAAATGAAACCGGATAAAATTAATTTTAAAAAACTACACAGGAGAAGGAAAGACAAAAGAAAACAAAGTGGATTGTGAAGGGAGAAAGGCAGTGCAGGGGAGTGAATAGTTGTGTAAGTGAGTGAGTGAGTGAGTGAGTGAGTGAGTGAGTGAGTGAGTGAGTGAGTGAGTGAGTGAGTGAGTGAGTGAAGGCCATGACCTCACCAGTTATGTCTGGTTGCACAATAACCCATCAATCAACCCTTCCCTGTACCCTCAGCCTTCCCCTCTATTCACATGGGCCGTCCGCTTTGTACACCGCTGAGGAACAACATGCACACACACAAGACACACACACATTCTTCCCTGAAACTGACCCCTTGTCTCTGCGGGGAAAACCCACAGCCTGTGGATGAGTCAGATCAGAGGAAAGACACGCACGCACATACACACACACACACACACGCACGTACATACACACACACGCGCGTACGGACACACTGATTGCCAAATCCAATTCGCTGATCATATGAGAACATCGTCTTCATTCCACAAAACAATGTCAACTCCATTCACATCAATGCAAACAACGTGACAGAAAATATACCTTGTTACATCATTGCATTAATCTGTGTTGTCAAGCTACTTCATTTAAACAGTTTAAATGAAGTGTTACTGGAAAGTTAAGCGTTGAAAAATAAAAACAAAACGAGGTCAAGAAAGAGTAACAATTCTGTCAGCCCACGTGGGAGTGTTTGTGTGTGTGTGGGGGGGCGTGAGGCCTATTCCTGATGGCCGTGACAGTGAACTGACAAAAGAGGGAGGCAGTGGGGGAACGAGAGAGAGCCCCTGAAGGAGGAGACGCACTAAATCACAAACTGGCCTCTCACAGAAGAAACCACGTCACTGGGGATCAATGCCTACATCTCTGATTGTGTGTTTGTGTGTGTGTCATGTGTGTTCACAGTGGTGTGTGTGCGCGCGTGCGCCTGTGTTGAGATTTCCCAGGGTAGGGACATGACTCTTAGTAAACCATCCATAACAGCTTAGAAGAGAGGGAGGAAGGAGGAGGAGGAAGAGAAAAAAGAGAAATAGGAGGGAGAAAGAGAGAAGCAGTAAGTGAAGGAGGGAGCATGGTGAGTGATGGACAGACAGAGAGAAGGAAACCATCGCTCAACACAACATAATATCGTACTGAGGGTAGACTATGGAGTGCTCGAACATTTTAGAAATGGAGACGAAAGAGAACCTTACCGCCCTGGCAATTAAACTTTTGCACAGCTTCTCAAAGTGCCCACCAACCGTGCCACATACATACCGCGCCACGCGGACACACACACACACACCTAACACACTCACACTGTGCCACCCATGAACACATACACCCAGACGGTGTCCACGAATATCGCAACGATATCCACTGCCCCCCTACCGTGATAAATGACACTATAACTCTGATATCCGCAATCAATCTCTGCTTTAAAGACACATCCATCGGCAGCAATGTTGATGGGGGTGGTGGGAGGATATAAGAGACAGGGGGGAGACGAGGTAAAATGGAGAAGCGTGACTGCTGGGTTGACCTCGGAAAAAGTCGGGAAGGGCGATGTTTGTGTGTGTGTGCAGGGAGGGCAGTAGTGAGTGATGCCTGTCAGCTTGCATGTGGCATCCAAAATAAATGAGGCTCATGAAGACAAATGAAAAGGGGGCCAGGCGAGTGACTTGGTGGGAGGGATGGAGGGAAGGAAAGAGGGAGGAGAAGTCGCAGGGGGAGAGGCGGGAGGAGGGGCGGGGTTATGGATGGGTGCTTGGGAAAGAGAGAAACGAGAGAAAGAAGGGATAGAGGGATACGTAGAGGATAGAATGAACAGAGACTTACTCACTGTGTCCATGTGTATTCTATCTGTGTATCGTACAGACAACCCTTTCTGAGCTCTCCCTCTTTCGCTCGGTCTCTCTCCCTCGTTCTCGGGCAGTGTCATGTGCGGTCCAGTCTGTGTAGTTTCCCAAGGCCTGGCCCCTCTATGATAAATGACACGTGTCATTCTGTCAGCCCCTGCCACCGCAGCTGGGAGGCCCCTTAGTGATGTATGACCCAGCCATGCTGGGCTAAAGGAAATCAGGGCCTTTTTGGCAACAAGCACCAAGAGAGCACAGCCCTTTATACACGACCCTGTGTGTGTGTGTTCACAAACTTTGCATAGAGATATTTGAGAACACACACCTACGTAGGAATGCGCTCACACACACACACATAATGAAAAGTTCCACTGGTTCCATTAAACCCTATCAAATCTCCCTCCATCCACCCCAGAGACACCGACTTAATTTAATATGCTGAATATCTCTAAATGGGACTGTTCATTTTACATCTCCTCAAGGGGGAGTGTGAGTGCATGTGGGTGTGTGTCTACCTTGCGTTTGCGTGCTCGTGTGTGTGTGGTGCATCAGAAGCTGTCAGACACACTAGCAGAGGGAGACAAATCATCTTCATGGTCTTTCCAGCTGTTTCCCAAATTTGGTGTGAGGGGGAGAGAGTGAAAAGGCTTCACTTTGAGTTGCGTTGCTTGACGCTTCCCAGAGCCAGATAGCTGACAAACCGTGCCAAGGGGAATGGGACACTGTGGTACCACACACACACCTGGTCCGTCAACACCCTGCGCAAGCTGGAATAGGAACCGAGCCAGCATCGAAGAAATACATAGTACACACACAGAAGACTGAACAAAAGTACAAAAACTATAACAGACTTTGTTTCGATAGAATATATTATTGCGTAATTCATAATTGTAAACAGTGGAAAAAAATGCCTTATTGCACCATAACATACAATCTGGTCTACCTGGCAGATCTAAAAGATATCCAAACGAAGGACCAACGAAAAACAAAATATTTCACTGACAGAAGTCTTTCATCAACCATGTACTGTAGACACATCCACCCACACCTGCCATTTTCTCAGATGTCTGAAAAATGTGTTTCTTAAAAAACAAAACAGCAAGTTGGCAGACAAAAACACACACACATACAATACACACACAAGGGATGGGTGTTGTGTGGGACCAGGGCGGTAGTGGGGGTCGTGAACTTTGGATGACCTCATTTGATTGGCCACTGGGCCGAGCTGAGACTCCCGGGGGAAAAGGGAGAGAGAGAGAGAGAGAAAAAAGAGAGTCATTAAGGAGTGAGTGATGAGTGGCAGGCATGGCTGACCTCTCTCTCTCACTACTTCTTTGTTGCATGTTTCTTTCTCTCTATCCTTCTCATGCTCTTTCTGTCTCTCTCCCCTATGCCA
Source organism: Salvelinus sp. IW2-2015 (assembly GCF_002910315.2). Taxonomy (NCBI): domain Eukaryota; kingdom Metazoa; phylum Chordata; class Actinopteri; order Salmoniformes; family Salmonidae; genus Salvelinus; species Salvelinus sp. IW2-2015. The sequence goes on from NC_036870.1 coordinate 13,071,173, forward strand.
CTCTCCCACCCAACCTGCCCCCCTCCTTCCCTCACCGTTTGTCGCTCCTCCTCTTTTACATTCTTTCTGCCCTCCCCTCTTTTCTTCCTCTTTACCACTCCACCTCTGGCCTTTTCTCTCCCCCTCTCACATCATGCCGTCTCCCTCTTTTTCTCAGTATCTTTTTCCTCACCATCTGCCCCAAGACTTAGACACTCTATCCCTCTGTACAGTAACGCACGCACACTCGCACGTGGCTAATGGCCCTTCCACTATTGGCAATGAACAGACATCTCTAATTCTCGATTACCAGGTTATCAGTGTAATGATCAAGTGCGATTGAACGTCAATCTGCAAGGCAGTGAAACCACCCACTTACATAGTGTGTGTTTGAGCTCCACTACATTCCATGGAGAGAGCAGAATCAACGATCTACAAATCACCTTGGATCACATTATGTGATCAAAGGGATCCCCTCAAAGTCACACTAATCATTGGATAAATTTACATTTGTTGAAATTCAACCAAAAACAACTAATTAACATCTATAGTCAACAATTAGCATTTTAACCTCTGAACCTGTGACCTCAAAAGGCAGACAGATACTCAAGGTGTCAACAACGAACTGGGTCAATGATTGATGGATGATTGACAGTGATCTGGAAAACATGGATGTTTAAGTCAGCCACAATAGTTAGCTAATGTTCAACTTAGCTAATCATTGCCTGACTCTAGCTGTCTCACTCTCTGTGTCAGACAGACATAATTCAATCATTGCAGATGGCTTGATTAGTTTCCCCCGCTGTGGGAAAGACGAACAGACAGCAGGATTATGAAACAGAGGGATGAACAGACAGGCAACTTGAATGAGAGTCAGAATAACGGACAAACACGTCTTCAGACAGACTGTATGAGAGATTGAGTGACAAGGCAGACATGAGAAAGAGAGACGGAAAGAAGGACCATACGAGAGATCCACTGAAAAGGCATACAGACAATTTGAAAGTCTGAGAGTCAGACACAAAAACAAGTCTTCAGACTGACTTTATGAGAGACCAGGTGACAGGGCAGTCATGAGACAGACAGAGAGGGGGTCTGGGGGCACCCCACCGTTTCCTAAGAAAGACGACTTAAGAGCCGAGCTTAGAGCCCCCCAGTGACTGACACTGTCTGAGTCCGCGTCGGATCAAATAAAGCTTTCGGGCAATTTTGGGGCCACATGTGGCGTCGAATAAACCAGACAACACACACACTATACAGTAAATTCCTTCCCCAAAACCTACGGAGAATCTACACCTAGTATGTATGGCGCATCATGACTATTAAGAGTGCTATGCAAAGGAAATGCACATATACACATGGGTTTGCCAGAGTACAGCATAGGAAACACTCTTTTCTGTTTGTCTTCTAGTTCATATTTTTCAAAACAGGCTTGCTGGCTCTGTCCGGTTACACCGGAGAGGGAAGGGGATAAATAAAGAGAGAATAGTGAGAGAGTATGAAAGAGTAGACAAAACGAGAGAATATGAAAGAGGACAGAGGTAAAGAGATCGGAAGAGATGGATGGATAGAGAGATAGCAATAAAGATGAGAGAGAGACAGAGAGACCGTGACAGAGAGAGAGATTGAGTAAGGAGAGAAAAATGGAAAGAGAGAGAGGTGAGGATTCAGCAAAAACCCAGGCGTCTGGTCCAGTCTCAAGGACAAACTGTCATCTGTGGGCCGTATCCATTCCCAGATGCAGTATCTTATCTACAGAGCCCAGTAAACTGTTGTCCAAAAAAAAATAGATATTCATTGCTTTTCAAAGACACTTATCGGTTAAATAAACACTCCTTGGAGATAGAAATTCCCAGCGAAATTCCCCTCCCGACACACAGTCTCATGTGCTGAGGCCAGCTTTTATCCATCACCTCACAGTAAAAACAGCACCAATTTTTATTTGTCTTATGTCGTGATATACTGAGAACACAGACTTAAGAGTCGTGGATTTACAGTGCTTTCGGAAAGTATTCACACCCCTTCACTTTTTCCACATTTTGGTAGGTTACAGCCTTATTATAAAATGTATTAAAATTGTTTTTCCGCCTCATAAATCTATAAATACCCCAGAAGGACAAAGCAAAAACAGGATTTTAGAATTTGATAATTTATTAAAAACAAAAACAGACATATCAAATTTACATAAGTATTCAGATTCCTTACTCAGTACTTTGTTGAAGCACCTTTGGCAGCGATTACAGCCTTGAGTATTCTTGGGTATGACGCTACAAGCTTGGCACGCCTATATTTGGGGAGCTTTTCCTATTCTTCTTTGCAGATCCTCTCAAGCTCTGTCAGGTTGGATGGGGAGGATTYCTGCACAGCTATTTTCGAGTCTCTCCAGAGATGTTCGATCGGGTTCAAGTACAGGCTCTGGCTGGGCCACTGAAGGACATTCAGAGTCTTGTCCAGAAGCCACTCCTGCGTTGTCTTTGCTGTGTGCTTAGGGTCGTTGTCCTGTTGGAAGGTGAACCTTCGCCCCAGTCTGATGTCCTGAGCGCTCTGGAGCAGGTTTTCATCAAGGATCTCTCTGTTCATTGCGCCGCTCATCTTTGCCTCGATCCTGACTAGTCTCCCAGTCCCTGCCTCTGAAAAACATCCCCACAGCATGATGCTGCCACCACAACACTTCACCGTAGCGATGGTGCCAGGTTCCTCCAGAAGTGACGCTTGGCATTCAGGTCTTTAGGTGCCTTTTGGCAAACTCCAAGCGGGCTGTCATGAGCCTTTTACTGAGGAGTGGCTTCCGTCTGGCCACTCTACCATAAAGGCCTGATTGGTGGAGTGTTGCAGAGATGGTTGTCCTTCAGGAAGGTTCTCCATCTCCAGAGGAACTCTAGAGCTCTGTCAGAGTGACCATTGGGCTCTTGGTCACCTCCCTGACGAAGGCCCTTCTCCTCCGATTGTTCAGTTTGGCCGAGCGGCCAGGTATAGGAAGAGTCTTGGTGGTTCCAAACGTCTTCCATTTAAAAATGTAGGCCACTGTGTTTTGGGGGACTTTCAATGCTGCAGCAATTTTTTTGGTACCCTTCCCCAGATCTGTGCCTCGACACAATCATATCTATGAGCTCTATGGACAAGTCCTTCGAACCCATGGCTCTGACATGCACTGTCAACTGTGGGACCTTATATAGACCAGTGTGGCCTTTCCAAATCATGTCCAATCAATTGAATTTACCACAGGTAGACTCCAAACAAGTTGTAGAAACAGGATGCAATAAAAACAGGATGCACCTGAGCTCAATTTCGAATCTCATAGCAAAGGGTCTGAATACTTATGTAAATAAGATATTTAAGTTTTTTATTTAACAAATTTGCAAAAAAAAATCTAAAAACCTGTTTTTGCTTTGTCATTATGGGGTATTGTGTGTAGATTGCTGAGTATTTTTATTTAATCCATTTTAGAATAAGGCTGTAACGTAACAAAATGTGGAAAAAGTCAAGGCGTCTGAATACTTTCCGAAAGCACTGTATATCGAAATGCCATGAATGAAGGGACAAAAAGATGAGGAGCATCGCAATGTAAAAATCTCGACTCTAACCCTACAAGTAAGTTAGGGGAAACAAAACAAGGGCTTGACACATTTCAAATTAAACTTTTACAAGATGATACAACAACGTCTTGTAAAGTGGCACATATTACTTTTCAGTTAAATGTGTTGTTGTTCGTGGATGTTTCTCCAAGTATGGCAGTTCAGTCACAGATGCGTATGGCTTATCGATGCTCCTGTTGTGTCTAGAAAGCCTTATAGACTGAAGTCAGTGTTACAAGCCACTGATTAGGGGTTCAACATACTATTTTCACTGGGGCTGGCTAACAGAAATGCACTCAGACAAAGTATTTTGGTACTGGTCTGTGGGACTAAAAGCAATTTTAAATGGAGATTCTCAATTGAGAATGCTTTTTATTCGAGGAATAGACTTAATCTGGGTCTGGGATAAAATTAACCTTGCTGACACAACAATGTCCTCTGAGTGATAGGAAGAGAATCTGATATTTGATCAACGCAGACGTCAAATGAATCCGAAGAATGTCCTGGCACAATTTACTTGGAGCACTAAACTCCAACACCCATCCATCCTTAGTATTTGCGTGCTCTAAGCATGGGGAAACTGATGCCGATGTCATGAAAATTGTCAAGTGTCAATTGGCCGTTCGTGACAGGTGACTTGATTCTATGTTAGCATGATTCCACTAGCTAATATGGAACAATGTTGCCACCGTTAAGTAGACGTTAATACACGCTACCCTATCAAAAGCCTCCATCCAGAGTACAAGTGCACACAATGAAACTACTATCTGAAATGGACCTGTATTTCATTCTCCCCTCTCCCTCAGCTTGCCCAAGGGTCTTAAGGCTCCTCAGCATCAAATGTAGGGCCTGTGATATGATAGAGAGTGATTGTTCTAAACCCTGCTGCCTCTAAGGAACTATATATCCACCTAGCAACAGCTGTAGGACAGTATGTGTGTGTGTGTGTGTGTGTGTGTGTGTGTGTGTGTGAACGTCCATGTGTGTGTGTTGATGTCCAACATATATCCACCTGGCAACAGGGCAGGTGTGTGTGTGTGTGTGTGTGTGTGGTGCAGACATCTAATTAAAGGCTAATAACACCGCGTCGGGAGTTACTGTCCCTCGTAAATAATGGCAAAATAATTGCAATACACTGGTTATCGATTAGCGCAGCTAGCTGCCGCCCAACGGCTCATTTTCAATGGGGGAGGAGGGCTGCGACTGTGGCTACATGCTAACACAGCGACAAGGTAAAATGTTATTTCTCTCTCTCACACACACAACACAGCTGGGCTGGGGGGGGGGGGGTAGTAGAATGACGGACCCTTGGCTATAATTCTTAATTGACACCTGTCAGGGTAATGGCAGCAGTCACAGCTGCTGGGGGAGAATTTCTCCCCACTCCTGTTCATCTGTCACTTTTAATACCTTTTCCTCGCAGCCCCCCCCTTTCTTCTTTCTTCCCTCCACTCACCGTTAAATGCACTCTACCACATTAGTGTTCAAACCTTCTGTTATGGAAATAAACAAAGAAATAATAAAGATGCTTTTTATTTGTATGATTTAGTTTAGTTTTGTACAGATAGGCTCAGACAGGAAGTAGGAAACAGGAAGTTGGGGAGGAGCTACACAAAGTTCCAGAATGTTGATTTTTTTCTGAAAGGCAGTTACAAAGTTGGACATCAGAGAGTTGCATTTAGTTTATTTTTAATTGGTCATTCAGATTAAATATAATCAATGCTAAATATGGTCACAAGTAATATTGGCTTAAATGTATTGGCTGAAAGTCACTGTCCAAAATATAAAATAGAATATTGGCCTTGCGCCACATGCACTAAACAGGCTCTTCACAGTCCTATCAATCTTTTCCTCATAAAACTGTAACGGTTTGTTAAAACAAAAGAAAAATGAAGAGAGGTCAAACTCACATACTGTAATTCAGTACACAGCGAAATTCAGTACACAGCGAAATGAGCTAATGGACAGAGGACTGCCTAACATCATACACCCGCCACAAAAATCCCACGTGTCTGGCACTTATCAGTTAACACCCGGACGACTCTGACACAGGTCCACACTCTCACTCACACACAGAAGCCTTGACATAAACTCAGAGACGACTGGAGTGAAAGCCTATAAATGACCCCTATCCTCTGAGGTCAAAGGAAACATAAGAAAGGCGGAAAAACAATGACACACACATTGCTTTGTAACAATAAGACACAACTTCCACCAAAACACACACGCAGAGCGTGGGCTTAGATGGAACCCGTTCAGACAGGGACTCCCCAGAGTACACATTGACCTCAAGAGTGTACTCTGGACTTCCACTCTCCCTCCTCTCTGGGTCATGACTCGCTCTTTCTTTCTTCTTTTCATTTTATCGTCTCGCTCTCCGTCTCTGTCTCACGCTGATAGAAATGAGTGGACAGATGAGATGTCAAGCCACACAGAGGGAGGGGGAGATGAAGAGGAAAGACAGCTGCTCTGTTCTCCTTGGATACTATGGTTTAGAATTCACGTACTGGAAGACTAAACTGCAGGATTGTAGCAAGTTCTTCATTGTTGTAGGTGTGGAGGTTGTGGAAAGATATATATATATGTGTGTGTGTGAGAAAGCTCGTTAAACCCAGGGATAGTTTTACCTCGGCGGCGCTGCTCCTGAGGCGGACGCCTTCACACCGCCACTCTCTTGGCGCTCTTTTAATCCAGGCATATTTTCACCACCCTTTCTTTTCCATAAGAGCAGTCATCGATCTTCATTTGTCACTTAACCTCCACGTAGATGAGGAACGGGAGTATGTGTGTGGAGGGGTGGGTGTATATATATGTGTGTGTGTGTGTGTGTGTGTGTGTGTGTGTGTGTGTGTGTGTGTGTGTGTGTGTGTGTGTGTGTGTGTGTGTGTGTGTGTGTGTGTAACTCTTTGACTTCCTATAGGCCTACTGGCTGCGACCCCATATGCAAATTGCAACTATTTGCGTTGAGAAATAAGGGGGCAAACATGACTATCGACTACTAGAGTCAATGTCGACTGTTAATGACACTTTGCATATCCTCGACTATAGCTAGGGTAAAGAGACAGTGGCTGCTACACACAGACACACAGACTCACACATACTGTACCACAGCTTAGTTTAAGAGATCTGACAACCTGCAGTGCTACCAAACGTTTGGTCTGAAAACACAGGAAGAGAAACACCATGCAACACAATCTCTGTCCGTAATGGAACACCCACTTCATAACAAACTGTACAGATGGAAGAATCAAGCAGCGTGATGCAGGACAATATGCAATACAACATATCCAATGTACTTATGCCTGAACCAGCACATCTTATAACCCTGTTATAGGACACCTGTACAAAACTCATGGAAACTCGGCTAAGATCCGCCATTATCTAGCAGTGTTCGTTTGCCTCGGCGACTTCAACTTGATTAGCCAGATAGTTCATTTGTCACCTAGCTGCAGCCCCCCACCCTGCACCCCTTCGAAAGAATTGAGTTAATACTGCAACTGGAGGTGTGTGTGTGTGTGTGTGTGCTAGCAAATGTACCTTGTGTGTGGGGACCTGGGCTAATATCAACTTGATTACATCAAGCCAGCTGCGGAACTTGACACCTTGCTGAATTTGTCAGCATTAATCGGCGGGGCCCTGTCGCTAGATCCGTCAGCATCCCAGATAATTATGGAGTCGGGCTAACGATGCTGCTAGCTGCCGCCCGCTTGTCGTCGTACGAAGGGAGGAAGCTTGACTTATTTTTCCCTCCCTCCCTCCCTCCCTCCCTCGGGTGATAATTAAGAGACTGAGACTCCTTTTCATGTAGCAGGCAGGGTTTGGTTGGGGAGAAAAGGAGGCATTGATCGACGTCACAGAAAAGGTGTGTTTTCATTGGTCGCCGTTTCTTGTTTTGGTGTCATTGAGGTGATGATTAAGTATCTGAATATTATGGAGTTTTTCCTGGGTAGGCCTTACCGTGACATTTTACAGTGTAGAGGTATAGAAGAAAATTGTCCTGAAATCAACACTTATTACAATAAGTGACAAGGGTATTTGTACTACAAGACAAGGCCTCAATTTCATAACCTCCTTGGAGAGAATCTTGGCATTCTGCACTCTTGTGGTACAATATTTTTTATAACATATCTAAGCAGCATTTGCAGGTCAAAGGTTATGTCACTCATAAGCTCTAGTATGAAAATAACAAAGCTTCTCTGGGCCCATTTGTTCAGAAACTATTATATAATGACACTCGCGCTACATAGGCTACCAATTTTTTTACCTCTGGCTTGAAATTGTATCAAGTACAGTAAGCCTACCCTGGACTTGCAGGTCACTCCAAATAAGAGTGATAAAACACACCCAAAATGAACACGAAGCACCCTCCGGAGATCAAACGTCAACAAATGACTGCAGCAAAAGTCGATGCTGCTCGGATTGCACCGCATTGAACGGAACTGCCAAAACGAACAGATGCAGCCATGTTGTTACAAATGGAGGGGAGATTATGTATAGTTACTGGCCATACTAGACACAAGGTACAGCGGCATCCAAGGGGCTAGAAACCACCACTAAAGCATGGACCTCCATTTTAAAACAGTGATATTCAATCGCTTTTCAGCAAAACAAAGCTAGTTGTTTTCACATTCTTATTTTCCTGACTGCAGTGTATGTTTAAGTCAAGATTTTTATTTAACTTACAATACATGTTTTGGGTTTGTGTGTAAGTGGTGGGGTAGTGGTGCTTTTTTCAGTAATGAAGAAGTCTCTCTGTCACACACACTCAAACAAACTAGTTTTTGTCACAGTGTTTTGATGGAGACCACCATGTGTCACACACTGGAAATAATGGAAAGACGATGCCTGCCAAGTTGTGATTGACCATTACTGCCAGTGATGTATGTTCCCGTCACAAATCAGACAATTAAATCAATATTCAAAAGCTGGATGGGAGTCGAGCAGGGAGCTGATGGCTTGGTTGAGTGCACAAGCTGCTGGGTCAGATAATTCAGCAGCATTGTGTACATTTTGTACTAGGCTAAAGCATACAATATAGTCCCCTTCAAGTGTACACATTGGATATGTGCATACTATGTTGAAGTGCATTGCAGTTTACCGGTCCCAAATAATGTTTTTGCACCGGGTAATTGAATGCTCTGATTTAGTACATGCATTCACGACAGTCTCAAGCCATTGTATTTATTAGGAGTTGACTGTAGCCTACATGCTTAGTGACAAAACCCCTTCCCTGACGCCCTTTTCATTCGTAACCATTTTTTCACTAGTTTATCCATATCACCTATTTATACCAGAATATCCTCACATTTATATTTCTGCATTCAAGCTGAATTCACAACCCCACCGAGTTCAAAGTAACTCCTTCCCAACCTGCTTAACTTCACATTTCCAAAGTCTGTTTAATATTCTAGAAGTGTTTTGTTCAGCAGCAGTCGTTAATGCCTGAACTTCAAAGGCAGATTTCTCATTAGGGGATTGGTGGAAATCCTTGTCAATCATTCCATGTTATAAGAGACAAAGAAAAAACGTCTCCAAAATGACAGGCTCAACTCTGGTCATCTTTCATGATACTTCATGAAAACTCCTATGTGTGTCAAATACATTTTTGTGCACCTCCCCAAAAATAGAGAAAAAAATGCACGATCAAAGCGAAAAAATATTTTTTTAATGTGTGCATACTGCATAGTCTATATCCTAGAATAGAATCTAGGCTACTCTGAAAAAAGCTATTTCTATTGTGGGTTGAATATAGCATTGCATTGGTACAGAGTAGCCTAGTAAGTCTGGGGGAAAGTTAAAGTTGCTTCTTTGAGAAGGATATTGTCGACGTACTGTAGGTACTCTTAAGAGTATTTGAGTGTTACTTTCTGATCTTGACACGCCCCAGCACCCTCCCTCCGCCTCATCCCTTGTCCCTCCCCCCCTGGTCATTAATCGCAAAGTATTTACCCCGCTTGGGAACTTTTCTTTCAATTTGTCTTTTCTCCTGCTTCTCGACAGGGGAAAAAGTTGTCCATTGAGTGGCTCAAGCTGTCAAGCGCATGCGTGTTTCCATAGTGAATGATTTACTGACGCTTAACAGGAATGAATAGATCAAAGGTAGTCGCATGACAGGCGATCAATCAGGCATCAAATCAAGGATGGCAATCCCCGAGTGTAACGCAGAGACTTAAAATACGCGCCAGCGACTAGGTTTTCATGGGTACTTAAAGCCGAAGATATGCTACTAGATCAAACACACGTCCAATTGCATTAGGTATATTATATGTGTATACAACTTCAATAGGCCTATGGGTTTTGACAACCTATATGTGAATATGAACCTGTGACAAAAAAAAAGGAAAGTATTTGAATTAGGCCTGAATACTTTTCTGGACCAAAAAAATATGTTATGTTCACCTCCTTTTGATTGTAGTTAAATATGTATAACATAGTAGGCTATATTTATGTTTCGAATGTGTGTCTACTTAGGGCTATTTGAAATAAGGATGGGAAAATTTGTACTTGAGAGGATTTTCTGGGAGGGAATTGGGGAAATAGACTTCAGAGTTGGGCTTACCTACGGACCGCCTTGGCGCTTGCTGCTTTCTCCTCGGCATGCTGCTGGTAGACTTTCCGCTTGACTTTCATGCAGAGACCAAAATAAAAGACGACCCTAGAGGAAACCAGTGCGACGAAACCAAATAAAATAACGTCGTTTTGTCCTTCTCTTCGATAGAATCGGAATAGAAATGTAGAATCCCGTTCTTTGACTGGCAAAGGAAGTCTAAGCGTCAGTGAAAGTATTATTATTTTTAAACATCTTTCAGCGATTGTTTGTCAAATGTGAAGAAACAAATAGCCTATCCCTAAACAAAATTATGTTTCTCTGGAAATGTTGAGTTGAAAACAGTTTTTATAAGACCTCTGTTTTACGTTTCAGTCTAGCAGTGGAGAACATGGACAGCCGCCAAAGCTTCTTCAGTCCGCGGAGCTTCCATTAAAAAAAGGATTCCACCCCCGGAACGACACTTTATAACAGATTTTCGCGTTGAAAGTAAAAGTCTTTCAATGTATCAAACTTCCACGGCGATGGATAACGTTCCAAACTGTATTTCCGCACAGGTGCTGTTCCGTTGTTCAATCTCTGCAAGTAGACACAAAATGGGATAGAAGGAGATTGACATTAGAGGGTTATGTCAATCAGTCCGTGTCAGTCATATCACCACAGCATTACAGATCAAATGGCTATGCCGCCAATAGGCTACTCTCCGTCTCCTCGCGCAAACTAAACACCCACAGCTAGGCTCGGATAGCCTATTCCGACGAAGCTCACAAAAATGATGCCCTTTCGGCTTTCATGTGGACAGTTGGTGTATTACTGCTCCAAAGACTTTTCATAAACAAACGAAACGCCAACAGCTACTCCACGAAACGATACGAATGTGGATGTATTGCTTATTTTTAACTCCACATAGTGAAGCTGGAGTCTCGTCTCCGCAGTGAGAAATATGTATCGCACATGCGGGGGATGCGCGACTGATCAGACAGGCTCAACTGATCGACAGACACATCGCGTTGCCTTTCCTGCCTCTCTGTTACTCCACCCCTCTGGAAGCGTCACTCTTACAGTCAGAGCCCACCTGTCAATCTTTTTAATTGTTCTGTTGTTTTCTCTCTATTCTTTTCTATAATAGGATTATAAAACACCGCATGTCCAATGCAATGCTCTGGAAAAAATCTTCTCCACGTCCATGCATTATGATAGTTGGTTTCACCAAATTAGTTTTGAGCGTATGAGACTACACGTACTGTATGTCTTATGCTACTGTCCTCATGTTACACGGACTGCAAAATGGAGAGAAATGATCATCACAAAACACAGAAAAGAACACTGACGGGATATTCTGTATGTGTTCTGATATTCAATTCTCTTCTGAAATGCATTCTTTCATTAACTTTTTTAGACCATATATTAGATTGCAAAGCTTCTGTATCTTGAAAAAAAAATATCTATACAGGCAGCAGTTGGGAGGAGTTGTTTTTTTGTACCTCTTCATTGACACCTCTAAAAAAGGGGGCATTGAAGTTGCAGATTGATTCGCTACACCTTGCTGGGAAGTGACTACTTTGCATGGGAAGGGGCGGGGCATCGAGTGCACAAGTCCACTGTGACTGAAACAGTGCACTGCTCTCCATCCCTGCGCATTTATTTTTAAATCCATTTCATTCACTATGTTATTAACATGTCAATACAACAACTTATTCTGCCCGACTGCATTGAGGCAGAGTAGCTATTTGGTCAATAACTCAGATAGCCAAGCTGTTGAACGTATTCTAAACCTAGGACATCAAGAGAACCCCAATTGACCGTGAAGTTGAGTTTTTCTTCTATTTTTTAATGGGATGCTCTTTTATTTTGGCTACATGTGTTACCTAAAGCACGTTTGGTGGTGCTAAGTAGGCTAGCGTATAACTTCGGTAGCATTGAAGCTGTGTTACGTTGCTCAGCGGTAGATACGCACCGTTCCACCCACCACCCCATGCATCAGATATTTTGGAGATTTTCCATCACCACCATGGCTGCCGCTTCTTGCTAATGCACCAACTCATCCACATTCTCGGGCGCACGACTGCATTTTTGCGAGACGGATTAATTTCCCAACGCCCAGGCGGCCGGCAGACGAACCTTGTTTAACTGACCCTGGTGAGTTTTCGGAATTTGCACCATATGTTAACCTCTCTATCTGTTCATGCCACTCCGCACTTCATTTTTTTTATGTTAGATATTTTTCTCAAGTCAAAAGGTAACAGATGATGAACCAATAGGCTATCGTTAGGATTTTACCCACTCAAATAAATCCTTACCTCTCAGTGCGCGCGACATACTTGAGACATTGCCAGCATGCTATCAAATTTATCATCTATGCAGAATGGTTGTCGGAGGGGGCTAATAATGTGGCAATATTTCCAAGTACCGCCCCAACATCTGTCTATCTATCCATTCCTCCATCTACCTCGACATGCCTGTCGCGATTGATGTTTCTTACGTCACTAATCTTCAATCAGAAAGTGCATCGTGGAAGTAGAGCTGGCAAGGACATGCGAGGGTTTTATGCACTTTATGGACAGAGCACTGTTACAGGAGCTTTTTCATAGTGAATAGGCCTACTGAGTTTTTAAAGATGATAAGACTTCTCTAGCTGCGTTTACAATTGTAAGTGTTCAGTTTGAATATTGGAATTTAATTGGTCTTGAAAGGTTTTGTGTCAGATAATTTCATATTCTTAAGCTACATTATTTTCCACAGATATTGCTATTATTATTAATATTGTTGTTATTATTATTAGTGTCATTATTATTATTATTACAGTTAATTTAACATAGGATACCAATGAGATTTGTTAGGCTAAGACTTATAACAAAACCAGAAAAACGTTTTGGTCAACTTTGTCAAAAACAATGAATATATGTTTTGTGCAGATTGATACCTTATTGAATTCTATACATTAGATCCAATGTTGAACTTTGAGACCTTTTATCCTGCCTTAGTTGTGCGCCCTTGTGCATCTTGTTTGGTCTTGTTGATTTGATAATTTCTTTCTATAAGCCATTGCTGGCATCTTTGGTGTAATTTAGGTATAGACCAGTTAACAGAATTTAGAAATTAGGCTATTAGAAAAATGACAAACTATTCATCCAAAACTGTGTAGAATGGAGTGTATTGCATTTATTGTAGGTCCTAAGTTGTTGCCTGTTATTCACTATTGAATGCTCTAATGATTACAGAAAACCACATCAAAATATTTTTCTCAAGGCAAACACCTGCTCAGGAGAACTTTACGACTACATCATAAAGGTTCATATTGAATGAAAAGACTTCTAGACCATACTTTCCAGCACCGGCCTCAATAAGGACGCAGTTCAACTTGAACTCAAAGGGATTGTCATTTGACATTCCTGATTTAACTTGCACACAATATTCCTGCTAAAGAATTTGTTTAATTCAGAGTTCATAGTGTTTTTGTCATCTAAAAAGCCCTGAGTGTAAAACATTTTCACTATGCATTGTGTTGTATTTACAATAAGATGTAATGGGGAAAATAATTAGGTCATCCTCATGTCTGTTTTTAACCTTTTGTATTTGCTAAATGAATAATTTTTTAGAAAATGAACACTTTCATAATATGCATGGTATTGAAAATGTGGTAAAATGGTTATGCGATAATGATCATATGGACTGAAATCTGACTTTGAGGGTATATTGTCGGCTTATATTTTAATTGAGGGTATATTGTAGGCCTACATTTGTTTCTTATGGAATTTAGATACACATATTATGTGTAATGTGATATTATCCAGATTTTTACACACCAAAGATCACATTGTGCTGTTTGCTTTCTTGTCAGCCCAAGGGAAGGCAGTCTCATGCAACTCACACATACACACATGCATGCACATGCCTTCACATTGCAGACGGATGCAGGCTCGCAAACACATACACTGGCCTGCAAACTCACACCTACACATACAAACATACACACACACACACACAAACTCACACACATGTGGTTTTATCAGTGTGTTGTGGCCCCATAAACTTACATTGTAACTATAATTGTTGCTGAATGTCCCTGATGACTCAAAGCAAGCCCTATCACATAGGGTTAAACTGGAAAACAAGATGGTGGTTTCTCTGTACGTCCCCCGTGCACATGCATAACCTGTCGTAATGTGTAAGTCAATGTTAACAGCAGAGTATTTTCTGTAGTGTCCACCACTATTCACAATTTGCTGGTCTTTTATGTATTAGTGAAAGGAAGAAACATAGGTAAGGACGCATTACTCCTAACACATTATAGTTTATTGCCCGTGTGAATGTAATTACATATTGGGTATACCTTATCTTAGGTATTTCAAAGAAGATTCCACAATACCATAGTGCCAAGGCCATGAAATCTACAGGACACAAAAAAAGCCGAATTTGAAGCCAGCATTTGTATTAACTTTGAATAGAACTAAAAGCAACCATCCTGATAACTTTACACCACACAATTCATGCTATGGTGAACATTGGAAAGTAACTGCATTTTTTTTGAAAGAACAGTGCGATCATAAGAGAGAGTGGCTGCAGAGTCGGACGGCACCATGGTATGACACGAGTGAGAGCATGGCTACCATTGTCAGTAACAGCAAGGAGCGTAAACCGGGAGGCCAGACCATAACTCACTGGGCATTGGATCCACTTCCGCGCTCCCTGGAATTTTCTGGAAATTGTGTTGCAGTTCCCTGGAAGTGGGTGTCTGAGGAAAAGTATGGCATATCCAGTGACAAGATTGAAGGGAAAATGGGGAGATTTTTTTTAGATGTGTAGTTCCAGGTGCTCGTGCATTTGAAATGTTTTTCTTCTTCTTCCTCTTTTTCTCTCCTTCCTTACAGCCAGTCATAATGAATCAGTGCATTATGGTCCAAAAAAGCTTCCAAGCTACCAAATCCTAGGACGCCATCACACATGTCCACACACATGTATGTCAAGATCTTACACATTCGCAAACAATAACATGGCATAGTCCCATTTCCCCCCCTCTGCGCATATCAAGTACCTTTTCATACTGACACAATGACAACACGATGACGAGTCACCCTCGTTTTGTGTCACCGCCGTCTCCCTTTTTATCTACGTTGAAAAACACTCCCCTCAGTACATGTGAACATGTTCGTGTAGTTGGCATGTACTGTATATTTGCACACATTATGTTCTTCTTTCTTGTTCTTTCTTTTTTTAGATTGGTTGACGTGAACACGCACGGATTGTATGGATGGTGTACAGTGATACCAGTGAGAATGGAACTACTATTTCACCCCTGCTTCTAAATACTACATTGGCTGAAGGCCCAGTGCTAGAAGGTGAGGGAACATTCCAAAAGTAGTGTACTGTTTACTTATACAAACAACCTCATCCCAAACATTTATGTGATATGCAGTATACACAAAATGTACCTGTATATAGACAAAACATTTGTACCCTTTTATTGATGAAGTAAGGATAAGATATTTAGCTAGAGATAGATTACTCTCTACCCAAACTTTACTGCCCTTAATGTAAGCTGGAAATGGGTAAGATGGCAACAATGGAATATCCAAAAACTAAAAGTAATGAAAGTTAGAAATTACTTTTATAGGCCAACAATTGAAGAAAATATGTTACATACATTAGCCAATGTATTTATTTTGTCACTGATTGACACTTGATTAACGCATTTAGTTTTTCCATTTTATCTTCCAATATAATAATTATTAAATGTAAAGTTTGGATACAAAGTGCTATGCCTACATGCATTTTTTATTAACTACTACATTTTTTATCAAAGCTTCAGATAAAATGTTTGAGTGTGATGCCTCTTTTGACCTGCTATCACACAGCCTCATCAGTCACACTAAGAAATATTTAATCAGACAAATACAGTTGAATGCAAACATGCTGTTGGCACAATAAAGAGAAAGACCTTTAACTGCCTGGTTATATGTGTACCATTATTACTATTACTATCACCATTATCATTGTTTAAGGCATCACCTCAAGCAAACAGAGACCCTCCAGCCATAACACACCAATGCAACGGTCACTGATAGAATTATAGAATCAAGGTTTTTTTAGTGTGGGGGATAAATTCCATGTCGCTTCAACTCCATAATATAATTGGACATGCCATTCGAATGTGATGATGCTCATAACGTTGCAATGTACTGTAACTTGTCCTAATTACAGCCTGACTCATTGGTCAGAGTACTATTGGTCCATAGCTATACTCTTGATTCACCATTGTTACATTGATTACTTACTGACTCAATCAGTAATCAAATGGTATAAGTACTATTTACAATTGAAGTACTATTAACTACGTATAATGTTATGGTGAAATGACTTTGTGCCTGAGGAAGAACTGTAAGCTTGTCAGCTCAAGATTGCAGTTCTTCCACGGGCACAAAGTCTTTTCACCATAACATACTTCTACTAAACTTCTAATAAAATATAGCCATTCACTTATTAAGTCTCTTTTTGCTCTCATTGTCATTCAAGTAACAAGACACTCTTCTAATCGGAGAGATTTGTGGCTTACGATAAACCTCCTCTATATGGTACATAATCTTCAATCAATGATGGGTCAAATGAAATCCCATGCATCCATTGACAGCATGAATATAAGCATATATGATTAAAAAACAATAAAGAAGTGGCGTTTACTTTGACACAAGGTATATCTCCCCATCTATCAGATAAGGACGTATAATTAAAATGTCACCTAGCCTAGAAGAACAAGAGCTTTGATAGAGCTTTATACCCACAACTCAATTACTTCTGTAGTTTTTCAACAAATGCTGATGAAGAAACGTATCTGAAGTAGAGACGCGAGAGATGACACACTATGCCGTAATTTTGACAACGCAATTAAAGGTTCATAATCTCTGCCGGGGTCTTTTGATTACCCCAATTTGGACGCCCCAAGATGATGAAACGTCCCATAGACGTTATTTGAGGATGACAGATGCACAGCAAGTTCATTAAGAGCGATACTAGTACGTAGCTAAATTAAAATGGTGTTGAGCATGCTATGGATATGTGGACATGTACAGTATAAGATCTACAGATATCGATTCACTCATAATTAAATTGCTCTGCTATAGCCAAAGCCTAGCCTTTTTGGGGCCCTAGGTGAGTTTTGATTGGGGGGACCCCAACCTCGCATTTAGAAATTGTATCCAGCAGAGCTGGTTAGGCTGTTTTCACGCTATTCAGAGGTAAACAAATCATCGGCCAGAGCGTCAAGTGTTTGCTTCGAGAGGGAAACGAGATGGGTGGGGCTAAAGCGAMGCTGAATGGATGTAGACAAAGAAGAGCTCTTCACTAGATACCAAAACATTCAAAGGCAATTTTCTCAAAAGTGAGTTTACAAGCTGATCAACTTTCAAAGCAGAATTACTTTCCCATTGTTCCTCAAATGCAGTGTATGATATACCATTTTGTAGCTTTGAGTCTTTACTTTTATCTAATGTAAAAAACACAATTTCAAATTTTGCTACATAAGTCCGAATCCAGGTGGTGAGTCACATATTGCCATATTGCCATATTGCCACGTATTTGTATTGTTTTGCAATATTATAACTAATTTCATTCTTCTCATTTTGCTATGGGGTGGAGAGAAAGATTTGCAGTAACAAAATCAATGGTGGCCACCTGGAGGTCACAGCCCCTGGCCACGTGCCCTTAGTGCCCAGTCGGTAATTCAGCCATGATTACTACAAGTTTAAATAGCTGGGTAGACTAACTTACCATTCTAAAAAWWWTTTAGCTGGCATGGGATAATTGAATGACTGTCAGTAACTGAAATAGCAAGAGGAAAACTGCTGATGGACAAGCAAATTTCAGGATATTACACCTTGTGTATTCTACTATTCTAATGCTCAACAGTAAGTTGAGACCCCGACTGAGATTTATTTATTTTTATGGTCMGGGGCCCAAGGTGATTGCCTATGTCACTTATGCCCAGGGTCGGCCCTGGCTATAGCTATGCTATTACAATTGAATTGATCCAAAAAAGAATGACTTTTATTAAAGAAATTTAGATGATTGACTAAGATAATTAAAAACAATATTGCTCGTTGTTAAGATGTAATGGTTAGACTGTGAAGCCTAATTGTTTGAAGGTAAAAATTCACACAGAGAGAACACAAACAAAATCAAGTCTCTGGTGATTGCTTGTGCGTCTTCAAATTGTTGGGCTGATTAAATTGATGTGTTGGTTAGTAATAATTACACCACAATAATAAAACATTTACTGTGTCATTATTCCATGTCAACTTCAAACATTTTAATGTTTGCCATGTTTTATGCTATAGTCCTATTTACAGTTTGCATTTAGCTTTGTTGTAGGCCTACTTACCTTTTGTTTTCATCATTGTTGTCCTTTTTGTCCCTAACAATTTTTCTACTTTGTTTAATTTAATCATTGTTTGAAAGCAAGATCTCTGCAATTCTACACATTTTGCCATGGTGCGGAAAGAATATGTTGCAATTTTATAACTAATTTCATGCAATTCTACTCGTTTTGCCATAAGGCGGAGAGAAAGATTTGCAGTTTAAAAGCAAATTTACTCAAATTCTACACATTTTGCCATGGGGTGGAGATATATTTTTGTAGTTTCAAAGCAAATTTCCTGAAATTTGCTATTTTATGACATTACTTATGCCATGTTAATTTGATATCTGAGTGAGAGTTACTAACAAAATCAATGGGGGCCACCTGGAGGTCAGGGCTCCTGGGCATGTGCTCTTCGTGTCCAGACGGTAATTTGGCCATGATTACTACAAGTTTAGATGGCTGGGTAGACTAACTTACCATTCTATTTTTAGATTTTATTGCTGACATGGGCTAATTGAGTGATTGTCAGTGACTGACATAACAAGAGGAAAACTGCCTTTGGACAAGCAAATTTTTAAATTGCACCTTGTGTATTTTACTAATCTAACGCTCAACAGTAAGTTGAGACACTGACTGATTTTTATTTGTTTTTTTGTCCGGGGGCCCTCAGCAGCTGGTAGCCCTAAGCGATTGCTTATTGTCACGCCCTGATCTGTTTCACCTGTCTTTGTGATTGTCTCCACCCACCTCCAGGTGTCACCCGTTTTCCCCATTAGTCCCTGTGTATTTATTCCAGTGTTTCCTGTTTGTCTGTTGCCAGTTCGTCTTGTCTTGTCATGTTTATGATCTTTTGCCTGTCCACGACCATTCTCTTGCCTTGGATTATAATAAATATCAGAGACCCGAACCATCTGCCTCCAGTGTCTGCATCTAGGTCTCGCCCTGTGCCCTTATATTACGAACTGGCCATGACAGACCCAGCAGACTTGGACCAGCTCCGCCACGCTGTCTCCCTGCAGGGAGCCACCATTGGGAGGCATGAGGAGCTACGGCTGGACCTTTTGGAAGGGCTTCGTTCCCTGACGAAACGCCACAACCAAGGGTTCAAGGCTATTATGGAGCAAATCAGGGTGTTGGTTCATAGGGAGCCCACCACCTCTGAGACCTCCCAACCACCCAGTATCCTTTTTACTATTAGTGGTAAAAAGAACCCCACTTACCTCCTCTGGAGTGTTATTCTGGGGATCCAGGAACCTGCCGGGGTTTTCTTTCTCAGTGCTCCCTCATTTTTGAGCTGCAGCCATCTTCGTTCCCCTCGGATCGGTCAAAGATAGCGTATATTATTATGCTAATGCCGGGAATGGCGCTCTCCTGGGCTACGGCAGTTTGGGAGCAACATTCGGCTAAGACTTCATGGCAGAGGTGAGGAAGGTTTTTGATTCCCCGGTATCCGGAGGAGAGGCGGCCCGAAAACTACTTGAATTACGTCAAGACTCCAGTAGTGTGGCAGACTACGATGTAGACTTTTGCATGTTGGCCACCGAGAGTGCCTGGAATCCAGAGTGCCTATTCGATACCTTCCTTCATGGATTATCAGAGGTGATAAAAGATGAGCTGCTCGGGAGTTACCGGTGGACCTCGATTCCCTCATCGCCCTCACCATTAGGATTGATGGACGTCTACGGGAACGCAGGAGTGAGAGGAGGTCCGGCCTAGGTCACACTCGTCCATCCGCTGCGGCTCGCTCACCTCCGAAGGAATCCGGAAGTCCCTGAAGGCTGTTTTTCCGAGAGGATCCGAGGCCACCCACGCTCCCTCCAGAATCATTGACGACGGGTGAGTCAGATACACCGGAACCTATGCAACTGGGAAGAGCTAGATTATCGCCTAGGGAACGTTCACGCAGGCTAAGCTCCAATAGTTGTCTGTATTGTGGTGTTGTAGGGCATTACATAGCCACCTGCCCAGTGAAGAGACCTGAATCCTTAGTAGGTACAAGTACACTCGTGAGACTGACTGGGAACCCTCTAATTRCCATTACCCAAACTCCTTTTGATGTGATCTTGCTGTGGGGAGACCAGTCTAAGTCTCCCAGGGTGCACATTGACTCTGGGGCAGATGAGAGTTTCATGGACGCTACCCTGGTATCGGAACTAAGTATCCCTACTCAACTCTCCGTTCCCATGGWTGCCAGGGCACTGGACAGCCGCTCCATTGGAAGAGTCACGCACAACACAGTTCCCATTAATATGCGGGTATCTGGAAACCACAGTGAGTCAATACAGCTTCTCCTCATTGAGTCTCCCCACATTCCTATTGTTTTGGGATTTCCTTAGCTCCAGAAGCACAACCCCAATATTGACTGGACCACAGGTTCAACCCTGGGTTGGAGCCCGTTCTGCCTTTCACATTGCTTGAAGGTGGCACAGCCTTCCCCGGAACGTCTGCCTCCAGGGTTGCGTACGACCTCGAATCTCTCTGCCGTTCCCGCAGAGTACCATGACCTCCTGGAGATTTTCAGCAAGGCTCGTGCTACCTCCTTTCCTCCACATCYTCCTTATGATTGTGCTATTGGTCTCCTCCCGGGCACCACACCGCCTCGAGGCCGGATATATTCCCTGTCTGGTATGAGTGGCAGACGGCTTTCAACACTGCCTGTGGACACTATGAGTACCTGGTTATGCCGTTTGAACTCACCAACTCACCCGCTGTCTTCCAGGCCCTGGTCAACGATGTGCTCCGGGACATGTAAATCGTTTTGTTTTTGTCTACCTCGACGACATCCTGGTTTTCTCTCGTTCTGCCCAGGAACACACTCTCCTTGTTCGACAGCTCCTTCAGTGCCTCCTGGAAAATCAGTTGTTTGTAAAAGCTGAGAAGTGCGAGTTCCACCGCTCCACTATCTTGTTTCTTGGATACATCATCGATGAAGGGAATGTTCAGATGGATCCTGATCTGCTGGGTTTGGCAGATGCCAGGAGAATGCTACCTGCCCAATGCATAGTGCCAYCTGTAAAGTTTGGTGGAGGAATAATGGTCTAGGGCTGTTTTTCATGGTTCAGGCCCCTTAGTTCCAGTGAAGGGAAATCGTAACGCCACAGCATACAATAAAATTCTAGACYATTCTGTGCCTCCAACCTTGTGGCAACAGTTTGAGGAAGGCCCTTTCCTGTTTCAGCATGACAATGCACAAAGCGAGGTCCATACAGAAATGTTTTGTCGAGATRGGTGTGGAAGAACTTGACAGGCTTGCACAGAGCCCTGACCTCAACCCTATCAAACAGCTTTGGGATAAATTGGAACGTAGACTGCGAGCCAGGTCTAATCGCCCAACATCAGTGCCCGACCTCACTAATGCTCTTGAGGCTGAATGGAAGCAAGTCCCCGCAGCAATGTTCCAACATCTAGTGGAAATCCTTCCCAGAAGAGTGGAGGCTGTTATAGCAGCAAAGGGGGGACCAATTCCATATTAATGCCCATGATTTTGGAATGAGATGTTTGACGAGCAGGTGTTCAAATACTTTTGACCATGTAGTATGTCTTAAAGCATAATTGAGAAATAATTATTTGAAGTTGGAATATTTTTGAAATTTCGGCCTTAACCAGTCCTCATTTAAGACTATAATGTTTAATTTGTAGGTGCTACAAAGCAAACATTGGTGTTATACAAAGCTTCAATGATTGACCTCTAATATGAGTATTATTTTGATTTAAGTTAAAATAATCTGACATTAATTTATGAATATTGATAATATAAACATGAATATTGAACATTTACATTTTTTGATTTAGCTATTTTTTATATACAGTATCTTGTTGAACATAATATACTCTACAACCAAATCAAAGTGGTATGTCTGCAACTTTTAGAGTTATAATCCAATTTGTTTGCATTACCAACAGAGTGAATGTGAAAATGGATTCAAAATGGTTGCACTCTGGCTGTTGATTTGCAGGGTGTGCAATGATACAAGTAAAAGGAGGGCTGTGACTAGTTAAATCACAGATCATCCATTATATTGACCAGATACTCTAGTGGCCACTCTAACAATGAATAGATGTGTTAAAAAATGGGAGGCAAGATCAGGTTGGACCCTTGTAGCCAATGAGAGGACAGATACTTGTGTGACCGACAGGCACAATGGTTTCCACTAGTTACKACAGCCACAAAGTAAAAATTCATGAAAACAAGAAATTGCTTTTTTGTCTTCATTTTAGGTTAGGGTTAGACATAAGGTTAGCAGAGTGGTTAGGGTTAGGTTTAAAATATAATTTGAAGAAGAAACATTTTGGAAATAGGTGGAGTGTATGACTTTGTGGCTGGGGTAACTAGTGACGACCAGGCACAACTCCAAAATAAAGTGTTTTTTTCTCAAAGTTGCAGGGATGTCACTTGTTGTACTTATATCAGTACACTCGTAACAACCTAATCATTACGAAACTTCTATTCGATCAATTAATCCACACGTAGCAAATAAACCACAAAACATTTTTTATAACCAAATACAGTACAAAACTCTCATTGTCCTCCATACAAAAACGCCTTGCTTGGTGAGTGAAAACAAAATGAAAAAATGCCACCTGCTGGAGAACACCCATTTTGGGCCCAGTTTTCCCTCGCTTCGCCTCTTCCTCTCTGGTTACAGTGCCTACTATGCACATTTCTCTATATAAAATGGACCATAACTTTAAAACTAGCAGAGATCCCACTCTAGATCTTTGATATGCCCGTAGAGTAAATTATGTTAGAGTTTTGTGAGGAATCACCCCATTCGAAAAATGTACTACTCATACAGTATTTTTCCTGAAGGTATTTTTTCATTGTGGATTTGTAGAGGGTGGGAAAGTAGCTASTCCATCCACATCTGCACTCAGCACTTTGACTTTTGCATACTTGCAATTATTCTGAATAAACAGATTTTGATCAAAAATCCACAATCACGCTGAAGAACCTGTGCATACAGATGTAAGATCTTAATTTGAGACAGTTTGTTACAACAGTAAAATAATCATGCAGCGACAGGAAATATGAATTATTATGTGGATTTGTTGTAGAGGGTTGATTTTTCGTTAGGACAAAAAAAAAGAGGGGTCCCAATACACAGTAGGGGCCTATATGCAGAAGGGGCCCCCAATAGTCAGAGGTGTACTATATGCAGAGGAGGCCCCCGATACACAGAGATGGCCCCCGATAACCAGATGGGGCCCCAAATACCCAGATGGGGCCCCCGATACGCAGAGGAGGCCTATGCGCAGAGGGGGCCCCGATAGCCAGAGGGGGCCTATATGCAGAGGGGGCCCCTGATACCCAGAGGAGGCCCCCGATACCCAGAGGGGGCTCCCGATACGCAGAGGTGGCCCCAATACGCAGAGGTGGCCCCGATACGCTGAGGGGGCCTGTATGCAGAGTGGGCCCCGATACCCAGAGAGGGCTCCAAATACCCAGAGGGGGCCTATACGCAGAGTGGGCCCGATACCCAGAGGGGGCCACAAATATGCAGAGGGGGCCTGTATGCAGAGTGGGCCCCGATACCCAGAGAGGGCTCCAAATACCCAGAGGGGTCCCCTGATACCCAGAGTGGGCCCCAAATACGCAGAGGGGGCCTATAGGCAGAGGGGGCCCCAATACCCAGAGGGGGCCTATATGCAGAGGAGGCACCCGATACCCAACGAGGGCCTCAAATACCCATATGCAGAGGAGGCACCCGATACCCAACGAGGCCCAAATACGCAGAGGGGGCCTATAGGCAGAGGGGGCCCCAATACCCAGAGGGGGCCTATATGCAGAGGAGGCACCCGATACCCAACGAGGGCCTCAAATACCCATATGCAGAGGAGGCACCCGATACCCAACGAGGGCCTCAAATACCCACGATACGCAGAGATGGCCCTCGATACGCAGAGGGGGCCTATATGCAGAGGGGGCCCCAATACCCAAAGGGGGGCACCTGATACCCAGAGGGGGCCTCGATACCCAGAGAGGGACCAAAATACACAGAGGGGGCCCCAATACCCAGAGGGGGCCTATATGCAGAGGAGGCCCCCGATACCCAGAGATGGCCTCCAATACCCAGAGGGGGTACCCAGAGGTAAGAATAACAGTCTTTATGGCTGGGGCATGAGTCACCTATACTAATGTGGGCCGCTTCCTAAACACACTCACTCACTCACTCAAACAGTTGTGTCTCAGGACAGACCAGGGCTCTGGAACAACCTTCAGAAAACCTTTATAGCACCGCTGAATTAAGTGACATATTTCACTTTTCAAAATACCAGCCATTGACATGCATACCCTTTGAAGAACCCTTTTTGGTTCCCGGTAGAACCCTTTTGGGTTCCATCTAAATCTCTTTTCACAGAAGGTTCCACATGGAACCCAAAAGCATTGTTTGTACCTGGAACCAAAAACGGTTCTACCTGGAACCAAAAGGGTTCTCTTATGGGGACAGCCGAATAACCCTTTTGGAACCCTTTTTTCTAAGAGTGTACTTTCCTCTCCTCCTCTGATCCTTTTGTTGTTTTTGACACAAGCACTCCACTGCCAATTAGCATTTTCTGCCCGTTAATTAGAAAAGTCAAGCAGTGAAATGTTTGCCTTTGTCAGCTCAGCTAGACAGTACTACATTTTCTCAAACAGACAAAACAGCACTGCATCAGTAATATTGACTGTCTCGTGGCATAGTCCAAACGTTTTTTTTTATTGCTTACACTTAACCAAAATCTCATAATGTATTCCTAAACTTAACCGTCGAGGTTAGTTTCAGTTTCACCTTTGCGCAGTTTGATTGACAGCTAACATACAAAAAATATGCCATAATAATAACGGCAACACTGCTGTAATCTACCAACTACAGCACAGATGGCTCCACATGCAATTAATAAAAGGGCTAGCCATGCCATATCTCTGTTGCTTTAGTTATGGCGAGGTGTATAMTTGGAGATTGAACATGCCAGTAATATTGAATGGTCAGTCTTATAAGAATGAGTGACTCGTACCTGATAAAACATTTGAATCTGACTGCAGTTGATAATCTTGATAATCTTAATTTAATTTCTTTGGGATTCGGTTGAACAATTATGTATCGCTACTATTGATGTTCCAAATTGACAACCCTTAACAGGTTATTGTCTTTTATGTCTGTATTCTATATTGGTCGTCCCATGTAGTTTGAGGAACGTTTTCATGAATGGGAACCTCTTAATTAGGTCTTCTGTACCTCCCTAGTCATATTGAGGGATGGACCTCACAACGTTCATTAATGATAATCAGCAGGAGTGATCACATGGCTACAAACCCAGTCTCTGAGGACCTGACACTTGAAAAGAAGCCTTAAATCACAGAGGGATTCTTAATTGCAAAAATATACCAGCCACCTCACTAACAAGTTAATTGGAAAAACCTTTAAAAGGTTCCTCAAGGCCGATTCTCAAGGATTTGTTGGAGATCCTCTTTAACTTCAAACCGTTAACTTAATTTTTTGTCATTGTGTTTTACAGTCACAGTTTAGGGTAAGATGTAGTTTGTAGTGGATAAGACCTCTTACCCCAAATATTATTTTAGAGGGGGAAAGCTGGGGCCTATTAAGCAGGGCAGAGCATTCACAATGTTGTACATAGAAGGGTTGCACCCTTCTGAACAGGCCCCAGTACTACAGACTTATGGAGGATACCAGCCTGCTGTGAAGCTTGAGCCTGAGGGTGTCTTAAAATGTGCACCTTACTGTTCTAATGGACTTCACGGACATTTCCTTTGAAGCTGTTGTTGGTATTTTGGGTGTTATTGTAAAGTCTTTGTGCTGCATTACAACTTGTAGGCCTGCTCAAGAGCAACAGTCATATTTTTGAAGGGACACTGATGACTTGTGATTCATTGAATGTAACTAAATACAGTACCTGAAAAGCACTGAAATATCCTAAAACTATTATTGGCAAAACCCCTGGTTGGTAGCATATGTATTATACATCTTCAAGTTTCTGAATCATACTAGATTTATAACCTACAAAATCAATCAGTCTCTCATTGCTAAAATGGCTCTCTTGCTCTCCCTCTCTCTCTTTCTCTTTTGCTTTGGTACAGGTCAAACGATGAAGTAATTTTTCTGTGCTCTCACATGCCCCTGCTAGACACACGCACACACGCACACACCTGACCTAATTGCTCAATCTTACTAAACTAATTAATCACAGTAGTCTAATCACAGTGACAAGGTTAGGTGGGTGACATTCTCCAAAATCTCCCCCTTTCCCCCTTAAATCCCTTCTGCAACACTCACTCTCTCTCGGGTCACTTTTATCAAAAATGATTGAAAACATATCTACAGATGTCGGCTCTTAATCGACTCMACGGGGTTCACAGTATCGCACTTCTCATGTAGCCTACTTTTGGCCAGCTAATAGCCTAACCACTGATCAAGCAACATTATGGACTAAACGTTCAAATTATTTTGCTGTGACAATATAGGTCAAATTAAGATCCTACATATATACGCATATGACTGTGCCCTACCTGTTTTTGAAAGCTAGTAAAGTCACCCCACAGAGGTGAGACTGGGCATACTATGTGTGTGTGTATGAATGTGTGTGTGTGGGGGGGATATGGGCGTGGTCAGACTGCTCCATTAATCAAAAAGAATGACACCACGTTGTCCCCGATAGGACGGCTTCACGAGCATAAGGGAGGAGGATGGGGAGGGGCAGCCAACTTTATTAATCAAGCACTCTGATTAATTGTTATGAAGTGTCACCCATAAATTTCTCCTTTGGATTTAATAATCCTCGAGGAAGATTTAACAATCTCCGCCGCAATTTTGAGTTTTATTGAGGGCTGTGTGAGGAGAGGGAGAGGGAGAGGGAGGCAGCGGTGACACAAATAGCTTCTCAGTGGACCGTTCTTCTCAGCTTGACAGTTATGAAATACAATTATCAGTGAGATCTGCTTAAGAATTCATCAGTGGCGCCCCTGTCTTTCCAAGGAGAGTGAAGGTGGGAAAACTACTACATACAAAGGAAGTCTTAACTGATAAGACATTAAGATATCTCATTCTCCCCACCCCCCACAGTCCTTAAACTATAATTTCAATATCTTTAAGGTTTCTTCTCTCTGGGCTTGTAAAGTTGCTGTTAAGGTATATATATGTGCCTTTGAATGGATTCCCGTGCATTATATTAACGCATAAATCATTCGGTAATCAGGGAAGATGGCGAATGGCACGTCAAATGCAAATCACCAGGATGGGCATCATTTGTTTGAAATGTATTTCTTCTGCTTTCCATTAAGGTCAATAATAGTTGTTAATCTTGCCGTGCAAGGGAAATATACTGTCATCTAATCGTGCAATGCTCTGTCAGGTCTCGTGGTGACAAAATCATGAAACGCAAGTGCTTTCAATCAGTTGCCATTTCGAGAGAAAAAAATGTCATGATGTAGGTTGACTGTATGCAATTATCATTCCGTTCATATTATTATACAGTATTGTTGTGTTTTGCATGTTTGGTATGCATACTTTGAGTACATATWTCTCAGGCCCGAAGAACAAGAGCTGACACTCATTGATGAGTTACTGAGTAATATATTCAGGTTCATAAGCACCACTGATCAATCTGATTGGTTGTTATGAGCTGAGGACCTGCACATATAATGGTAATCCTTAAATATGAATTTTGAGCGCCGTGAGAATAAAGTTGCTCCAAGCCTATAGCCCAATGTAGCCAAAGCCTTTTCTGAATAGGGTTGGTGAAGTATAACTCAAATGGGGAACCATGAGGTAAGAATGGTGGAGAACCTTGGCCCAACTCAAAGCATAGCTTAACCAAAGCCCATTAGCCATAGACTATCCCACTATACTGTACCTATGAATTGTATCTCCCCAGTAAATATCTATATCTCATAGCCTTAGCCTAGCTAAATCAAGTAACATCATATAGGCTAAGCCATCTTAAACAGCAATAGTCCTACACCAGTCCTGTTTGGCTCCATATCTATATATCTCCCCACTGCAATCTATACATTATAGCCTTCGCCAAGCTAAATCAAAAACATTGCCCATCTTAGTCGTACCTCAGCACACACACACACACACACACACACACACTACCCCCTCTCCCTGTCTTGTCTGCCCCAGTGGTCAAGGACACCCATATCAGCAGGCGTCAAGGGAGGCCCCATCCATCAGAGTGGAGTATGGGTAATGGAAGCACCCCATGACAATGATCATCAGCACCGCAAACAATGGTCCATAAACATCCTCTGACAAGTGGTCAACACAGGGGAGGGAGGGAGTATGTGTGTTTTATAGAGAGAGAGAATGTATGTGTTTGTGTGTATGTGAGAGAGAGAGAGAGTGTGTGTTGCTGTGTGTGTTTGAGAGAGAGTGACAGAGATGATAGTGAGTAGGGAGTAGCCAAGCAGAGACGGAGAGAAAGGGAAATAAATATTGAGGTAGACAGTTGGATAGGGAGGGGGATGAATTAATTCCTAATCAACATACTTACASAACTGGGAAATCGCCACAACATCGAATCACACAACAAAACAACACGCTTTCTCTCAAAGCTCTCTGTCCTGTTCTCTTTGTTTCGTGTATTATTCAGAAGGATCCAGGACCTCACTCTTACTTCTCAAAAAAGAAGAATTCCAGTTTGAGGACGTTGTTCGCCCATCAGCAAATGATGCCCAATTAGGAGAAAGCTGAGTATTTCAAAGTAAGAAGGAAGTGTGTTTTTATTCGCCGAGTAGAGCTGTTGTTATTTCCCAGTCACATTTTTTGTCAGGTGTTTTCTACCCCCCCCCCAACCCCCATCAATTTAATTAGCCAACATTTGTCTCGGCTTTCCCCTGCTCTCTGTTTATCCAAAACATCAGGAGTGACACTGGCCAATTAGTACAGTGAAATTGTTTATCCCTCTGCTGGGCCCTGCGCTGGAGTATTTTCTCTTAACACAAGGGAAGGAGGGGGTGTTGGCTATAAAAAATGAAATAATACAATTAAACACAGGGAGTTGTCATTTTGTATTTTTTTTCTCAACTGAATACAAGCTTGACTGTGGATGCTTTACATTGTGTTGAACGTTGATGAACAAGTCCTCTTTACCTTTCATTGTGATTCTGTATGTTGTCTGTGTGTTGCAAACTGCCAAAATTGACCATAGGTTTTCTCGTTTTATGGCCATATATAGGAATCCTAGAAATAAATTCAAGAGAGGATTCAATAATTGGCTTGGATGTGCTACTAATGATTTTCTGCAATACAAATAAATGATACAGTTTCAGATTTCGTTTTTTGTCCATTTTGTGTTTATTTCTTCTCATACACTTCTATTTGAAGGCAAAGGTAAAAGCTGAAAACGACCATAATTTATAGTGTTCAAATTAAGACAGCCATTAAGAATGTCTTCAAAACGTCTTTGGATGCTGTTGTTAAGCGCAGATGACATCTTCTGGAATTTTGCTAGTAGCTACATGATTGATGTGCTGAATGSCGTTTTGATGCTTTGAAGGCTGGAGGTTTTGAAGAATATGATTGTGAAGTGTCGGCATATGCTTAGCGAGATAAGTCCTTTGACACCCAGACATCACAGCGAGGGAATCTATTGGAGTTGCTTCCTCGAGTGTCCACGCCGAGTGCTTTTCAAGAACGTTTACGTGACTGTCAAGGCCACGTGCCATTTCTAAAACTGATACATACACACACATGCACATCTTGTTCACAGACAGAAAGAGAGACAGGCGGAGACAGCTGTCATAAAAAAAGGAACACAAACACATGTATAAAAAAAATGTATTCAACTGAAAAAGATCTGAAAAGAAAGTACTGAAAGGGCTGCTCCATTCAATCAATCAATTAATCAATCAATTAATCAATCAAAGCTGGTTACTAGACTTCCTAAAGATAATCCCTATTCTGCTACATTAACACATTTTAGATTGATTTAATCAATTTAACAATGTTTACTCTGATCAAATGAAATGTACTTCACTAGTTACGTTTCAAGCATATTCCCTGTTGCAATTGAAGTACCGTATCTTGTTTTTGTCCATACAGGCATTATGACTGAACAGGGCCCAACTCTGCTTGGCTCTCTGACTTGAATGGAAATAATACAGCAGCTAAAACAAAGAAGCAACAACTCTCTGTGCAAGTTTGTCACTGTACGACCAACCCAGGATGTAAACCACTGTACACGACAACACACACACACTGCCAAAGCCATCTGATTGTGTTGTGTCTATGTCTTTTCTCCTCTGTGGTGGATAGGGGACGGGGAATGAAGGTGGGACTCTGGCCTGTGCTATGAGAAAGGTCATGTGACATGACAAGGGCAAGACAAAAAACGTGACAGATCCAAAAAGAACAGGCATAAAGAGATTGTACCCATAGATATAGAATCGAATAATTCCAATGATATGGTTGTAACATGCTCGGAWCATCACATTCTCCATAAAACAATGTTAATATGAAATAATTGAATAAATGCACTATACAAAAAAATGGCACATTTATCCAAGTACTGTATCCCTCCCCTTGCAAATCCCTGTCAGCCATTTTGTTTTATTTTAGTGTACGTTTGAACAATGATAACGAGTGGTGAATGCTGGGAACTAAAAAGATACAAAAGCTCAGAACAAGAACAGCTTGCGACTGCATTGCCTTTATGTTGGCAGAGAACTACAGTACCACCCCTTGGCGACAGGAGGCACCTCCATCGAGCTTTGGAGGCCCCATGACTTTTAGCTCGGGGCACAACATCACAATCACAGCAACTCATGTCACGCTAGGGGGCCAATCCAGGGCGCTCACAGTCAACAGGAATAATGTAAGTATATATAAAAAGGCACAGTGTCTTTTTTTGTGTGATARTGTTTTCAAAATAGGTGAAGGAGCTCAATAGAAACAATGATGGAATATATAAAACGAATACCTTGATAACAGTTGTAGGGTTTTTTGTGGGTAAATCTATGAATTCAGCCTGCTATCTTCCAACTCAATTGAAGCGCACTGAGCTAAAGCCTAGGCAAGTCCTAAGGTCTCAGGCAAGGTTACTCATCATGCAAGCCCGGTTCACTGAACCAGTTCCGTCACAACTGTGACAGCACTACGGATATTCATTGGCTGCAAATTGAAGTTGAAGTTGAACATAAATAATCCTATCGCCTTTGACATAAATTCTGGTCCCGATTGAAAACCACTGGCTAACGCAATCTCGGAAAAGAAATTGAAGGCAGGTGGTGGTTGGCCTTTGACACGCATACACACACAAACACACACACAAAACYAAGGGTTAAGCATTTTACTGCCTCACTCCGGTCCTAGACTCGTTGCACCGCAGTAGATGGGAGTGTTAACTGTTGACACTGACACAAGGAAATCAAAAATGTCAGAGGGTGAAAAATAAAGGCGTCAGAAAAACAAAACCATCATTCAGCTCTCTGACATTCTGTAGGGCTTGACCTAGGGCTGTTGTGGTGACCGTTTTACTGCCACACTAGCGGTCACGAGTCATGAAGGCAGTCCAATTCCACGTCACGGTAATTAGGCTTCTCCAAGCTTTGATGCTGCTGATGGTCATTAGTAGCCTACCAAACTTGCTGACTGCCTGGTACTCAGCACTCTATTGTTCCTCTAATCACTCTGACATCAATGCAAATGTGATCAAAAATCTAATCAAACACTTCGTCAGAGCTCATGTTGCGCAACATTTCTAATAGTCTATGCAATTGCGGGAGAAAACAGAGTGATGGCCGCCAATAAAAGAGGAGGATCCTATCAGCTTTCTATGGGCTAGGTCTACTATATTTATTTCTCAATGGTCCTAATATTAAGCACATTGCTTATGTTTACAACAGGAGTATAGCCTTCCTGACTGGCATGAAAATAAACCACTGGGAAAAGCGTCCTCCATTTGCTATTCGAGTGCATAGATGACATGTACACTGCTCAAAAAAATWAAGGGAACACTTAAACAACACAATGTAACTCCAAGTCAATCACACTTCTGTGAAATCAAACTGTCCACTTCGGAAGCAACACTGATTGACAATAAATTTCACATGCTGTTGTGCAAATGGAATAGACAAAAGGTGGAAATTATAGGCAATTAGCAAGACACCCCCAATAAAGGAGTGTTTCTGCAGGTGGTGACCACAGACCACTTCTCAGTTCCTATGCTTCCTGGCTGATGTTTTGGTCACTTTTGAATGCTGGCGGTGCTTTCACTCTAGTGGTAGCATGAGACGGAGTCTACAACCCACACAAGTGGCTCAGGTAGTGCAGCTCATCCAGGATGGCACATCAATGCGAGCTGTGGCAAGAAGGTTTGCTGTGTCTGTCAGCGTAGTGTCCAGAGCATGGAGGCGCTACCAGGAGACAGGCCAGTACATCAGGAGACGTGGAGGAGYCCGTAGGAGGGCAACAACCCAGCAGCAGGACCGCTACCTCCGCCTTTGTGCAAGGAGGAGCACTGCCAGAGCCCTGCAAAATGACCTCCAGCAGGCCACAAATGTGCATGTGTCAGCATATGGTCTCACAAGGGGTCTCAGGATTTTTTCCCGCTGACCTTATTTCGATAATGGTCCTTTCTAAATCGAAACAAATGTCACACATTTATTATTTAGTATATGTAAAGACAAGATTAAATCAAGAATAGTCTGATGGATGATAATATTGGCTTATCCCTTGTGAATAATATTTTATCACTTGTGAATGATGTGTGGAACCCAGGAGATGCTAAATGTGTTTATMTAAATGAACGGTCAATTACCGTGAGACCGACAGTTATTTGCTTGACAATCACCTGCTGATGAAATATCGTGACCGCCACAGCCCTGCCTTGACCTTACCAGACATCTGGCTGGTCAGAGATAGTGTGGAGGGAAAGCGGCCTAATCAGGCAGAAGGGAGGTTTGACAGGCATTAGCCTGCATCAGCCTGGGAGTATYTGACTCGTTTCAGGAAACTAGGTGTATGTCGTACGACAATACTTCACATGAGAGGCATTTGACTATAAAATGTAGAAATGCCTTCTGGAACTTTAATGTCCCTAAATAACAAACTTGTATGCCATCTGTGAAAACGAAGAAATTGTTAAATTACGAGCCTAGTTGGTTTAACCATGGAAAAAGCCAGGAACCTTCCCGCTAGCCATGATTGGATGAGATAATGGATGGGCTGGACATGTCAAGAGATGAGTTTGGATTGGTCTGCCATGTAGCATGCTTCTGTCTATAACATGAGCGGCTCAGTTTGTGTAGGTAATCCTTTCTAAAGCAGCTTTTTTGAAAGATATCACGAAGAACTACAGAGGGAGAAGCGTTCATCCATGTATACGGGTAAGAGAGTCTAGCTAGCTACATTTTCAGATATTATATGTTTCACATTTTTGCAGAAAGTTGTTTTCATTGCAAGTAAAATTGTATTGTTAGTTGGCTGGCTGGCTGGCTCGCTAGATAACATTACATGTATGGTCTGTGTAGTAATATTATTCGTATCTCAGAGCCATTTGCATTGCTAGCCTAATGTTAGCTAGCTAGCTAACATTGAACCTAGTTGATTATCTTTAGCAACCAGGTCATGCAGGGTAGTAATGTTGGGATTATGGTTAATTGTTTAGCTAGCTAGCTGGCTACATGTTTAAACAAAAGACTCCACAAATTATTTTAATTTTAATTTAACCTTTATTTAACTAGGTAAGTCAGTTAAGCACAAATTCTTATTTACAATGACGGCATACCAAAAGGCAAAATGCCTCCTGCGAGGACGGGGGCTGGGATTAAAAATAAAMAAATAAAATATAAATATAGGACAAAACACACATCACGACAAGAGAGAGAACACTACATAAAGAGAGACCTAAGACAACAACATAGCAAGGCAGCTGACAACACACCATGGTAGCAACACATGACAACAACATGGTAGCAACACAACATGGTAGCAGCACAAAACATGGTACAAACATTATTGGGAACAGACAACAGCACAAAGGGCAAGAAGGCAGAGACAACAATACATCACGCAAATCAGCCACAACTGTCAGTAACAGTGTTCATGATTGAGTCTTTGAATGAAGAGATGCATTTCACTTTGAAAGTAACCATTTCACTTTGCCGTTTATACCATTGTATCCTGTGCATGTGACAAATAAACTTTGATTTAATTTGATATAATGTGTGTTTGCCAGAGACGGTAATGTGAAGAACAACATGACCTGCATCAAAGTCAAATTAGGATATAACGTTAGGCCAACGAGACAGTGTCCAAGTTCAAAAATTATCCTGTAAAATGCCCTGCTTTTATTTCGTCACACTCTGTAATTAGCTTGCCATTAACTTGTAAATAATAATCTTGTTGTGAGTTTATTTTCCTGTAATAATTCTTACAAATTAGCTAAAGTTAAGACYTTGTCAGCTATATGATATGGCCATTACGGTGTGTGAACTTGTTAGCCAGCTAACTTAACGTTAGCTAGCTAGCTAACAAGCTAAAAACGAACCAAAACAATGTTTAGAAAGTTGCTTTTAGTTCCCAGGTTTGCTAGATTGACATATACTAAATTCATTTCTACACAGATGGGTTTATTGGTGTTAAAATACACCAGTTATGCTATTTTGGACAACTAGGTTGCTGATGTCATGCAGCCTGTTGTTTTTGTGTTTATACTTTTTCATAATGACAATGACTAGTTTGATGTCGGACTACAATAGAATGTTCATGATGCCACTTCAACAACTGTACACAGACATGTCGATAGATTTAGTATAAACCTGCCTTTAGTCTTAAAATATTTTGTTGTTTAGTACACTAAATCACTCTGTTTAGCACATGGCCTCGCGTGAATCCTTAAAGAGATGGGTGGGGCTAAGGCTTAAGAGGGTGTGAACGATGCTCAACGGGCATAGACAAAGCAGAGCTCTCCAGTAGGTGTACCAAAACATTCAAGGGCCATTTTCTCAAAAGTGGGGTTACATGTTTATCAACTTTCAAAGCAGAATTACTTTCCCATTGTTCCTCAACTGTAGTGTATGATGCTTGCTCGAAGTCTCTACTTTTTTCTAATGTAAAAAACACCATGTCAAATGTTGCTACATATAACCGAATCAAGCCGGCCGGTGACATATGCTTGGCCTGTACCTGAGCCATACATTGTGTTTGAATGGAAACCGTACACTCACCTATGGAAGTCTTGCGAAACCATTAACATATATATGGCCTTATGCAAACCGTATGGAAACACATGTCTGACATTAAAGGAACATTGCATTTGCTGGATCTCTACCACCCTTCATAAACGACTGTGTCCCCTATGCCTTCAGAAAGAATTGACACCCCTTGACTTGTTCCTCATTTTCTTGTGTTACAACCCCGAGTCAACACACCTTTGGCAGCGATTATAGCTGTGAGTCTTTTTGGGTGAGCCTCTAAGAGCTTTGCACTTGTACAACATTTGTCAATTATTKTTTTTAAACTCGTCAAGCTCTGTGAAGTTGATTGTTGATCATTGCATTTTCAAGTCTAGCCATAGATTTTCAAGCCGATTTAAGTCCAAACTGTAACTAGAACACTCAGACACATGCAATGTTGTCTTGGTAAGCAACTCCAGTGTATATTTGGCTTTGAGTTTGAGGTTATTGTCCTGCTGAAAGATGAATTTGTCTCCCTGTTTATGTAAGAAAGCAGACTGAACCTASTTTTCKTTTAGGATTTTGCCTGTGCCTAGCTCTATTCCGTCTCTTTTTATATAAAAGGAAAGCTCCCTAGTCCTTGCCAATGACGAGCATATCCATAACATGATATAACCACCACCATGCTTGAAAATTAGAAGAGTGGTGCTCAGTGATGTGTTGTGTTTAATTTGCCCCAAACATAATGCTTTGAATTCAGGACAAAACGTTCATTTTCTTTGCCACATTTCTTGCAGTATTACTTTAGTGCCTTATTGGAAACAGGATGCATGTTTTGGGAATATTTTTATTCTGTACAGACTTCCTTCTTTTCTTCCTTCATTTAGATTACTATTGTAGAGTAACTACAAAGTTGTTGATCGAGGATGGATCAACAACTTTGTAGTTACTCTACAATAGTAATCTAAATTAGATTTTTTCCTATCACAGCCATTAAACTCTGTAACAGTTTTAAAATCGCCATTGGTCTCATGTTGAAATCTGGGAGCGAAGTCCTTCCTCTTCGGCAACTGAGTTAGGCAGGATGCCTGTATATTTGTAGTGACTGGGTCTATTCATACACCATCKGAAAGGTATATATTACATTCACCATGCTCAAAGGGATATTCAATGGCTGCTTTTTAGTTTATTTTACCCATCTACCAATAGGTGCCCTTCTTTGAGAGGCATTGGAAAATCTCCCTTGTCTTTGTGGTTGAATCTGTGCTTGAAATGCAATACTCGACTGAGGTACTTTACAGATAATTGTATGTGTGGGCTACAGAGTTGGGTTAATTATTCAAAAATAATGTTAACCACTATCATATTTTTTTTTGTTAATTTCGAAAATGTTCCAACAACAAATGCCACTCTGACGTTGTGGGGTATTGTGTGTAGATCAGTGACACAGGCTGAATTTAATTTATTTTAAATTCAGCCTTTAACACAATAACATTTTGAAAAAGTGAAGGGTTGTGAATATTTTTTGAAGGCACTCTATATTCTTTAGAGGTCATTCAAAAAAYAATTGTCTGGGTCTGCTTTGAAATTAAATGAACCTGTAGAATATCTAGGACATATTTTACACATTCGACTTTTTTCTCTCCCTCTTTTAATTTCGATCCAAACGTGTGAGTCAAATTCAGAGATGGTCCCTGAGGATGTGAAATGCCATTAGAACAGTATTATAAAAATATTATTGACCTTTGCGATACTGTGCTACTGCATGTCCAGCATCGGCCTTCACTGGGTTTTTAAGACAGAATATTATTAACATATGCCAGTCTTAATAAATGTTCTGTGTCACTTTATGAAAAAATGTAAGTACAACTATATCGTTTTTATGACCCTGTAAAGGTGAAGGCAGCACATATTAAGTTTTTCATGCACCGTGAACTTTTGGAGATGAGCTGCAATAGGTTACGTAATTAATTTCTACTCGCTGCAAACCCGGAGCTATATATTTCTCCTTTTCCCTCTAGTTTATTTTCAATTTTTTTTACCTCTTCGTCTCATGATAGGCCTTTCAGGAGGTTTTAGTGTGTGTGTGTGTGTCTTGCTTGAAGATGGTGCTGCCCTGAGGCCACTAGATCCCCACTGCTGCCACCAAATGTAGTAGCAGTGTGTGTGTATCACAAGCAGTGGAGGCTGGTGAGGGGAGGACGTCTCATAATAATGGCTGTAACGGAGTGAATGGAATGGCATCAAACACATGGAAACCATGGAAACCATGTGTATTTGATACCATTCCACTCATTTCGCTCCAGCCACTACTACGAGCCTGTCCTCCCCAAATAAGGTGCCACCAACCTACTGTGATCACAGGGTATATGATTACATTGTATTTGTTTGTTCTGTATGTGTAATAGGAACTGAAAGTTCTCGACAAAACATTGCATTTTTACTTTGACATTTGTTTGTGTTCTTTTCTTTTTTGTGTTCTTTCCGTGGAAAGGAAATGGGGACAAAATCAAATATGGATCAAAGACAGAACTAGTGTTCCAAACACCAGGTCAGAACTGGCTGACGTTGAACTGTGACCAGTAGGAGGTCAGTAGCTTCAGACCAGGTATTGCTCTGTGCGTATCAGGAAGTAGGAAACGGCTGACATATTTGTTTTTCCCCTAGGATAAGTACTATGCCCAATCTCAAATAGAATTGGATGGAGCAAAACCCTGCACCCACACCGGCCCTCAACTGTTAAGATTGCTCACCCCTGTGTTAGGGAGTACCAGTCACATTCTCCACTACCATGTTCATCTGTCTACAGGTCAATGAGAATATTGACACTGGTCTTCAGAGGCAGACGGGGACACTGGTAAAATTCCCAGACCCATTTATTTTTCCAGGAGATTATTCTCAGTGGGAAGTCCTGTGTGAGAGTCTTTGAAGAGAGGGTGAGTGCACCAAATAGACTGAGGTTTCCTACAGGCATTCACAGAGCAATAGGTTATTTGGGGTAACATGCTTGCTACAGTCAGTCAACTCAGAGGAAAAATGTAATCTGACGTCAGTTGTTATAACTGCTTACGACAAGTGTTGCTACAGTTGAAGTCGGAAGTTTACATACACCTTAGCCAAATACATTTAAACTCATTTTTTTCATAATTCTTGACACTTAATCCTAGTACAAATTCCCTGTCTTAGGTCAGTTAGGATCACCACTTTATTTTAAGAATGTGAAATGTCAGAATAATAGTAGAGAGAATGATTTATTTCACCTTTTATCTCTTTCATCACATTCCTAGTGGGTCAGAAGTTTACAAACACACAATTAGTATTTGGTAGCATTGCCTTTAAATTGTTTAACTTGGGTCAAACGTTTCGGGTAGCCTTCCACAAACTTCCCACAATAAGTTGGGTGAATTTTGGCCCATTCCTCCTGACAGAGCTGGTGTAACTGAGTCAGGTTTGTAGGCCTCCTTGCTCGCACACACTTTTTCAGTTCTGCCCACAATTTTGTTATAGGATTGAGGTCAGGCCTTTTTAATGGTCACTCCAATACCTTGACTTTGTTGTCCTTAAGCCATTTTGCCATAACTTTGGGAGTTTGCTTGGGGTCATTGTTCATTTGAAAGACCCATTTGTGACCAAGCTTTAACTTCCTGACTGATGTCTTGAGATGTTGCTTCAATATATCCACATCATTTTCCTGCCTCATTGCAAGGCTCCCCCTTTCCCCCCCCAAACATAACGATGGTCATTATGGCCAAACAGTTCTATTTTTGTTTAATCAGACCAGAGGACATTTCTCCAACAAGTACAATCTTTGTCCCCATGTGCAGTTTCAAACCGTAGTCTGGCTTTTTTAGGGTGGTTTTGGAGCAGTGGCTTCTTCCTTGCTGAGCGGCCTTTAAGGTTATGTCGATATAGGACTTGTTTTACTGTGGATATAGATACTTTTGTACCTGTTTCCTCCAGCATCTTCACATGGTCCTTTGCTGTTGTTCTGGGATTGATTTGCACTTTTCGCACCAAAGTACGTTCATCTCAAGGAGACAGAACGCGTCTCCTTCCTGAGTGGTATAACGGCTGCGCGGTCCCATGGTGTTTGTACTTGCGTACTGTTGTTTGTACAGATGAACGTGGTTCTTTCAGGCGTTTGGTAATTGCTCCCAAGGATGAACCAGACTTGTGGAGGTCTACAATTATTTTTCTGAGGTCTTGAATTTCTTTTGATTGTCCCATGATGTCAAGCAAAGAGGAACTGAGTTTGAAGGTAGGCCTTGAAATTCCTTCCACAGGTACACCTCCAATTGACTCAAATGATGTCAATTAACCTATCAGAAGCTTCTAAAGCGATGACATTTTCTGGAATTTTCCAAGCTGTTTAAAGACACAGTCAACTTAGTGTATGTAAACTTCTGACCCACTGGAATTGTGATACAGTGAATGATAAGTGCAATAATCTGTCTGTAAACAGTTGTTGGAAAAATGACTTGTGTCATGCACAAAGTAGATATCCTAACCGACTTGCCAAAACTAGTTTGTTAACAAAAAATTAGTGGAGTGGTTGATAAACGAGTTTTAATGATTCCAACCTAAGTGTATGTAAACTTCCGATTTCAACTGTATGTCTGGCTTTATGACAAGCGTACCGTGTTACCGATGTTTTAGAAAACAATGATGGTGTTGGTGTCACACACAATGGATTCAGGAAGCCACTATGACATTGCTTAGTTTTCTCTGAACACTGAAGTAAGAAACTCAGTTAAATACGGACTCAAATGGAATATGCCCTTCAAGTAGTGCACATATAAATCTTAACTGCTTGTTGATAATCTTGATAATTGAAGGAGTAGCTTCCTGTGATAATTGGTTCCTTGCTTTTTTAATCTTGATCTCTCCTTTCCCACTTCACAAGCAAGACTGACTTTTTATCCGCAAGGTGTTTTAATTAGTGTAACAAGCTCTTGATTTCCAAATGTTCAGAAGCGATTAAAATATATTGTGCTTTACTATTAATCAGCCAACACACTCTTTTTCTATCCCATGCCTAAGGTTCTTCTAGGTAATCACTGTGTCCTGTTTCACACAAGATGTCGCTACTAAATATCTTAAGACAAAATATATAATTAAAAAACAGTACCCGACTGAATGAACAACAGTGCTCTGTGCTGTATCATATTGAATTGTATTGTATTCTCCTGCACTGTACTGCACTGAATCATATTGAAATGTACAGTATTCTACTGTACCTCTTGATATTGTATGTCTCCGCATATATCTAGCTTCTATTAACATCTGACTCTTATGACATTTCCATGAAATAAAGGTTGCATCACACAATCTAACTGTACCTTTCCTCCAACTGTGTGTGTTTTCACTAGACGCTAAAGGCTTTGTTCTCTGTCACCAGCGATACCCCGCCGCGACTTTCATTTGGCTCACAGTGTGTATCACTTGTTAATTAGATAAGCATACACACACAACATGGCTATTATTTTCTATGGCCCACTATTCCTGGATAAAGGCGCCACCACTATGACACGAAAACAGCCTTTATCATTCAGCTAAACACAAATTACCACCGTCTTTGAAGTTTACTTTGCAACGTTTTATCAGCCTCCCGCTGCTATGAAGTGATGTTAATGACTTCTGAAACGCGAATGTTTCATCATGCAAAATGAAACGTCTCGTCAATTATTTGCTTTCTTTCAGGTGAACTGTATCGTATAACTATTGAAAACTTCACTTCTTCTAACAACCTCTAACTAGACTAGTTTCTGGCGTATCTGGTCATGTTTAGACCTGCAAGTGTAACGGAGGTGGTTCGGTGAACCGCGCTCGCATGATGAGTAACGTTGCCTAAGATCTGAAGGCTTGGGTTAGCTCCCTGAGTTAATTCATCCCTGGGCTTTAGTTCAGCGGGCTAACACATGGGCTAATACAGTCTTGTGGTGCACATGAGATCTGGGTTTGAACCCCCGTTTGTCACATTGGTTCCATGACTCAGATGGGTCTCTACACGGAGGAGGTCAATGGGGGTGAAATGTAACAGAAGTCGTTCGGTGGACCACAGTTGCATGATGCGTAACCGTGTCTGAAACCTGAAGACTTGCGTTAGCTCCCCGAGCTGATGTCCAGGCCTTAGCTCAGCAGGCTAACACATCAAACCCACAGATACTTATGGTTCAGTGCAAATATCTTCCCTCTCCTCTATTTTACCTCATGGATAAAAACAAWRGTATTGAAAAACTAAACAACAATAGACCTATCATTCAACATATCGTACACCTCTCAGGTGTTAGAAGCATTGTGGGAGAGCACCATTGTTACATCTACGTGCTCCTGGCAATATCAATGTCAAGCCGGTGGAGCAATTGAGGGCAGGCCTCTGTTTGAAAAGTATAAGGAGTGGAAGGGTGTGTGTGTTTGTGTGTGCGTGTATCTGCAGAGGGAGAAGCAAAGTGACATTTGAGGGGCACTTTACAGAAACGGCGGCAGCCAGAGATCTTCGGTATCACCTAAAGAGCCTTTGTCAGTCATTGGAAAGCTGTCACCTTTCAAGGGGCTTGATATGGGAGGGGACTGGCTGACAGGTAGGAATTCATGAGAGGTGTATGACGGTGGATCCCGGCGCTGTTACAGTGTGTGTGTGTGTGTGTGTGTGTGTGTGTGTGTGTGTGTGTGTGTGTGTGTGTGTGTGTGTAGAATGAGCGAGGCCCTTTGTCTCAAGAGGATGGGTCCCCTTCAGGGATCGAGCCATCGATCTGATGCAGAAAGAGGAGGAAGAGAAAAGAGATGTTTTTCTTAGAAAAAGGGGGGACACGTTTCCCTTCTGAAAATGTCTTCCAAATATATACTGATTTTCAATGAAGGAAAATCAAAGAAGTGTAATTTAAACTTTTAAGTTGCAAAAACACATCCTAGGTCAATCAGGTGAATTCCCATACATTTAATATTTATATAGTTTAATTGTACAGGTGTGTTCCAGGAGTAAGTGTCAAGTTCAGTCAATTTAAGGAAACAATACAGATTTTGTTAATTCCCTGAATTGAATTGGTGAAATTTGATTTGACCTTAATCTTGTTGGGTTCACCCATGCCAGAATAAAACTAATGCAACCGCTATATACTGTACCCCGGAATGCATTGCAAATGAGTTAACCATCCAGTCAAGTCCCAAGCATTCCAATTCAAGCCCAGTCCATACCATATCATCAGAGTCTTCATTACGTCACTTCTCTGTGTTAGTTCAAGTGCTTCACATCGACGTAATATACACAAGAGGACGTTAGCTGCTTCAGCCATTATTCCAGCGCGACGCTGAAATGACTTGAGCTCACTGCCACACAGTCTCACTGACTTGAGCTGTGAACATAAAGCAATCAAGTGAGTTGCTCTCACCTCCGCTCACAGTGCCATCCAGACTGAGTAAGACGGAGTGCAAATCATGCTGGAACAACTGAATAAACACATCAACCACGATGGCAAATTACAAGGCTTATTTTTGTGTGTGTGTTTGATGTCTGTGTGTGCACGTGCGTGCGTGTGGTTGTATGTGTGTGTCTGATTGTCTGCTTGTGCTGGTGTGTGCACGTGTGTGCCTGCCGAGCATATGTGCCTGTGTGTGCACGTGTGTTTGTGTGTTGATGTAATAATCTGTGTTCCCCTCCATATTACACAGTTCTCCATCGCAGTAAATGAGTTCTGTCAATGTTCGTGCATCTCAATTACAGCTGGGA
This sequence comes from Salvelinus sp. IW2-2015, assembly GCF_002910315.2. Lineage (NCBI taxonomy): Eukaryota > Metazoa > Chordata > Actinopteri > Salmoniformes > Salmonidae > Salvelinus > Salvelinus sp. IW2-2015. The sequence continues at coordinate 13,114,469 of NC_036870.1, forward strand.
GACAATAGGCAGCAGTGGCGGAGGATGTCAGAGAGAAAAAAAGGTTGGGGAGGGGTGGAAGGAAGAGGTGGGGGTGTGTTTTGTCACTGCCGCCACCACGTCAAAGCCACCGTGTTTGATAATCTGACTGCTCTCACACTCTCACTCATACAAAACCTGGCGTCACCATCACTGTGTAAATGAGACTCCTCCCCCCACATCCAGTCTAAAGCATTGTAGTCTAGAATTCTTATTTTTTTGTCTTTGATAATAGTTCTATTGAAGCAGAATCATTCCCAAGGGACGGTTTTAATCAAATCATAGCAAGTTTTACACAAAATCTTTGTTTTTTCAACCCTACTAGCTGAGATCACACATACAGTTGAAGTCGGAAGTTTACATACACCGTACCCAAATACATTTAAACTCAGTTTTTCACAATTCCTGACATTTAATCCWAGTAAGAAATCCCTGTCTTATGTCAGTTAGGATCACCACTTTATTTTAAGAATGTGAAATGTCAGAATAATAGTAGAGAGAATGATCTATTTCAGCTTTTATTTCTTTCATCACATTCCCAGTGGGTCAGAAGTTTACATACACTCAATTCGTATTTGGTAGCATTGCCTTTCAATTGTTTATCTTGGGTCAAATGTTGCGGGTAGCCTTCCACAAGATTCCCACAATAAGTTGGGTGAATTTTGGCCCATTCCTCCTGACAGAGCTGGTATAACTGAGTCAGGTTTGTTGGCCTCCACGCTCGCACACGCTTTTTCAGTTCTGCCCACACATTTTCTATGGCATTGAGGTCAGGGCTTTGTGATGGCCACTCCAATATCTTGACTTTGTTGTCCTTAAGCCATTTTTCCACAACTTTGGAAGTATGCTTGGGGTCATTGTCCATTTGAAAGACCCATTTGCGACCAAGCTTTAACTTCCTGATGTCTTGAGATGTTGCTTCAATATATCCACATAATTTTCCTCCTTATGATGCCATCTATTTTGTGAAGTACACCAGTCCCTCCTGCAGCAAAGCACCCCCACAACATGATGCTGCCACCACCGTCCTTCACGGTTGGGATGGCGTTCTTCGGCTTGCAAGCCTCCCCCTTTTTCCTCCAAACATAACATTAGGGACCACGCAGCCGTCATACCACTCAGGAAGGAGCCGCATTCTGTCTCCTAGAGTTGAACGTACTTTGGTGCAAAAAGTGCAAATCAATCAGAGAACAACAGCAAACGACCTTGTGAAGATGCTGGAGGAAACAGGTAAAAAAGTATCTATATCCACAGTAAAACGAGTCCTATATCGACATAACCTGAAAGGCAGCTAAGCAAGGAAGAAGCCACTGTTCCAAAACCGCCATAAAAAAGCCAGATTACGGTTTGCAACTGCACATGGGTACAAAGATCAAACTTTTTGGAGAAATGTCCTCTGGTCTGATGAAACAAAAATAGAACTGTTTGGCCATAATGACCATCCTTATGTTTGGAGGAAAAAGGGGGAGGCTTGCAAGCCGAAGAAAACAATGCCATAAACCAGTGTACCTTATCCTTTTTGTGCCAGGGTCTGGCAAGATATAGGATGCTTCCTTCTTTGGAGACCACTAACATGAAAACTAACACTTGAGAACTGTCCTCATCAGTGTCAGCTAACCATCTAAGGCCCTAAACCATTATGTGTTAGGTTAGTTATGTGTAGCCCTGCTGGTCATTTTCACCTTCTGCCATTTCCTAGGCTCTCTGCTACTTCACACAAAACCTCATAAAAGCAGCTACCCACATCTGGGGTGATAGAAGGAAAACATTTCCTCAACATAAAATAAACAGAATGTTTCCATGCCAGTCAGCAACTTTTCAAGACCAACAAACAGGACTAAAATTCAAAAAGAGTGAATGAAAGAAAAGGATAGACTCGGTAGCTAGCTGGAAAAGGGGAGGAGGGAGGATGGGTAATGTTTGAAAGAAAGGCAATAAACTAATCCAGATAGATGTTGATTTAAATAAGTAAACCTCGCTGTGTGTCTATTTTCAGCGGGGCTGACGAGACGAGACAAAAAGAAAAAGAAACAGAGAAAAAAAGAGAAGAAGTAAAAAAAAAACTTCACCGAGTTGAATTTATCAGCTTGGCACCTGCTCCAGAACATTCTTGATGAAGCAAAGGTTGTCTTCATTAGGCACATTAATATTCATGACGCATGGTAATTTTGACACAGAAAAGGTCTCGGTAACCTTTTCGAGTGTGAGAATTTTTTACTTCTCAAGGAAATTATAGTCCGGCAATGACTTAATTAATGCCTGCTTTCTTGGCCAGGCTTGAGGACCTGTCAGTTTGGCACTGCACGGGCTGTCAGACAACGCCAAAGGCTTGGGGAGAGAAGGATTGAAGGAGAGGAGAGGAGGTGGAGGAGGGGGATAGAGACAGACAACGGGTATACACATCTTTGCCCGCAGAACAAGGCCATGCATTTTTACCTCAACTGATTTATTTACCATTGCTTACTCTGTCACTCTCTCTCTCTCTTCTCTCTTTCTCTCTCCTTCTCGCTATGTCTCTCATGACTCTCCCTATTCCAGGTTTGTCTTCATCCTTCTCTGTCTTTCTGACCTTCACAGAGTTAATGCTTTCCAAAGGAGCTTGAAAGAAGAGTTAACCAAAGAAACATTTTGGAACAACCATCACATTATCATGTCCACATTTTAGAGAAAGGAGAACATTGGAAAACACATTTTGATGAAAACTATGCCATGTGTTCAGTTATTTAATCACTTCTGCAGGTCAGGTACACATATTAGCCTGGAGCTAGCCCATGCTAGGCCCTTTCTCCCGGTTAGCTAAAGAGGCACATCAGCCACTCCTGGGCTACAATACCCAGACCCCTTCTACTGCCGGTACGGGGCACGGAACCCCACCGATCCTTCACGACTGGACTACGACGTAATCTGCTCGAGGGGGTACTCAACTGGCCTGTACATCGCGACCACCCCTGAATGCCCATTCGCTAGCCGCGGCCTGCTAGCTGCTAGCTGTCTAGAGCATATTGGACTGTTAGCTGTATAGATCCATCGGCCAATTTCTTGGGCCAATATACCTATTTTGCCAATTGGACTTGGACCCCTCTGCTACTCAGAACCCTACTAATCCATCACGACTGGTCTATCGGCYTCACCGCACGCAGAGGCCGAAACAAACTTTCCRCCGTCGAGACGTCCCTCTAAGGCCCTTCTGCTAGCTTGCTAGCACTGGTCTGATAGCTTGCTATCCCCGGCCTGCTAGCTGTCTGAATCGCCATGTCTCCAGCCAGCCCAACTACTCACTGGACTCCTATTGATCACCCGGCTACGCATGCCTCTCCCTAATATCAATATGCCTCGTCCATTACTGTCCTGGTTAGTGATTATTGTCTTATTTCACTGTGGAGCCTCTAGCCCTGCACAATATGCCTTAACCTACTATTCAGTTCCACCTCCCACATATGCGGTGGCATCACCTGGTTTAAACGTCTCTAGAGACAATATCTCTCTCATCATTACTCAATGCCTAGGTTTACCTCCACTGTATTCACATCCTACCATACCTTTGTCTGTACATTATGCCTTGAATCTATTCTCTCAGGKCCAGAAACGTGCTCCTTTTACTCTCTGCTCTGAACGCACTAAAAGACCAGTTCTGATAGCCTTTAGCCATACCCTCACCCCACTCCTCCTCTGTTCCTCGGGTGATGTAGAGGTTAATCCAGGCCCTGCAGTGCCTAGCTCCACTCCTACTCCCCAGGTGCTCTCATTTGTTGACTTCTGTAACCGTAAAAGCCTTGGTTTCATGCATGTTAACATTAGAAGCCTCCTCCTTAAGTTTGTTTAATTCACTGCTTTAGCACACTCTGCCAACCCGGATGTCCTAGCCTTGTCTGAATCCTGGCCTAGGAAGTCTACCAAAAACCAACTATAACATTTTCCGACAAGATAGAACTGCCAAAGGGGGCGGTGTTGCAATCTACTGCAGAGATAGCCTGCAGTGTTCTGTCTTACTATCCAGGTCTGTATCCAAACAATTCGAACTAAAAATCCACCTTTCCAGAAACAAGTCTCTCACTGTTGCAGCTTGCTATAGACCACCCTCTGCCCCCAGCTGTGCCCTGGACACCATATGTGAATTGATTGCCCCCCATCTATCTTCAGAGCTCGTGCTGCTAGGTGACCTAAACTGGGACATGCTTAACACCCCGGCCATCCTACAATCTAAGCTTGATGCTCTCACCAGGTACAACCCTAAATCTGTAAACACGGACACCCTCATAGATATCATCCTAACCAATTTGCCCTCCAAATACACTTCTGCTGTTTTCAACCAAGATCTCAGCGATCACTGCCTCATTGCCTGCATCCGTAATGGGTCTGCGGTCAAACGACCACCCCTCATCACTGTCAAACGCTCCCTAAAACACTTCAGCGAGCAGGCCCTTCTAATCGACCTGGCCCGGGTATCCTGGAAGGATATTGACCTCATCCCGTCAGTAGAGGATGCCTGGTTATTCTTTAAAAGTGCCTTCCTCACCATCAGACCAGAGGACATTTCTCCAAAAAGTACGATCTTTGTCCCCATGTGCAGTTGCAATCCATAGTCTGCCATTTTTATGGCAATTTTGGAGCAGTGGCTTCTTCCTTGCTGAGCGGCCTTTCAGATTATGTCGATATAGAACTTGATTTATTGTGGATATACAGTGGGGCAAAAAAGTATTTAGTCAGCCACCAATTGTGCAAGTTCTCCCACTTAAAAAGATGAGAGAGGCCTGTAATTTTCATCATAGGTACACTTCAACTATGACAGACAAAATTTGAAAAAAAATCCTGAAAATCACATTGTAGGATTTTTTATTAATTTAATTGCAAATTATGGTGGAAAATAAGTATTTGGTCACCTACAAACAAGCAAGATTTCTGGCTCTCACAGACCTGTAACACTTTCTTCTTTAAAGAGGCTCCTCTTTGTCCTCCACTTGTTAACCTTGTAATTAATGGCCTATGGG
>NC_036870.1:13120467-13141153 GCF_002910315.2 Salvelinus sp. IW2-2015
AAAGGGTATATAACAAAGTATTGAGATAAACTTTTCTTATTGACCAAATACTTATTTTCCACCATAATTTGCAAATAAATTCATAAAAAATCCTACAATGTGATTTTCTGGATTTTTTTCTTCTAATTTTGTCTGTCATAGTTGAAGTGTACCTATGATGAAAATTACAGGCCTCTCTCATCTTTTTAAGTGGGAGAACTTGCACAATTGGTGGCTGACTAAATACTTTTTTGCCCCACTGTAGATACTTTTGTACCTGTTTCCTCCAGCATCTTCACAAGGTCCTTTGCTGTTGTTCTGGGATTGATTTGCACTTTTAGCACCAAAGTACGCTCATCTCTAGGAGACAGAACGCGTCTCCTTCCTGAGCGGTATGATGGCTGCGTGGTCCCATGGTGTTAATACTTGCGTACTATTGTTTTTACAATAGGTACCCTCAGGCGTTTGGAAATTGCTCCAAACGATGAACCAGACTTGTGGAGGTCCACAATTTCTTTCTGTGGTCTTGACTGATTTAATTTGATTGTCCCATGATGTCATGCAAAGAGGCACTGAGTTTGAAGTTATGGCCTTGAAATACACCTCCAATTGACTCAAATTATGTCAATTAGCCTATCAGAAGCTTCTAAAGCCATAACATAATTTTCTGTAATTTTCCAAGCTGTTTTCAGGCACAGTCAACTTAGTGTATGTAAACTTCTGACCCACTGAAATTGTGACACAATGAGTTATAAGTGAAATAATCTGTCTGTAAACAATTGTTGGAAAAATTACTTGTGTCATGCACAAAGTAGATGTCCTAACCGACTTGCCAAAACTATAGTTTGTTAACAAGAAATTTGTGGAGTGGTTGAAAAACGAGTTTTAATGACTCCAACCTAAGTGTATGTAAACTTCCGACTTCAACTGTATGTGTTGTGACTATGATAAAGCTGCGTCCAACATTGACGCAACCCCTATTTCACGCTCTACATGCGTTCTGTTCGACAAATTCAATTGGGTTACAACAGCAAGCACATATCTTGAACCAATTACAATACATTTAATTTAAGAAATGTTCAACACCAATTGGTTCATACCAACCCACTCAGACACCATTCTTAGTTCACTGCTCAGTACACCTGTTAGCTCATTACATGATGATGCTGCGCTATACATTGTAGAGTCATCAGCATACATGATCACTCTTGCTTTGTTCATTACTGAAAGTAAATCATTAGAAAAGATAGAGCAGAGAAGTGGGCCTAGGCACCTTCCGTGAGGAACACCACAGTGTATATCTTTACTGTTTGAAAAGCTAGCATTAAAGAACACTTTTTGCCTTCTCCTGGATAGATAGCTTTCCATCCAGGATAGAGCTGCAGACTTAAAACCATAGCATTTGAGTTTACCTAGTAACAATTCATGATCAATTACATCAAAAGCAGCACTGAAATCCAGCAACACTGCACCAACTAACTTCCTGTCATCCATACTCTTTAACCAATCATCTGTCATTTGTGCTAAGACTGTACTCATAGAATGCCCTTCTATGTATGCATGCTGGAAACCCTTTATCAGACCATCACATGAGAAATAATTKTTTATTTGTACAGATACAATTTTTTCCAATAATTTACATAACACGGGCAGCAAGTTTATAAGACAACTATTATGACCAGTTAATGCAGATTTTTTTATCCTTAGGTAGTGGAATAACCTTTGACTCTTTCCAGACTTCTGGGCACACCCCATACATCAAGCACTTAGAAAAAATATGACAGATTGGGGTAGATATTTGGTTAGCTGTAACTCCAAACAATTTGCCGACAGCATCCTTCCTACCGCTTCCCTTTTTACTTGATGAGATTCAAACATGCATTGCCTCTCCTTCATGATACAATCTTTTATAAGGATATATGACATGGAGCCATCAGTTGGAATCATAGCATTCCTCAACTTGTCTACTTTGCCTGTAAAATATGAATTAAAGTAGTTTGCGATATCGTGGTTTTGTATTAAAAATACCCTCTGATTCAACAAAAGAGGCGGACATTTTCGAATTCCTACCCATAATAGTGTTCAACGTTCTCCACAGCTTTTTCCCATCAACCTTTACTTCATACATTTTGTGCTGATAGAATCCCTTCTTCTTTCCTTTGTTTGTCTTGGTCACAAGATTTCTTAATTTACAATATGCTTATCAAACAGAGTGCKAGATTTATCTGCTACTTTTTAGGCATTATAAAGTTGAATCATTAAATTTCTCAGCTCATCATCAATCCATGGGGCACCGTTTGACCTCCCAGTGCATTTTTGTAAAGGGGCCTGCTTATGATACTCATAAATAATTTCATAAACAAACTTAGTGACATTTCAGGATCATCCTTACTACACACTTCTAACCATTGCACATTCTTAATCTCATCCACAAATGAGTCCTGATTGTACCCTCTGTAGGAGCTTCGGTAGATTATCTTATCCAGCCTTTGGCATTTTCATTTTCCTAGTGAGTGCAACCAAGTCATGATTTACATTTACATTGAGTCATTTAGCAGACGCTCTTATCCATGAGTGACTTACAAATTGGTGATTCACCTTTTAATGATATCAGTGAGACAAACCACCTTTTAACAATAGTGCACTCTAACTCTTTTAAGGTGGGCGGGGTGTAGAAGGATTGACTTTATCCATCCTAGGTATTCCTTAAAGAGGTGGGGTTTCAGGTGTCTCCGCGAATGTGTGGTGATTGACTCCGCTGACTGGCGTCGTGAGGGAGGTTTGTTCCACCATTGGGGTGCCAGCAGCAGGCGAACAAGTTTTTGACTGGCTGAGCGGAAGTAACTGTACTTCTCAAGAGGTAGGGAGGCGAGCAGGCCAGAGGTGGATGAACGCAAGTTGCCCCTTGTTTGGGTGTTAGGCGCCTGATCAGAGCCTGAAGGTAACGGAGGTTGCCGTTCCCCTCACTAGTCCGTAGGCAAGGCACCATGGTTTTGTAGCGGATCGTGCTTCAACTGGAAACCGAGTGGAGAGAGGCAGGAGCAGGGGCGTGGAGTGTACGTGATGAGAGACTTGGCGAAAGTTGAACACCAGACGGGCTTGCGGCGTTCTGGATAAGAGTTGTAGGGGGTTATGGCACAGGCCAGGAGCCCAGCCATACAGCGAGTTTGCAGTAATCCAGACGTGGAGATGAAAGTGCCTGGATTAGGACCTGCGACCGGCTTTCCTGCGTGAGGCAGCGGTCGTTACTCGGCGAATGTCTGTAGGAGGCATGAACCTTACAGGAAAGGGTCACCCGCTTGATGTTAGTTGAGAACGACAGGGTGTTGTCCAGGATCACGCCAAGGTTCTTAGCACTCTGGGAGGAGGCACAATGGAGTTGTCAACCGTGATGGCGAGATCATGGAACGGGCAGTCCTCCCCGGGAGGAAGAGCAGTCCGTCTTGCCGAGGTTCAGCTTGAGGTGGTGATCCGTCATCCACACTGATATGTCTGCCAGACATGCAGAGATGCGATTCACCACCTGGTTATCAGAGGGGGAAGGAGAAGATTAATTGTGTGTCGTCTGCATAGCAATGATAGGAGAGACATGTGAGGATGACAGAGCCAAGTGACTTGGTGTATAGCGAGAATAGGAGAGGGCCTAGAACAGAGCCCTGGGGGACACCAGTGGTGAGAGCACGTGGTGCGGAGACAGATTCTCGCCATGCCACCTGGTAGGAGCGACCTGTCAGGTAGGACGCAATCCAAGCGGTGGGCCGCGCCGGAGATGCCAGCTCGGAGAGGGTGGAGAGGAGGATCTGATGGTTCACAGTATCAAAGGCAGCCGATAGGTCTAGAAGGACGAGAGCAGAGGAGAGAGAGTTAGCTTTAGCATGATCACTGTAACCTCGTGCCACGGATACAGCTTTAGAACAATGTTCAGCCATGTTAGTAAAAATGTGATCGATACAAGTTGATGATGTGATACCGGACCTGTTAGTGAACGTTCTTGGTTGGTAATGTCATAACTTGGGTCAGGTTACATATATTGACAACAGAAATATGTTTATTTCTCATTGGAGAGTTGGTGTTCAAAAAAATCTATATCCATATCTCCCAAAAAAGATATATACCTTATCCAACATTTCGCAAATTCCATCAAGATGTTTCACATCAGCACTAGGTGGCCTATATCAGTAACCAACTAGTATAGGTTTCATATGTGGTCAATGCACCTGTACCCATAGAGCCTCTAATCCATTCAACATTAAGTCCTCTGGATGTAAACTGAAACTCCACCCCAGATCTATTTCTGTACCTCCTGAACTAATTGTATCCATCTATAGAGATCTCAGCCTCCTCAAAAGAAGAGTCCAGAGTGAGTCTCTGATATTGCCAATACATGAATATTGTTTGACTGCACTAGACAGCATACTTCATGAATTTTGTTCCTTAAACTGCATATGTGAGCAATTAACAAACCTTTCTTTGGTAGATTTACAGTATTTATATGTCCAAACATGAATCAGCAGTTGGAATCTGAGAAGAGTTACTCAGTCAGTGTGTGTGTGTGTGGGGGGGGGGGGGCTGTAATTACTCCTTGGAAGGGAGGTGAACAATCAGTTTGTCATACCTCAGATATGCTACATGTCACCTCGTTCTCTCGCAGCCTTCATAGCTGGTATTAGTTCCTGTAGGCTATACGGTGAGTGGACAAAACATTAGGAACACCTTCCTAATATTGGGTTGCACAACTTTTTGCCCTCTGAACAGCCTCAATTGGTCACGGCATGGACTCTACAAGGCGTCGAAAGCGGTCCACAGGGATGCTGGCCCATGTTGACTCCAATGCTTCCCACAGTTGTGTCAGGTTGGCTGGCTTGACACACTCAAACCGGTGTGCCTGGCACCTACAACCATACCCCATTCAAAAGGTACTTAAATATTTTGTCTTGCCCATTCACCCCCTGAATGGCACACATACACAATCCATGTCTCTATTGTCAAAGGCCTAAAACTCCTTCTTTAACCTGTCTCCTCCCCTTCATTTACACTGACTGAAGTGGATTTGACATCAATAAGTGATCAATAAGGGATCATAGCTTTCACCTGGATTCACCTGGTCAGTCTATGTCACGGAAAGAGCAGGTGTTCCTAATGTTTTGTACACATTCACATTCACATGTTTTCGGGTTGTGTTTCGTTTAATTTGAATGACTTCCGCAAGCATTTGTGACTGCAGCGTATCACTGGAGGCTAGAGGACGTTCTGCCAGATTAGGTCTCTTTCTCTTTGAGAAGGACGAGGAGGAGGACGCAAGGAATCAAGGAAAGACTAACTGAACCCAGACAAGGCTCCATCAGCTTCTTTTCCTTGTTGTTGAGTGATCCATTGACACTATTTCCATACGAAACATTTCAACCTCTCCCGAGATGGTGGTAAAGATGGTATAAAATGGAAATATTATACATCCAACATGTATCCATCTCTGTTTGTGTCTTTGCTTTACATAACACGCATACACGCATACACACCCGTACACCCCCACAAACCAAGCAACGCACTGCAGCCTGCGGAAAAACTGGCTTCCGCGAGTGAATCATGGCGTGTCTAGCCAGCATCAGGCTGTAAAAAATGGGAACATAAGGGAGCATTTCCTTTATCATGTCCCATAAAAAGAGTAATTTGCCGGAGCCCTTGTAGCACAATATGGAAGGCGGTGTGTTTCGCTGATAATGTAGAGATGACAAATCGTTCCATACTGGGAGGTTTCCCCCTTTCTGTGTTGCTTGTGTAATAAATTGTGAGGAAAGAGGGGGAGCGAGACCCTGAACAAGAGCTAGAGATAGAGAGAGGAGAGAGGAGGGGGGGAGAGAGAGGGGAGAGAGAGAAAATAGCGAGGGAAAGGGGGAGAAAGAGAAGGATAGCGGGAGGGAGAGAGAGTCCTGAACAAGAGCTAGAGATAGAGAGAGGAGGGAGGGAGAGAGGGGGGAGAGAGAGAAACTAGGGAGAAAGAGAGGAGAGGGATAGAGGAAGGGAGAGAGAGTCCTGAAACCTATATCTACTCTGTCCAAACACAAACAACCCTTTGGCTATACCAGTGAACAAACATGTGCAGACACACACCTGCATGTTGACAATCCAACGCACACACAAAACTAATAATGTGTTAGTGTGAGGGTCTCTCTCTCTCTCCCCTCTAAGATTATTACACATTCAAAGGGCTCTCAACAGGTTGCACTCCCATCAAAGGGCTCTCTTTCTCTCTTTCTCTCTCTCTCTCTCTCCTCTCATCTCTCTCTCTCTCTCTCTCTCTCTCTCTCTCGCTCTCGCTCACTTGCTCTCTCTCTCTCTCTCTCGCTCTCCTCTCTCCTCTCTCGCTCTCTCACTTCTCCCGCTCTCTCGTCCTCGTCTCGTCCTCTCTCTCGCTCTCCCTCTCTCTCTCCTCTCCTCGCTCTCTCGCTCTCTCTCTCTCTCAAGATTATTACACATTCAAAATGATAAAAAATTCACATCCAGTATTTCAACTACTAGTTCATCACCAAATGACATGATTGTACTGCACAAAAACTGCCACAGATCCATTGATTCGAAATCTTGACAATTCTATATCATTAATAAAAAATAAAATATACTTTACAAGTCCCCTCACGTCATGTTTTGAGTTTTACCTGACACAAATCTATTGTCACACTATAAATATTTCACTATTGTACAGATTAATTAATTCCAAACGAACACATATGCCTTGGGCTCTATGTATGTGTCAAGTGTGGATTTTTATAAATATGTAAATTGTGTTGTCGTAGATATTGCCAATGATTAGGTGTGTGTGCATGTGTGTCATATCTTCTACTCAAGAACTCCTCWGTGTCTCTGTCAAGTCTGCCTTGTCAGGACAGACTGTGTTACTTTGATCAACCTCATACTTCAAAGTGAAACCTGCCTGGATGAGTATGTGTGCGTAAGTCAGACAATGGGTGTYTGTGTGTGTGTGTGTGTGCTGGCCGCAGGTATTGTATAACTACGGCCTTAATTCAATGTTCCATAATGCAATGTGCCTACATACAATCACAATGTTGCTCCTCGAGGCTCATCTTCTATAGAGGTTATCATTCCAATTCACATCCTTCAACCTAAAGCGTTATGTTATGCACCTAACAATGTGGAAATGGAAACATGTCACTGTTGCCCAATGCCCATTTTCAATGATTTTAGCTTCAACTGCTGTATGTGTTAACAGATCAATGTGAATGTACAGGGATGGACGCAGCTACAGTATATAGAACAAAATTATTCAAAGACTTCCATCTCAAAAGCTGCCAAGAGTCATGTCTGGCTGATCGCTACTTACACGCACAAACACACTAAGACACTGTACATGAAAACACWCAAACCGGCTCATATATGCACATACTGACAAACACATACACARACATGCAATTAATTCCCATTTCACTCCTTGATCCATTCATGCAACCTCAAATCCACTGTCAAGTCCAAGGTCTGTATTGGCCTTCAAGCTCTGGCGTGACGCAAAGAGAAGATCTGGTCTAACGACCGACCAGAGGGACTCGTGTCTGATGCAACTCTTGCACTGAGCAACATCACAACGTCCACTCTACTGAACAACAACAACACGTTGGCTTTGTCTTATTATTTTGACACCAGGAGTGTCTCGCTCTCACATACAGTGGCGTGGAAGACGACCTGTGGCACAGTGCAAAGTTGAAGTCTGAACTTGAGATCGGCACACGTAACTGGAATTCTCACCCAATTCTCCCGTTGGCAATGCTTGTTTTACGTGAAAGTCAGTTAWGTGTGCAGATCTCACGTCAGGTTTAGGCCAATGGAGAATTAAAGCCCGTGAGAACATCTGTCAATCCTAGAATAACATAATGATGTCTGCTCCCTAATCTGAATATGACAATAGTTAGGGGATGGTAGTCTCTCTTCTCATTCTCTCTGTCCTCTCTGTCCTCCCTTGACATCACCCTTTTACATTTTTCTCTGTATACTCATCTCACCACCTCTATTCCTCTCTCTTGATAACCTTGTCTCCCGCCATCAGTTGCCAGTGTTAATATATCCATTGCAGTTCCCCATAGTAGCGCCTCACATTTAGCTCRTTTTGAAATGTGCGACACCACCCCTCTTCATTCTCTCATGTCTCCCACCCCCTCTTTCGTTTGTCCTGAACTCCCTCTCCCTGTTCTTTCTCGCCATCTCTTTTTTAACTTGAGTGTGTCTGGTCCCCACATGACGCCCTCCCTCCTTTGTCTTATTCCAGTCCTCTATCTGTCTTCCCCTCTCCACCTCCATCTCCGTCCCTCTCCTCCCTCTTTGCTGTATGTGTCTATCTCCCGTCCAGCAGATAGATGCTGGTCCCATTTCTACTTCTTCTTGTAACATTCTTATGGGGGTAGGCAGAAGGTGTGTGTGTTTGCGTGTGTCCATGCATGTGTGTGTATATAGGTTGCTTAAGGATTCATTTTGCTCTGCCATCCATGGATCAAAGTGACACATGGTCAGCATCAGCACATTATGAACTATGTGCGCCTGCCACAACGGACACATTGTTCCCCTATCCTGATACGGACAATATAAAAGACCCCGCCAGCCGAAATGCCCGGCAGCTTATATCACTCTTATCACTCCTGCGCACTCCTGGATTCAAATAGTATCCGTTATCTTTCAAATGATTTAGTTGTTTGTTTGAGCCTGTCGAAAGTGCATTTGCACGTTAGGGACCACTTCATTGGTTCCATTGCGCCAGGCAAGCTCATTGAAGTGTAGCTCAAGGATTTTCCAAGGAAACAAATAGTATTTGAGGCAAGGTTTGTATCACTTCTGCTCTGTGCTGGAGTGAGGTGTGGAGTGAAGGTGCTAGGAGAAATGGGACAATCAGATGGCAGTTAGGGTTTCTTCCCTCCTATTACTCACCTGTTCTCTGTCCACACATGATCATTCACTTACTAGAGAATGATGCCTTGGTGTAACGTGAATAACACAAAGGCAGTTGTAGAGCAAGCTGGATCCTTCACAAATGAGGTTATTTGATAGTCTAAGTTTGGACATGTTCGCCACGTGGTCGCCAAGGGGGTGGCATTAAAGGGAGATCTGAGAGAATGGATAGGTTGACATCAGTCATTTTAATCACCTGCTTCATTATTCAGTGAAGAGATGTCACCTGCTCCTACATACTGTAGTGTTGCATAGGGGCATTGGAAGGCTGTCGAGTTGAAGTGCCAATTTGGCATGGGCTCCAAGGGGATCCATGGAGGGCCAGGTTCCCCAAAGCCTTATTATTATTTTGCTTATATGTTGATAAATGAGGCCCACTGTAAATACTGTAAACTAATACTGTAGGCTGTCCAGGAACAATTAATAAAGAACATTAACATATGCAATAGACATGTAATAACATATGCCAATACACATAGAAAGTGGATATGCATGGAGGCATGTCACAATGGTGAAATGTCAACACAACTCGAGACACTGTCATTTTAGGAGACACGGCAGCGCTACTGTACATAGCAAAATAGTGTAGAAGGGATTGCTAACAAACTGTAAGCAATTAGCTGTCTAGCTTAGCATCTTGAATAACTGTGAGGCGAAACAATGAACTTATTTACTGTTAACTGGCCACCGCAAATCTCTTTGCTAGCAAGTGTGTCTCCAAAACGCCAAGGTGTCCCCAGCAATGATTACTTTTTGACGCTCTATGACGCCGCCACTTTCCAAGCGTATACAATAAGGTTTTTCAGTAGTGTCTCTGCATTTRCTTAACTTATTGTCATCAATAAGGCCGGCTTATCAGACATTTAATTGTTAAGTATTAGTATTAGTCAGTAGACTATGACCTAAATGACCTAGTTAATGGAACTCTCTTCTTTTCAAAGTGACAGAAGCGTCCTGAAACTGTTTCATGAGGACGTTCCCCGTAGTCAGAGARGCTGTGGTACTTCTTAATGCCACAGTGTGACGCATTACTGTCACCTGGCATGTCACTCCTGTCCATCATCCACGCTGCCTAAGTGGAGGGGGGCACTCACATGTGTCACTAACACTCCCATATTACAGCAAGCTCCAAACCTGCTAATGGRCTTGGTAATGCAGGGGGTATTCACTGGTGGATAGGACAGAGGGGAACACACACACGAGTGCAACCACACAAACACAAGACACACAACACACATCACACATGGWATTGTTTTAAGATGGTCATACCAAGGATCATTTAGCTATTTGATTTAGATCAAACAAATGTATATACAGTACCAGTCCAAAGTTGACACCAACTCATTCAATGGTTTTTCTACATTGTAGAATGAAAGTGAAGACATCAAAACGATTAAATAACACATATGGAATCATGTAGTAACCAATTTATTTTAGAGTTTAGATCCCCCAAAGTAGCCACCCTTTGCCTTGTTGACAGCTTTGCACACTCTAGGCATTCTCTCAACCAGCTCCATGAGGAATCATTTTCTAACAGTCTTGAAGGAGTTCTTACATACGCTGAGCACTTGTTGGCTGCTTTTCCTTCACTCTGCGGTCCAACTCATCCCAAACAATCTTAATTGAGTTGATGCTGGGTCGATTGTCGAGGCCAGGTCATCTTATGCAGCACTCCATCACTCTCATTCTTGGTCAAATAGCCCTTACACAGGGCTATTTGACCAATAGAGGTGTGTTTTGGGTCATTGTTCTGTTGAAAAATAAATGATAGTCCCACTGAGCGCAAACCAGATGGGATGGCGTATCGCTGCAGAATGCTGTGGTAGCCATGCTGGTTGTGCCTTGAATTCTAAATAAATCACTGACAGTGTCACTAGCAAAGCACCTCCACACCATCACACCTCCTCCTCCATTGGAACAAACCGGGGGGGGTTGACACTGTGACCCCGTCTAAAGTTAAAAGGGCCAACCAGGTAGGATATTACCCCACCCCCGCCAAAGCACAGCCCCCACACCACCAAAGGGACAGCAACAGGCCACTAAGTCCGTATATAGCCCACGAAGATCTCCCCCACTGCACAAGCCCGAGGGGGCGCACAACTGGGRCGGAAAGATCAGGTCAGTGACTCAACCACACACACACACACGTAGCAAACAGATCATGACACACACTCYTTCAATCCATCATTCAAGGGCACATGCATATTCAAAATTTGAAGTACACACACAAATGTACAGTATATTTCTGCCGTTAGTGCTTTTATCGCCTCCAAAAACTTGTATCAATACCGAAAGTAGAGCCTGACTTCCCTAGATCCCCAGACACCCGGGATTCAGTACAACAARGACTGTGTCTCTGAAAGGGATTGTGTTGGAGCGATGGTATGCTGGATATGTTGACTGAATAAGCGTCAATCAAARGGGAGCAAGACGCTTGTGTGTTCCCGGCTTATTCTGTTGTGTTGTTCCCTCAGGAGCTTATCTCCAATCATCAGTGCCAGGCAACCACTGTGCACTCCCGAGGGAGGTCCAAATGTCTGGGGAATCAGGCTTCATTTAGCCCTCAAGAGCCTCTCTCGCCGTCTCTCTCTTCTTCTCTTTGGCTGACTAAAACGCTTTCTTTCTTGCTTTCCTTTCTTTTTATCTGGTTCTTCCCCTCATTCTTCCCATTTGCTGTGTGTGACTCACTCTTGCTCAAATTAGTCCTCTATCTTTTTCTGCCACCTCTCTAACTCTCTCATCATTCCTTAATACAAACACTCTCCTCTATCACCCTCTTTGTTTCTACCCCTCTTTATTCACACCTTCTTCTCCTCTATTTGTTGAGGATATCTCGTTTCCATCTCTCTCATCCTCTCTTCCCCTCACACCCACATGCAGTCCCTRCCTTCTTCCTCTCTCTCCCTCTCTCCATCTCTCCCTTTATAGTGCAGCCCCAAACAGACACAGAGCGAGATAYTCACGGATAACGACGGGGGGGATAAAGAGTGCCGTAACACAGGAGTCGCCTGTAGCTCAGCCCCTAGCTTCACAAAGGCCTCCCCAGAGAGGAGAGACGCTGAGGGGACCGCCAGTGATCCGCGTGTTGGCTCCGCTTACTGGAGTGGATTAGAGTCTGTCAACTGAAGGGAGGGAAATGAGGGAGGAATGGAATGGGCGAGAAAGAGAGAGAGGGGAGAGGGGGAACGGGAAAGAGAGTGCGAGAGCGAGAGTTGGGAGGATGGTAGAGAGAGAAAGAAGAGGGGGCAATGTGTAAGAGAGAGAGAAAGAGGGCGAGCGAGAAAAAGAGTGAAAGGGAGAGAGAGATTGAGGCTTTTGACTTTTTGAAAGCACTCTTTGGCAACAAAAAGCATTGTTAAATGAAGGAGGGCGAGCAAGAAAAAGAGTGAAAGAGAGAGAGAGATTGAGACTTTTTACTTTTTGACAGCACTCTTTGGCATCAAAAAGCATTGTTAAATGAAGGGCATTCATAGACGAGTGGAAGAGAGAGAAGCAGCAAGAAGAAGAGTAGATATCTTGGGGTAAAAAATATATTCATTCATTCGTAGTATCAAAACACACTGGCACACCTAATGGATACACAAAATGTGTAGGTGTGTGCATGCTTGTGTGTGATGTATTTGAAACTCCTAAGTGATTAGATTATTGCTAGACAAGTGACAGAGAGAGAAAGAAAGAGAGAGAGAGAGAGAGAGAGAGAGAGAGAGAGAGAGAGAGAGAGAGAGAGAGAGAGAGAGAGAGAGAGAGAGAGAGAGAGAGAGAGAGAGAGAGAGAGAGGAGCAGTTCTCACCATGTGATGGCTTAATTTCTTGACAGGCTTGGCAATGAGCAGTCATTTGGAGACTGAGGGAGATGCTCTGCGTTCTAATTGGAAGAGGGAGAGGTAGAATAGGTATGTGCGTGCGTGCGTGCGTGCGTGTGTATAATACAGATATATAATTTACATCTAGGAGTGAACAAAGGAGATGGGCCAAATGATTGAGTGAGATATGGTGGATGAACAATGTAGATGGAGGTGGTAGAGAAGGTGTTGTATGAGAATAAGTTCTATGTGAGTTTAAGTGGCTTTTTGGCTGCAGGGGGGTGAACGCCAAGGTCATAGTGGCTATGTTTGTGCCCCCTATTCCCTACATCCACTCTCAAAGCCCATATGAGAACTGCCAGAGAAAACCCCCATTCTATAGTGTCACAATGAACACGTGCATACACACACAAACACCACACTGACACACACACACACTAAATGAGGCTGGGATTCAACCCGATCGTGCTTTGTTGTCCATAAAACTCTTATGCACTTGGTTGTCTATGCAACTTTTAGAGGAAATGTTCTCTGCGATCGCGGAGACCACATTCACTGTAAACGCATATGTTGGCTCAATCGGAAATGACCTTTAAATGGCGAATAGCCGACAAAAGTAAATCTGATCACACCAYCACACACTCACACACGCTATCTCTAGCCAAAAAACACCAGGCAACCAGTAACGGTGCGTGGGTAAAATCACTGMGGAAGACAGATTTATTTTTACATATTACAACCTATGTGTTGTGATAATTGCATTGTTTGCTCTATAACCTGTTAGTTCATATGCCTTGACACTGTGTTATATAGGCCGAAGACAATAAGAAGACACAGTGGCAGAATACATTCAAAACCGGAGGGCAACATCTGTCCTGTGAAGTCCACAAAGCATATTGCATGTAACAAACAGTTACATGACCTACAGCAGGGTAAAGCAAGGTAATGCTGCCGACATTTTCAGACCACTAAACAACTATTGATTTTCGAACCACAGAGAGTGGCGCAAAGAAAACAGGAGCTGCCTCCACTATTCCAACATCGTTTCAACATTTCAACATCAACATATCACTTGTGTTTAGTCTAATATAGTGACAACTAAAAGATACCAAAAACAATTTAGTAAAATCAATGTAAGCTAAATATGATGTGGCTGCCCATGTTTCTGATTTCTGTGTGCGTGTGTTTGTGTATGTGTGTGTGTGTGTGTGTGTGCGTTCGTGGAAGTAGAAAAAACATGTTGACTCACCCTACTTGTAGAGAAACGCCAATGCCATCCTCCTCTCTTCATGTTGACGAAACGGTACACTCTTTTATTTGTTGTTGTTTTTGGCTACCTGTCTAAAATGCTTGCTCGCTAGCCTAACTTCCTTTCAGGGGTAACGTTAGATAGTTAACATTAATATTCTACATCTAGCTCCTGTGCATATTGAACTTCCATCATCTCAGGCCAGGGGCACAATGTATGAATTCATGGTTGGATCAGATTAGCCGTTATAATCCTTGGCCAGTACGGAGAATTAAGTAAAACCACAAGTCCAAATCCCAATCTCCATCCATGGCTAATTTAGGAACGGGCCACTTTTAGCTAGCTGGCCACAGGAGGACAACAACACAATGAGATGCAACAATTCAAGTTGTTTCTGCTCTCAATGRAATTTGACAGGAGTGACACCAAATCCAAACTGGCTTCCATTGAAAAAGTGCTTAGGGTGCGCCAGGACCATTCACAGTTTGGCTCACTCAGTTTAGCTCAATGCTGATTGGCTATTATTTTATACATTTTTTTATCAAGGGAGGCCAAATGCTCGCGGSAAGAGGCCAAATGCTACAGACGGCAACAATGTCATCCTCTTTTGGACCAGACAGCATCAGATAGAGGGCCTACACATACAGAGACAGAGGGGCGCTGTTTCGCTCGCTCTGAAACTTTCTCCTGTGAAATACACTCAGCCTCTAGCGAATTGAAGYAAAATTATGATTTTATCTGTACATTTTTTGGGGAAGCCTGGCTTCCCTTGGCAAGGCCAGGGCAACTCTAAAGTCCACTCCTCACCACAWATCTCTCTCCCTCCTTTAGTCACTCCATCCCTCTTTTCTTTTTTGAATTCACCAATTTAATTKKCTCAAGTGCTGTCAGAGGCGGCATCGAAAAATGGCCCCTATAAAACACAACAGCTTCAATCAGAGCGCCACGATTCGCCCGCCGCTGCCACTGATCTCGCCCAATCCCTGCCTCTAATGAATTAATGTTGAAATATGCAGCAGCTCACTAGTCATTAGACGAGCGGCGCGAGATGTGATTTAAGATGGTTTCCCATTCTTTATGTCTGCCTTTGGAGATGGACCTGGATGAGATGGGATGTCCTGACTGATATGGTAAAAAGTGTTTTAATCCTATTCGTGTAGAGGGGTGAAGGAAACGCCTGTTGCGTCCTGGGTTAGGTGTGTTGGGGCTGTCCCCTGTGATTTCAGTCGCATTTATTGGGTAGAGAAATGCTAAGTTACTTGTGTAACCCTGGTTTCATGTCACATGGCACTATCCAGAGACAACCACCGGAGCCCTACCCCGTCGACACTTCATGTAAATATGAAAGAAGTGGACAGATATAAGCAATGGTAGGAGCTCCACTTTGACCACTGAAATGCTTGGCAAAAACAGTTGCCCTACAACTTAATCCAATGCAAAGACAACGGGGAAAAGGGTGTGTTCCGTTGAATTTCTGTAGCATGTACATCTATGTGTAAAGCATCAAGAAGATAAACATGTCCTACTTTTCTAAGACAGCTGTGACAAGCGTCTCATTCCTTCACCTCATTTCCCAAAGGTGAGGTGCAGTGATGCTGTGATGTTGATTCAACAAACACTGATTATAGTGTTTCACTTCTGTACTTTACCTCTGCAACATCAGTGGAGGAACGCGTCAGGATCCAGCATAGAGGATGTGAAGACATACTACGCAGCTACGCTAACATGTTGACGTTTTTCTCCAAGACCTCCCACTTTGGTTACAAAGAGGACGCATTTTAGTTTAGCTTGAGCTCTGTTTGACAACAGCTCACGTTTCAGTCTCTTAACTTCCATTTCTTGTCAATGGTTGTTATCTTTTGTTCACTGTACGGTCCGTGTTGCTCTTCTCCTTCGATTAATTTTTCTACAACAGGGAAGATACAGTATGTTTCTTAGACACTTCATCTGTAGATTGTCTTGATAAGAGAGTTACAGAGAATCATCACTATCAAAGACTTGATATAGTGTGAAAATAATGGTTTCAGTCTTACACCAAGTATCTGGGCCCAAGCTCAAATAACTCCAAAACAACGAATAAAAAACATGCAAGTAAGAAAACTATAACTTCAGATTTTTTGGGGACAAACGCCATTACTGCCAAACAGGACTGTAATCTTTTTCTTTAGACTCCTCCTCAACTTGAGATCCCACAATTACGAAAGTCAAATTTGATGATGGGAAAATTAATAAATAAACACCTCTTTATACGCTCATCAACATGGAGGTAAGAATAGCACTAATTATCACAGGTGAATTAACACTTTCATTTTTGTGTCAAAAAAAATAATTGTTCCCTTAGCCAGCTGTCTCCTGAGATGTAAAAAGAAAATGGAGAGGTAATAATGTACGCGACCACCAGCGTGCTAATGAGCTTTCAGAGCCTTGCGTCAATGTTGCTGTGGCACAAGAGGGTGTCTAAAAGGCTCTAGACGAAGTACTGTAGGTAAACCAGTTTAAAAAAACATTTTTACAGTACCCTTAGGAATGGGTGGATGGTACGCCTACTCACCTCCACAGAATGAAAAGCTTGAATTCCCGTTTGTATTTCAACCACCGTACGAGAGACCGTCAATGACAAAGAGAAAGGAGAAGTAGTATAACACTGGGTGAGGCCGGGGAAAGAGACTTCTCAGAGTACCTAAACAATTTCATTTTGGAAGTGTCAAGACGTTCGACACCACAGGAAAGACACCAAAAGAAAGGACAGAAAAAAAGAAACACACCAGACTAGACGATGGAATAAAAATTCACTCGAATTTGCTCTCCGACTAAAATGGATGACGGCAGCGAAGGGGTTCACATTGCCTCCAAGACGAGGTTCAGATGCGCGAAAAGCGACTTTCTGAAGAAAGACAGCTATTTCATGCATCAATGTAGCACTAAAGTTTTCGTGAGACTGAGAAGGGAGAGTGGCGAGTGTGGTGGGGCGGCCAAAGAGGGGGCATGTTTCTAGCGGGTGTAGTGGTGTTAGTCTTTCTGTGTGTGTGTGTTGTGTGTGTGTGTGTGTGTGTTGTTGTGTGTGTGTGTGTGTGTGTGTGTGTGTGTGTGTGTGTGTGTGTGTGTGTGTGTGTGTGTGTGTTTGAGAATGTTGGGGCTGAGGTAAGGGGCAACGCGCTGTAAGGGTGACACCTCTCGTGCCATGCATGTAAAACCATCTTCACTTTGACGTCCCTTGTTCATCGCTCGAAAGCCTGCCACAGGGGCAACAAAACCTGTTCGATACGAGGGACGTCAGTACTTATTCGATGGGAGCCTGAGAGCCTGCGAAAACCAGCTTAACATGATTATTCCAACGCGAGTGGCTACGACTTGACACAAGCCCGAAAGCATTTATTTTAAGATTTTTGTCCCCCCCCCCCACAAGCCACTGTTTGTCATGAAGGGGGAATTATGTATTATGACATCACAATAGCCGGATGAAATATAAGCTGAGATGGGGGAGCTGATTGTGGATAGGGCTGCGAGGGTTTTCATTAAAAACAGCAAATCGCTCATAAAAAGATTAGGGCTGGACAGTAGCACCTCTGATAGCATAAGGCTTCTGTCGCAGGCTAATCATAACCAGGACTAAAATGTCTTCTCTTGAAGAAAATATAATGGTCTGTTTGTTCATAGTGTGGTAGTGCTATAGGTGTGCAAATGTAACACCTGACCTATATTTAGAGTGAAAACAGTTCACAAATTGTATGTCAAACGATTCATATTTATCTGTGAAAGCTATACCATTGTTTTTAGCTGATTGGTCTGTGAATAGGATATGTACATGTGTTAATATCAAAACGGTCTTCCCTAGGAAATACACAGGGATACTTATATACTTTATCAGGTATCTTGATGTTTAAACTGTATCCAACTAGCGGTAAAACATAACATTTCCTACATAACATCCACATGCATCTATCGTACCAATAATAGCTCCTTATCCTTCCTGATGCATTTTACGCCCTAGAGGTTRTGCAAACCCTCCATTGCTAGTTTGAGTCTACTGCACTTGAGTGAGAGGATGTGACACYTTAGCCTGAGGTTCTGCCTCTAGGCCTCAGACATGCTGGGCATCATGGCCTATCAAAGAGGCTCTACTGCAGTGRAGTTCCCCCACATTAACTTAATGTGGCATGCCTTATCGGTTCACGCATCCAAATCAATTACCTGACAAGACAAACAACGTGTGAAAAGTTGGTGAAGGAGGTACGAAATGGCAATGAACTTAGATGATTTTAACATGACAATAACTTCCTTATTTCATAATTCACCCAGGGGGCAAACCTGGTTAAGTCAACATCATATTGACATCATTTCAACCTTGCCATTTACCTAATATCTCCTTGTAATGCAAGCTTCATTATCCACAAACCCAGGAAGGGACTTCTTGTTGGTAAATAAAAAGTGTACAAACGACTGCGTACTTGCCTACTCCTACAGTATTTAGCACTACCTTTAACCCCTGCAGCACAGTACAGATAATAGAACACTTGGTGCGTGGTATACAGGAAGAAAAAAAAATGGTAATCAGCAAATAGTAAACGTTGATTGTTTCAAAATAAGAAAAGGTGTTTCTATGCCATTTCTCATTTGGGCAGGATATGCGCGGCAGGGTGCCCTTGAAGGAGTAGACAACAGATGGGTTGGCGCTGTAGACATCAAAGGCTCTTTGGCTCATTTCATCAAAGGTGTCTACTTCGTTTCTTAGCTTCCTCTGTTTGCTCTGACGACTAGCACGTCACTTTAGCAGTGCATTTCAGGAAATCTTCCCGACAAAAGGGAAGGTGGCTTACGTTACACAACATGAACAGTGGAGTTGTTCCTGTCAGAACAGCATTGTTTTGTTCACATAGTGAAATCTACCGTTTAGCACAGGGTTACTGGCTCAGATACTCAGATAAACTAAATACTATGTATACTCTTGAGCATTGTAACTCTTGTGTATTCAGCGGTATCTGACAAAAGACAGCGAACATACACAAAGTGCAACATCTTGTGTTAAACAATACAGCTAGCGGATTACACATGTACATATGTAAAGGACGTCATGCTGCTTGCTTAGCGAGTACCACTTCCTCCTAATTCACTTGCTAGCACATGTGACCGCCCCTCCTGAAGCGTCTTACCGGTAAGCGCCACTCGAAACGCTAGCTATTCGGTGGCGCAAGTGGGGACACTTCAGGCTGAGGAGTAAGTTACACACATCCCCATGTGTTCCACATACAGGAGAGCAGGGGCGAAAATCTGATATCAACCTTGGAGGGGACAATTACATTACATTTTCTCAAGAGCAATTCCTGAGGGGGACACCAAAAGTAGTGCTGTAACACATAGCCTACGTTGTAATATGTTAAATGTATATTGAGGAACCATAATTCCTACAACTGAATAATTGATAGGTACAGTAGTTAACTGAAGGGTTTAACCAACTTGTTCAAATGTTTAAATCATTATAATACTACTACTAATAATAGTTATAGCAGTGCTCCTTACCAGTCCAGTATGTATGCAGGTATTCGTACTTACAACTAGCAATATCAAGAAAGGCCAGTAGGTAGCAATGGTACTGTACACTGTATGGGTGTAGTTTTCATAAATACAATGAACATGGTGTGATCTCATCTAAAATAATCTCCATTGAGAACCATCACAAAGTTAGTCTCCGTATTGAATTGACCTTTTAATTWGACTTTTTCTGATACGTTTATATAGTCATTAAATGTGCCACTTGCCTGAGTCTACTACAATATCTTTACAAGAACAAAAAGCTTAAAATAAGTACAGTTCTAAAAGCAAAATAACTACTTCAATGAAAAACCCAAATAAATCAAACAAAATATCCTTCAGTCAGTGTCTCAACTCTTCAAACAGCAGCTATGGACAAGTATGTCGCACAAAGTATGCAATTTTAAATAAAATAACATGAAATAAATAATTTGTAAGTGTACTGTCATGTACTAAAAACTACTCTCCTCTAGGCTGCTTAGTACCCGCTCATACTGCCCTAGCACAGCTCTAATAGCAGTATTCCGCACAGTCCACCTTGTTGGACATAGGGGTTTCCGGGTGGGCAGATGTGTTTCTTTGGACGTGGCAATTGATTCAAACATGCTCTTAAACTTTCCTGACTGGTCATAGAGGACACCTAACTGATGGACCCAAGAAAGGGAATCCCGGATCAGTGGGGAGGCTGAGCAGCCAGCCTGTYTAATCAGATTTACACAGTGTGCTCCACAATGGACATAGAGGGCTAATGGCTGCTGCCTTCTCACAATTGCCTGTGCACCTGTGTATTTTCCTGCCATGTTTGAGGCACCATCGTAACTCTGCCCACGTAAGCCAGACATGGGCAAATTGAGCCTCAACAACACTTCAGTTGCCACTTTCGCAATGCCCTCGCCTGTTGTCTCCGACACCCTGTATAGCCCAATAAACTCCTRGTGAGGGACAAGGTCATGGTCAACATAATGCAAAAAGACACTCTCCTGTTCAGCACCAGAGACATCTTGAGTACCATCAACAATTAATGAAAATTGTACAATCGGAAGAGGGCAGTGGATCAAACATTGTGAGGCAAAGGGCGGGGTGGTCGCAATCTTTTGAAACTTAAAAAGGCGCTATTAAGTGTCTATAATCAGCACAACTGCTTTCATTGCGTATTATTAATATTATTGAAATTACATAGT
>NC_036870.1:13141832-13159332 GCF_002910315.2 Salvelinus sp. IW2-2015
CATCTATCTCAGCTGTGCAATGCCTCCGTATGATTGACTCATCTTGGCCATGGATGTTCGAATTTCAATTATCTGGCTTTGGGCGCCTTCTTTGAAACGTCATACACTCTCTGTTGGCAAGAGTTTGCAGTTCAAAATTTGTGGTGTGGCTGATATGGTTTTGTGCCATCACTGAGGTAAACTGGACAATGCTGTGCCACTGCCTTTACTGGTGCTGCTGGCAACAAGGGTGACACCTGGTCCTGCGTGGCTGTGACATTGTTCTCTCGAGCAAGTCTCCTCCCTGCTCTTTCCCTTCCCTTTCACCAGCCCTCACAGACTCAGCTCTGTCTCTAGAAAAAGAAATAAGGCTTGTGTGTCGCTACACTGCTCCTATAGCCTACCTAGGTACCCAAAGAACTCGACCTATTAATCACAACGCAATACCATTAGCCATAAACAAATTCTTAGTTTAGTCATCAGTTTAAGTTGAGAGCGGGGGTATCCATGGCATTTCCAATTATGTCCCTATTTACAAGCTAAAAAAACAAATTTGAAGGGAAACCTTTATAATGTTGCCAACCAAAGGACTCAACAAACTTTACCTGAGACTCCCTGTCTCATCTTCTCTTTTATGTTTACAGTGATAGATTGGGGGGGACAAATCATATTTTTCCCAGGATGGGGGGGTCGTGTCCCCCCCGTCCCCCCTGGGATTTCCGCCTATGCAGGAGAGAGAATAAATGTGGAGACTTGCATGAATTGATTGTTGTAGTACCGCATGAATCCTTATTGCAGTACACAATCTGTGTCACGTTCAGTAAAAAGGAAAACATCAAAGCACAGTGTCATAGCCACCGCAATTTGTTCAGTTGCGACGAGGTCTTTGAAACCCAGCTGAACCCAGCTAATCTACCTTTCACTAGATGAAAGAACAGAAGAAACACACGCTCGCCACCCCTCCTCTCCACACCCATTGATTTATTAACCAACCCCACACCATTGTTTACAGTTAATTGCTATTAAATTATACTGCTGTTCCATGCAAGATGACATTTCAGCGGGAGTGGCTGTACAGCGAGTCATCGGGTTTTAGCCCCGTATGAATTCAAATAGCACAGGCTTGGGGTGAATTAGAGTGCACATACATCTAATATGCAAATGATGGAGGGATGGAAAGAGATGGAGAGAAAGAAAGAAGGAGATAAAGAGAGAAAAAGAGAGTGACGGTGGGAGATTGATAGAGAATAAAGTGAGAAAGAAAGAAAGAAAAAGAGAGAGAGAGAAAGAAAGAAATAGAAAGAAAGAAAGAGACAGTAGCCGTCATATGGTCACAGGTATGTCAGTCGCGGGGAAAACGTGAGAAAATAACGGTTCCTGTAGAAGACAATAGCTTCAGACAGGCACACAAAAGATTCATTAGAGGGTTAACATTATCAGTGAGAAGGAGATAGAGAGGAAATATCAAAGCGACATGTCCGGACTCAGCTGCCCGCCGCCAAAACCTGCCAATCATCGTGACGACTGTTGATTTCTGTTTGTAATCTGATGCTCATTAAGATGGTGGTGGCGGGTGGCATTGATAGGGCGACGGAGGCCGGTCACAGAGGTGGACAGCAGGCATAGAGAGAGAGAGAGAGAGAGAGAGAGAGAGAGTGTGAGGGGAGGGAAGGAGGAGAGGCATAGTACAGCTACAGATGTAAGATCTTAAGTTGAGCCAGTTTGCTACAGAAGGAAAATCATCCTGCAGTAATCAAATTAAGATCCTACATCTGTAGGAGGGGAGCTGGGAGAGTGGAGGAGTTGTGACTATTGATGTGCACCTTTCAAGTGGATGATGCGCAGTGGTGGTGGAGGTAAATTGATGCCCCATACACACACACACCCCTCCTGACAGAAGGACTACTGCACTTCACATCAATAAGCAAACCACAGGCCTCAAACAGGAGATATTAGTTAGAATGAATGAAATACAGTAAGCATCTCGACCGACTGCTGGAGCTTCTCTCCACTGATCTACAGCGAGCCGCATTATGCTACCAAGTGCTAGTGTTTTGCCAAGTACTAGTGTTTTGCCAAGTATTAGTGTTTTGCCAAGTACTAGTGTTTTGCCAAGTACCAGTGTGGCATGTGGAATAATCACACTGCAAACAACCCCCCACAACCGTGTCGGTCACAATTAGCGCTGAACGTCAAACCGTGCTAAGAGGCCCCCTGTTACACACAGGCCAAGTCATCGATTGGGCTTGATCAATCAAGTTGCCGGTGAGTGCGCTTTAAGTGCCCGCGTCATGACTTGTACACTAGCATCAGGGGAGCTGTCGCGCAGCACTTACAATCAATTACCGAAAATAAGCCCCTTAACCCTCCTCGACGGGTTCCCAGATAGTATTCATTACACCCAGAGTATGATGGTCAAGGCGAGGGTAGGGGTGGTTGAGGAGGCTTGGGGCCCCTAAGCAGCTGTATTCAGAGTGACATCACTGTAGGAGAAAGGGGGCGGCGGGGACACATCTGGACAGGCACCTGCCAGGCAAGCTAAGCAGCTGGGGTCCTAAAAGAAAACACAACTAACCCTAAGCAGAGATACTCTATATAATGACGAGATGGTCTCGTCTCTGTCCTAACAATGGTAGTCATTTTCGCAAAGGCGGAAAAGGCAGGCGGGAGGAGGCGAAATCAATTGGGAACATTCTAGCCAATGAGAGGGCAGATACGCATGTGAACAACATACACAACTCTGATATAACATGCACCTGCTAGCATACCTACGGAACAGGTCCTCAACAAGCAAAATAACACCCCAAAACCGTGAAATGAACAGAGTATAATGAAAGACATAAATAAAGAGAGCTTGTTGGCTCTCCTAGGTCGCTTGCATTAGGGCCGTAAAACATTACGTTTTGTGTTAAATATTTCATTTGAAAGGTGGTGGTGGGCACAGTACAGCTATAATTTTCCTGTGCATTGAGACGTTTATTGCATGCTGCCAGTACAAACAGGCTAGAACCTGTCTCCTCTCTGACCTCTTACTGGCCCTAAGAGTGATACTGAGTTTGTCAAACAAAAAGCTCATACTTGTGTTTCTGAACATTAAATATGAATTGTTTTTATTGCTATAGTACATACAACTGTAAATCAGGCAGCTAAAGAAAAGGACACAGGGGTGGGGGTTAAAATAGTACTATCCCTTCCAGACCTCGGTCAGTGTTTTCGTTCTCAACATTTATTTCATACAATGCATAATATCAGAGTGCATTGAGACGTTTATTGCATGCTGCCAGTACAATACAATATCCATTACAGATGTAGGGTCTTAATTTGAGCAATTTTGATAGAGTACAGCAGGGGAAAAATCTTGCAGCAACAGGAAATGTTAATTATTATTTGGATTATAATGGATTGCTACATTTTCATAAGGGAAAATCAAGTCTGAAATTCAAAGTGGAAATGAAAAGATTCAGAAGCATTTTTAAACCTCAAATAGACAACACGTTTTAAATTTCCTGAATTGCAGGAAAGTTCTCCTGCAAAAAGATGATCAAATTAAGATCCGACATCTGTAGCTACAATTTCCAAACACCAAACATACCAAGTGTTTGCAAATTTTGCAGGCTCATAAGTGAGTTATAAGCGAATCTTGCTTCCTAATAAGGAAAAATAAGCAGATCGTACATCATAACCAACAGGAAGCAAGAGTCTTACTCTTCTAGCGCTTCCTACAGCCCATGTCTATTAATTATTGTTTCCAGAGCGACAGGAAGTAGGATGAAGGTTGCCGATATACACTGTTCTAAGGTCAGCGCAATGTCCTTAAGTTTAGCATTTGGGAAGGGTAAGCTGGTCCCAGATCTGTGCATATGGGCAACTTCTACTAATAGCACGGCACAGCTAGAACAATGGTGTTAGCAAACTGCACTACCATGTCACGTTAGCATGTTAGTAAGTTATCATAATAGCAGTTTGAGTAGGGGAAGCAAAAAGGAGTCAGTACTTCTGGGTTTGAAGGTGACACTGCTAAGTAGATAACGTGACTAGGCTCTGTATCCAGGCCAGTGGTGAAGGGGTTGGGTTAAATGCGGAAGGCACATTTCAGTTGAATGCATTCAGTTTTGCAACTGACTAGGTATCCCCTTTCCCACACAGTCTCTCTCTGATACACACATACACACACACACAGCACTGGTCCACCCCTAGAGAGCTGCCTACAAGGTCGCACCCCTCCCCGGATATGCCCGTGTCACAGAAAAAAAATATTATAATTTCAGCCAGGTTCACTCTCACCTGTACACTGGTAATAAATCTTGTTTGGTGACAAAAATGTCCAATTAAAATAGGAATTGACAGAAAAATAAGGTTGTGAAAAAAATTCTGGAATGCCACCTCAAGGACAAAGTGGCTGGTAATGAAGAGAATAAATGAGTGTGGGATATAATAATCTTTCTAGAGCAATCGTAAAAAAGTTGTTTCCATAGGGGCAGATATAAACTGTGGGTAGTTCAGTTTTAAGACTAATATGTGTTTTCCTCCAGCTAACTTCTATCACTGAATAACTATGTTACTTTGTTACTTCATGTAATAACAATGTAATAACAATTGTTACAATGATAGACACTTCGGCATACCGTACAGAATCGTCCGGCCTGCTCATTCATAATGATACTGTAACGTATTTGACTATTATGAACCAACTCTCTGGTTGTCACCGTGGAGATACTCCCCGTGTAACGGATGGAGTCGTCACGACAACGCGACGGAAGCGCACCCCCCCACCCCTATTTACGAATCCCTCCATCAACTCCCAAAGGGAGGAACTTCGATTACTCCCACAATTAGCTGTGTCATCCCTGGATTAAGTGGTCAGGTTTGAGTTTTGAAGCCAATTAGCCTATTCTTTCTCGCTGATTTGTTGATTAATTATGGATATTTAGGTGGGAAACGAGACGTTCATTCTGAATCAAAATTGAATTATGGGGTGTAATTAGCCACAAAGTTACATATTTTTCCTCTCCATCTCACGTGATATGTTCATAGTCAAGCCGATTCTGACGCTGTGACACAATTGAAAAACAAAATAGATCGGACTATGCAAATACGACCTTGGTTTATGTGAAAAGGCATTGAAAGCATTAACTAGCTGTTAATAGCCTTTGGAGCAATGTTAACTCCATTGTCAGCAAGTTGCCATAAGTGCTCAGTGTTAATATCCAGTGCTCAAATCCAGAATCAATGGGCTCTTAGAAGCTTGTTATATTGATGCATCATTTTAAGGCCTTCTTCCTCATCAATGCTTTATGGCTTTTTGGTAGTGAAGTAATAGCATTTATTGTTGACACATTGGCTCCTTAAATGTTATTTACGGCGCCTGCCACTCTGTGGTTCAAGCAAACGCCCTTGGCTCAGACGATGAAGCAGATATTCGACTTTGCTACGTATGAGTGGAGGAACGCGGCAAAGGTCCAGCTAGAGCTGCGGGAGCATCTTGAGCATTCAGCTTCTTGAACTTTTACAGTCCATACCTAGACAGCAGGCGACTATGGCCCAGATCTGGCGGCGCAACGTGTCATATGGCCCAGAACATGTCTGATTGTCTGCAACAGCGCCCCTACAACCTCAGGCGGCTGAAGAAATTTGGCATGGGCCCTAAAACCCTCATAAACCTCTACAGATGCATCATTGAGAACATCCTGTCGCCACTGAGAGCATTCTGGATGCATCACCTCTTGGTACGGCAACTGCACCGCCCTCATCCGCATGGCTCTCCAGAGGGTGGCGCGGTCAGCCCAACTCATCACCGGTGGCACACTGTCTACACCTTCTGGAGATGTACAACACTCTGTGTCAAAGGAAGGCCAAGTAGATCATTGAGCACCTCAGTCACCCAAGCCACGGACTGTTCATTTGGCTACCGTCTGACAGACAGAGTCCGTACAGGTGCATCAGAGCCAAGAGACTAAAAAACAGCTTCTATTAGCGGGCCGTCAGACTGTTGAACATCCACCACTAGCCATCTACCAGGTGATGCACACTCACACAAAACACACACTATTACAAGCTATTACATACACACCTCATACTCACAAACAAACGCATAGATACACACACACTCACACACACACACAGCCAATGCTGCTGTCCCATGTTAGAGACATTAAACCACTGGATACTTTCCGTTTCACACAATGTATTTCAATACTGTATTCTTCACATAGCTCATCCTAATATTTCTACTACTATACATTACATCTGCAGTTACACTGTTTATACACACCACATACTTATTTACAGTGCCTTCAGACATATTCACACCCTGTGACTTTGTGTTGAGTGACAGCCTGAATATAAAAGGATTAAGTTGAGATTTTGTGTCACTGATCTACACATAATACCCCATAATGTCAAATAGAACTGTTTCCAAATTAATAAAAAATGAAAAGCTGAAATATCTTGAGTCAGAAAGTATTTAACCCCTTTGTTATGGCAAGCCTAAATAAGTTCAGGAGTAAACATTTGCTTAGCAAATCACATAAGTTGCATGGACTCACTCTGTGTGCAACAGTGGTTAACATGATTTTTGAATGACTACCCCATCTCTGTACCCCACGCATTCAGTTATCTATAAGGTCCCTCAGCCGAGTAATGAATTTCAAGCACAGATTCAAACACAAAGACCAGGCAAGTTTTCCAATGTCTGAATACTGAAAACCGATTTAATCAAGACATATGTGTTTTATTTTTGATTTGTTCATTTTTACTTCCACTTTGACATGACCAAGTATTTTGTGTAGCTTGTTTGACCAAAGCATTTTTAAAATCCATTTTAACCACACTTTGTAACACAACAAAATGTGGAAAAAGGGTCATGAATACTTTCTGAGGGCACTGTATACACTGAATGTACAAAACATTAGGAACACCTGCTCCTTCTATGACATAGACTGAGCAGGTGAACGCAGGGGAAATCTATGATCCCTTATTGATGTCACCTGTTAAATTCACTCAGTCAGTGTAGATGAAGGGGAGAAGACAGGTTTTTAAGGATTGTTAAGCCTTGATACAGTTGAGACATGGGTTGTGTATGTGTGCTATTCAGAGGGTGACTGGGCAAGACAAAATACTTAAGTGCCTTTCAGAACGGGGTATGTGTGTGTTTGAGTGTGTCACCTGTGAGTGTGTCAAGAACTTCAAACTGTGACATACCTCACTCTAATATATCTACTGCTGTACATATCATCCTTAACACATTTTGTGCAAATTCATCCGGTGTGCATACGTATGCATAGATTGTATTTGGATTACTATTACAGCGCTATTTGGGTTGGTAACTGAATTCGTTCCGACATATCTCGATTTTCTCTGTTTGTGTACTTTTTCAACGTTTTACTGCGTTGTTAGGACCTAGTGACATTAGCATTTTGCGGCGCCCGTTTTAGCATCTGCTAAGCTGTGTACATGACCAATAAACTTTGATTTGATTTGATTTGTGGGTTATACCAACCCTGTCACACAGATATGCTCACTGAGGTCAAGTTGTAAATGGTGACCTTGTAGATGTGAGCTGAACATAAGCCTTACAAATGTAGTTGCCTGTATGCTATGATACAGTTCTATTAGACAAAATACAAAACAAGTAACGTAATAATCACAACTACATAATTACACATCGACTGTACTGGGGGTTCCAACATCTTTGGTGTAGCTCACAGGTTAGACCACTCCCTCCTGAGGGTGGTATAGTTATTCAAAAATACTATTAGCACAAGACTCACATCTCTTGAACATGAGGCCGTGCATCTGACAACATGAGATTACCAGGTCTATATCCCTGTCATAAGCAAACCGGTTACAAGGCTGAAATGACACAACTCTTCAACCTTATCTCATTCTTATGCCACCCATCATGGATACGTTTACACTACCTCCTCATTACTAAGACGGTATTTGTCCAATATATACACAGATATTGTTATTCATGGCTTGGATGTGACTAAATATAGCCATTTGTGTAACAGTGGGAGGTTTTGGTCTTTGGTTCTCCATCTTGAAGGTGAGGTGCCAGAGAACCAGGAGAGCATCTACTGAATGCCCCTTTTCATCCTGCATGGAGACAGGGTGGGTTGGACAGCGTAAATATTTAGCTCTATCGAAGTTGGCCAAGGATCCTAACCTTTAGATGGATAGATTGATGCGTGCCTGGGAGCAGGCTTTGCCAAAGACAATTCGGGAAACTTCCTAAAGGCTGCCCACTGGAGAATGTTTTAAAGGTAAACCAAGTAGGAGTAGGAGAAGCAGCTGCCAAAACAGTTTCAATATTAGGATAGAGTTGTCCTAATATTGGCACTGTAAACCAAGCCTCTGGTATCATAAGAAGAAGAGTTTCTCCTTCCTTGGAGATATCTCATTTTTGCTATTTCTTGCCTGATAGGAGCGTTTATGGTATTTTGCTAAAGTTTCATAATTTCCTTCCATTTGAAATGCATTTCACTGCACATTTCTCACATTTCAACCTCAAAAGAGACCGTGACACGATGAAGTAGATAATCAGACTTATCATAATTACCATAAAAATATCTAAGGCTTTGAATTTGAATTAAACACACATAGCTTTAAGATTAGCCTTAAACTGGAAGTGTGACACATTCAATCATGACCACAGGTCAATCTGATTGGCAACTGTATGAGAATCAACTGAAGGGGGTGGTAAATGCACTTCTTATGCTCCAGGAAACAGAAGATCACAAGACTGAAAGCTTCCAAAGTCATTTACCTTCTTTAAAAAAAAGAACAATAAATAACACAGTATTCTCATAGACAAAACAAATACTTTCATACTCAAAATATATAATTTTTAACCAAAGAGGTCCATGTAAGATCTAATATAATAGTTGTTTTTAAAACATACCTTATGTGTGATGTGGTATACTGTAGAGTGATATATAGAAGCTCCTTCTATTGCCACACATTACAACCAGAATAGGTCTTGAGCCAGAGAGAAAGCAACAAACCATCCATCCACAGCCTCAAGAAAGCATAACGAACCCTTCACTGCGCACCAGCTCTAGATGTATTAAACCTGCGATTGCCTCAGTAAAATACACCCTTGTCATAATGAACATGCACAGTTAAACAGATTAACAAGGAACCATTTTGTCTCGTTCCCTTTCCGATTCTCTAATTGCACTGAGTCTTCAAATAAAAGGACTAAGGAATGAATACAAAACACTATACACAGTCTGAATGGCCATAACCAAGCTCCAATGAACGTGGACCAAGAGTCACTGTATATGTCGTCATATTAGCTTATTATATTCAAATTAACTTGACTCCTCACAAAATGCCATTGTGGGCGATAAAAAGGATTGTCAAAACACACAAATGACTGGATCACGGAAGGATTGTTTCCATCTCTGAATGCCATTACTACAGCGTCTTTAGAGAGCGACCATGTTGTTCCAATTGTTTTACTCTCCATTCAAACAGCATTGCCGTCATATAGCCTTGAATAAGCCTATTCCTCTCTCTTTTATTAATCAGTTTAGCCATTATTTATCTCTTATTGTATGCCAACACTGGAATGGAATGTATATTACCCATTTAGAAATTGATTTGGCATAGGGAAAAACTCCCTTTCAGGTTGACAGAAGTCTTGATTATCTTGAGTGGTTGAACATACAGTATCTGCCTGCATGACTTAATGGCTGACTATCGAATATCTGAGATTTTATACCCCCTCTCCCGCACAGAGAAAGTTGTGAGTAATCAAAACATCTACGGTAGACTGCTTTTACCTGTTCAGTCGTTTTAGATCCATTAGAGGCACTTGATAAGAGCAGAAGGAGCAAAATACTTGGAATTGTGACGAAATTGTACTCACATGGGGCCAATTGTAGGGAATATTTATATATTTAAGCCCACACTCTGGGTGTGCAGGTTATTAGCCATAATATGGCATTTTGACCTGCCAGGAAAAAATCTGGAACCTAGTTTTAGGCTATAACTAGTTCTTGTTCCTGTCCCCTATTCTCCTAGGTAGCAATTCAGTCTAAAATGAGCTGAAGGCTAACAACCTGGAAACGTTACAGTAGGCCAGGGGTTCCCAAACTTTTTTGGCCCACGACCCCAAATTCTTGCAACCCGAACCATGTGAGAGAATTAAAAAATCAATAAACAGCAAATGTTAACTTTTTTATTTGGGGCTATGGCAGTCAGTTGAAAAACATTGTAGCAATATTTCTGATTGTCTTCTCAACTCACTATCACCTACTTTTAATATAGGGCTATGACAGTCAATTGCAAATTAGTCTGACATAATAGATCTTATCTCACCACCGCTAATGAGACGGGAGTGCTTGATGCATGTCGCGTCAGAGCCTCTCAAAAGTCAGAGGGCGTGGTCGACAGTGCGCACCTCATCTCTGCTGTCACATCAAACCCTGGATTGATATTTGGTTTTAATGCAGACTAGAGACCTGAATCCAGCTTCACACAGATAGGAGCTGGCGAAGGGTACCATGAGTTTTATGGCGCTTTCATGACAACTGGGAAGTCTGAAAAATAGGTAAAATCATGACGCCAGGGATCTTCAGGTTGGAAAGTCAGAGCTATAGAAAGAGGCCAGAGTTCCCGAGTTTGAATTCCAAGTTGGATGACCGCTCAAAACGTTTTTTCCCCAGTCGGAGCTAATTCTTTTCGAGTTCCCAGTTGTCTTGAGCGCATTGAAGCCGGAAGTCGGAGATTTTCGAGTTCCCAGTTCCGAGTTCTCAGTTGTTTTGAACTCGGCATTAATGCTCAGAGGGAGACAGCAGGGTATTCCCTTTGAGTCAGGAACCAAAACTCCTCTGTTGTGACCCGTGAATGCATTCGGTCACATGACAGTTTGATCAGTTGTTCGATTTCATTTACCGTAATGTCAACTGAGCCAGGATCAAACCGATTGGGAAGTAGGTCCCAAAGTGCTCTTCCAAGTGTTGAAGGTGGGCAGTCATCACTGGTGTGGGACACTTACTGATGCTGTGTTCTGTTAGAAACATGCACAGCCGAGGCAAGGGGGTATGGTTCGCTTTTCAAAGACTCTCTCTCCAATAAGAATTCTGTCCTCTGAATACACTGATTCAGTCACTCATCTGTAGAATGTTTTTGGATTTCCCCTGCATGCTTGCGTTCAGTTCGTTCAGTTCCAAATACGTCTGTTACATAGGCAAGGAGACACACTTTCTTTTCATTATACAGAAAGTCAACCAAGTCTGTTTTTTCTACGTCAAACAATTCCTCTCTCCATCCGAAAAATCTTTCCTACACTCCCCCTCAATAACCACCAAGCCGCGGAGTGAAATACAACATTGTCCTGCTCTGATCTCATATCGCCCATATCGCCAGTTGCTCTCAGTATATCATACATTGCGTCCATATGGCAGAGGGAGACACATTCATAACTAGAATGCAGAGGCCTGCCCGCCGTCCCGTTTTAGATGGTGCCCCGTCTACGCAAAAGCCCACCATTCGATCCCATGGAATCTGTTTTTCATCAACATAGCCACGCAGCACACTGTACATCTCCTGTGCCATTTCATGCACAGGTATCGTGAGACAGAACAATATGTCCTCGTGAAAAGCCTACCCCAACATGTATAGCGAGCAAAAGTCAATGCATGGGCATCTCGGCCTTCACAGCCGAGAAGGCCGAGATGGAGAGCATAAGCCTGGGAGTTTGAGTCGTTCAGTCAGTTCTCTTGATTGCTATCAATAGCATAAATTCTAAATTTAACATTGTTATCTGACAAAGGTATTCTATGCCTCTGCCTCCCCACATAATGTTTTCACCACATCAATTGCGGCCGGTAATATCAGTCTCTGCAATAGCGTGTGGTTTCATAGCGTAGCAGGCCTAGCCATTCACTGTGGGAATGATTCAAGTGTAACGATCAAGTGTGGCCTTTTCCCATGATCTATGGGCACTCTCTGGTTGAATTTGAGCTTTTAGACTTCAATCATTTTCATTCAGATTTTTAAGGCTAACCACATTACAATGATTTTGATATAATTTATTTTCTCCGAATTTTGGAAATTCTCCCGCGACCCCATTTTCATATCAGTCAACCAGCCTCCCTAGTAGTAATCTTTATCAATAAAATATTGCCATTCTGACCACAGGTTTCACAACCAACAGGACTTCAACCTTCTACATACACACATACCTTACCCTTTACCTCTCCCCCACACACACACACACACACACCCACACACACACACACACACACTCTACATTTCCCTAAAACATTAAATAAATAAATAACATTGTACATTGTTTGACATGATATGTCTTAGGCAGGCTAAAACAACCATATAGAGCCAAAATAGTGTGTTTTATTACTTAGTACCGGAGTCAAAGTGCTTGTGTTTTTGGTTTACACATGTTTTACTGACCTTACAGTAACTGTGAACAGCTGTTAATAACTTTGTGAACCTAAATGAAAACTATCGCAAAGCAAAGTCTGAGATATACATATCCACACACACACACACACACACAAGCACCCACCAACCGACTCACCCATTCTAGGACCAGCCTTCCCAACGTCAACACAAACCTTATAGCATTAGGAGTAAAAAACAAAACTGTCATTGGGTCAGTACTTAGGGGCAACATCCACCTCACACTCCCTCTCTCTCACCAAACTCCCGTCGAGACCAAGTGATGAAATATCATCTTAAATCAATGGAGGGATTAATAGAGGGAGGGGACGAGAGAGAAGGAGGGAGGAAATACATGTGTAGGGAGGGAGATGCTGCAAGGTGCCAGAGCTGTCCTTGACCCTACTGGGGTCAGCAACTCTAGACATGGCACAGCCATAATACACAAAAACAACCACTGAGGTCAAAAAGGGGAAAGCACTTCTGTATCTATTGCAGGAATGGGTTGACGGTAAAATAACTCTTGTCTCAGAAATGGATAGATTTAGTAAGAATGGTTTAGAAAAGCTCACTAGTATGTAAATCATATTAGTCCAATAGGCCACTGAGAATACGTACTATTGTATTATTTTAAATCATATCAATATATATGTTCGAGCGGTTTGATAGAATATTATCTATTACCTGGCGGCAGGTAGCCTAGCGTTTAAGAGCATTGGGCCATGAACCGAAAGGTCGCTGGTCGTTTGAAAAATCTGTCAAACCTCATTGGAAGTGGTAACATGCACAATCATGTTTCAACACTCTCACCTTCACCAACATTGATACACATTGTGGGATGCCACAAATGACAGGTGTTATGTCATTTTTCTGACAGTGTTATTACAACAGCCACTCCGCGATAGTGTTGAAAAAGCTTTTAACACTGACCGTAACCAGTTGGGCAGATGATCCATRCCCCTCCTCCCTACCATGTTACAACTGGCAGAGCAGAGATCTGACTGGAGGAGAAACAGGAGAGAGGGCTTTACCGCAAACAAATTGATTTAATGACAACACTCGAAGTGTCCATTCCATGACCCTAGCTAACCTCTATCCGACTCAGTGCCGCCGCATATAGAGGAAATYACATGGACGATCCATATTGTAGCTTTTCTTGTTTGTTTCAATTGTGGTTTTTTTCTCTCCAAAAGAATCAAATATGTGACACATAGCAATCACCATCAATGTCCAGTGCAGAAAATTTGATTTCTCAAATCAAAAGCTTGACATTGTGTACTGCTCATATTAACCATATGATGCAATACACAATGCATGTATTGCATGGTTTGACATTGACTTGTTTGTGTTACCGACAGACACTGAGTACGTGGATACGTTCAAGATACTCGTCCTTGAGCATCTTAACAGGAGAAAATGTACACTCATTGCATGTACTTGTTCATGTGCAAATCCTGATTAAATGACAATGTTACATTTCATTTGAAGTACATTAACAACAACAAAAAATAGAATAATTTCATATCCTATTTCATATTCAGACAGGCATGCCAACGGTATAACTATGGTGTCCTATCCGCAAAGACAAACCCCCAAACTTTCCCCCCTTCTGTTCATGGAGGGAAGTTACATGTATCAGGTGCAGGCTTGAGCAGTGCTGCTGCAGCAGTTAGGTTGCTAGCCCTTCCACTTTCTTTCGCCACAGGGCCAGCTATTATTATTAACATCATTTGTCTGAGACGCCGGTTCAGCAGGAGCTATAAAGATGGCATGGTAATAAACGACCGCGGGTGTCTCTCTGGCCTGGGCCTGTTCCTCATCTGCCACCTCATCCTCACACACACACACACACACACAACTTTACTATCCCTAGCAGGGACGGGAGTGGCGATTTGTTTTCCTGCAGGTGCCCACTCTGTCTATTGTTGTTTGCACTAAAGGGGACAAATTCAATTCATTCTTATGACAAGAAAGCACTGATACAAGGGAAGGAGGAGCAGGAAGAGGAGGAGGAGGAGGAAGAGGAAGAGGAGGGGGAGGAACGGAGGATGTGATTGCCCAAGAGGAAACAAAGAGACGAGAGAAGAAAGGGAAAAAGGTACAAAAAAGTTGCTGAATGTGAACTTTTACGAAGAAGGGAAGCACCCTGGTCGAGTACTCATTCAGTCAATTTCACTTGTGGGAGATGTTTTCTTTAGGCTGCAGCTGTACCTCTTTCTTAATGTAAGTTACTACTCCTGAACCTACACCTACCATGGCATAGGTTTTTATATTCCCTTTGTTGGTTTGTTTGTCGGAAACTAACCTGCACTGAAGCAGAACCTAGACATAACAATGTTGAGTTGTTACGTCTGGAAACACAATAAATATAAACAATCAATTACACTCCTTCGGGAAAATGTAAATGAACTACAGTTTCCCCTATATTCTAGTATAACCAGTTGGACAACATAACATCTCCGGTTAAAATGAATACCCCTGGCTCAGTCATAGGAAGGAATCTGAAGCTAATTTAAATATATGTCTCCGAAGCCATTCACAGGAACCATGGAGAAATTAATATTCTTCCTTATTATTGCTTGTCTTTTAAAAAATTCTACCATTAAAAAAACAACACCTACTTTTCTGCAATAAAATCCTTGTGAATCTCCCCATGAAGTCTGCCATAGGAACTGGCACATTAATAATCCTATGCTCGTATTCAAATGTTCTGTCAAAAGCTAAAGAAAGATGGAGTGCCTTTCTGTGGCGAAAGCTAAGATTGAAGACATGTTCCATTGACATTGTTAAAAGTTTATGAAAATATATGAATCCTCAACTGTCATTGGCCACTCTACTCCCAACTCCCGCTGCAGTTCCAGAAGAAATCGGTCTTTTAATCAAAATGATTGAATACCAGCAGGTTGGATTCAGGGATGTGAATAAAACAAGTGGGTTGGGGTCGATTGTGAGGAAGGGGGTGCTTTGAGTCATAACCGCGCACTTGCATACGAAAACACACAATCGGATTGCATTTCTCCGCACTCTGACAGTTAAACACGTGGGCGGCCAATTTCAAATGAGCACTATTCAGATCCGAGTCAAACTTCAGTCCAATGGAGACATATGGTGGCGTCTGCATGTTTAGCCTAACAGATGTTGGGCGTATCACGTTTTTTCTACCTATGAACCTGAGTGACACGATGGTAAATCAGGGGCTTGTTTAATAAAACTTTGTCTGCCTTGCATTTACATTGAAGAATTGTGGGATATTGTAGGGCAGAGTTGGGGTGGAATAACAGACAAACGGATGGACAGATATGGGGTGGATTTTCTCCTGGTAGGTGAGCTCAATGATGAGGACACCTTAAAGGTCTTGACATGCCCTTGGACATTTGTTGTCTCTAAACAAAGTATCCACCGACTTATGGACTCCAATAGGTGGTCATTTCTCTTTGACAGTTCAATTGGTCCATCAACAGTGAAACCTCAGTGTCTATTTAGTGGAAAGCACATTCATTCTAAGCAAGGAAACGACAAACCCAAAGGGAAAGTGAATCTTCAAGATTAATTTTGTATGTGAAAGTCATGCAAAGCTTTAATTATTGCCTTTTAATTCATTCAAAGCTCATTTGCTTATAATACTGATGATGTCAAAGGACTCAACACACAAAGTCAATCCACCCACCTTAAAGGTGTAGCAACCAAAAAGCTGAGGGATGGCGTCCATTTTGCACCAGTACACCCCTCTCCTCCCCACACATGGCAGTGTGGTGGGAGATGGTAAGATGGAATGTCTATACACAGACTGGGAAGGAGAGTGATTGAGCGCCGCAGGGCTGTTCTCATCATGCCGTCTGCTCTATCTTCTCTATGTACTCCATCATAGCCACACAAGGCTCTAAGGGAGTCCCTGGAGGCACGGGGGTCCTGACCCTCTGCACCTGTGCTTGTCTGGTCGTAAAGGGAAGAAGACAACACACCTGCTAAATCAAGGGGGTGCACCACGCCTGTTCTCAGGAGCCATAGTGCTTGTTGTATTTTTGATTCTTCTTGATTGGCTAGTAGACCCACTCATGGTTTTCTAGGGGTTGTTTTCGGAGAGGTGAAACGTTCAGATTGTTGCAGATAGAAGTTGAAAAAATAGAGCTTACATGGATCCCTATTCTACATTACAGACAATCATATCTGTTCTACACAACGCATCTCTATCTGAATGTTCTGTAATGTTGCAGCGTTCTGAACAGGCCCCAGGTCCTAAACACACAGCCGATTAAAAAGGGTCAAGAAGACAATGCTAAAGCTACCCTGTCTAATATATCCTGTGATGGAGATAAAATATTAACCTGCAATTATACATTGTGTATTGTAAGCACTCAGCTCCTTAAAGTCACAGCTCATTGTTAAATAGAGCCATTACTTCTTCACACCTCTTCACTTGGACTTATCTTGTTCTAAAGGCTTCAATCTTGTACGACATTTTGAAAATGGTTCCAACTCCCCCCCCCCCTCGCCCTTTCTCTATATTTATTTTGATAGAAAGGCACTGAAGAGAAAAGGAGGTTTGAAGCGGTCTCCGAATCTGCACAGCCTGTCACAATACAAAAACATGTCTCTTTAAGCTACATGTGAAGCATGCGTAATTGAAGATAAATCTAGAGTGTTTCTCTCTCCTTTCCTTCCCTCTTACTCCCATCCTTGCCATGGTTACCGTTGATGAGTGGTAAATTGGAAATGATCCCGAGTCTGAACATCCAGACGGAATGTCGTCCCATTATGGCCCGTCCGTCAAGGGAGAAAGAAATTACTCAGCCGTCAATCTGGCCATCAAATGAACGGGATTGTGGAATTGATCAATGGAATAAAGGCAGAAATACAAAAAAATCCCACTATAATTTCCCCCTTCCACTGCAGTTGCATGAATACATCAAATGCAAATGGATTTAGTCTTTAACTCCTTCCCTGCCTTCCTCGTTTGTGTGGAACCAGTCTAACGACATTCCACTGTCCCAATTAGATGGACAAAATGAGAAATAATTGCAGATTAAAGAAGAGAAACACATGAAATCATATAGGTCAAACCCCCACACCCCACTGATCTTAATACTTTAAATAAAAAGTTTGGTCTGCA
>NC_036870.1:13164332-13228723 GCF_002910315.2 Salvelinus sp. IW2-2015
GGCAGGTGCCATTACTTTCCCTGACAGAACCTGAGGCCTGTCACTCAACATGTGACAGGTCTTTTCAGTGAAAGAAATGGTACAAAATTGGGTCCCCAGATAAGGCCGACAAACCAATCAAACACAGACAAAAATGAACTGATCCGACTTAAGAGCTTTCAATCAATACGATAGTCAATCTCACCAGTTGACTCATAGCAGAGCAAGTAGGGGATGGAGGGAGAGAGCGAAGTAGGGAAAGAAAGAGAGGTGGGAGGAGAGAGATGTTGGTCACCTTTCCAATCACTGATTAAAGGAATGACCAAATTTGAGTTAGTTCACAATCCCAAATTGCCCTCAACCTTATCATTTCAAAACTAAGGTAATGATGCTGAAATGGTAATACGGTTTGGATAAAGTGAAAGACAGTGACAGAGAACAAAGAGGATATAAAAGAAAGAGAATAATACATTTCCCATCATAATTAAATTACATTTGATGATCGGGTTCACTCCTCCATTCCTACTTCCCACCCCACTGTTTTTAACATCCTCACTTTTCTCAAGGCATGCTGGGAAACAGCTGGGTACAGGTGACCCATTGGCTTGTTGCCACGGTGATGCCATGCTTGTGGTAAATGATACATCACTGTATATTCTCCGCTACTGCTGCTCTGCTGCAAAGAAGAAGCATCTCCTCTCACCCCCTCTAATGTCGGGACAGGAGGGGGGTTACCTGTCTGTGAATCCTTGAAATGTAGTGGTAACTCTGAGCAGCTGAGCTTTATATTCTGGAGGGCAGCAGAACTATGGGGAACTACACAGAAGAGATGGAGGCATAGATTACATTTTAGCAGCAACATTAAATTATTACATGGAGTAGTCTGGGCCTATTATAAACTTCAGGCATATCAATTCACAGCTTTAATTGTGTGTAATTTAGTCACAATAGAAAGGAAAATGATTTGTTGGCCTGATATTATCACTAAAAATCTCAGGGCGTTTCAAAGTCATAGCGTTTCATAGTCATAGATCGAGAAATATCTACAGTTGGCTATGTCAGTCACTGCTATTTTCATGCGGTCAAGGGTTATATTTTATTAGTTGACTGGAAAGGACTGGAATTCTTACAGACTGCTTTTTTCACACCCTGATCTGTTTCACCTGTCCTCGTTATTGTCTCCACC
Organism: Salvelinus sp. IW2-2015; assembly: GCF_002910315.2. Taxonomy (NCBI): domain Eukaryota; kingdom Metazoa; phylum Chordata; class Actinopteri; order Salmoniformes; family Salmonidae; genus Salvelinus; species Salvelinus sp. IW2-2015. The sequence continues at coordinate 13,165,498 of NC_036870.1, forward strand.
CCCTCCAGGTGTCGCTTGTTTTCTCCTGTGTATTTATCCCTGTGTTTCCTGTCTCTCTGTGCCAGATCGTCTTGTATGTCCAAGCCTACCAGTGGGTTTTCCCGTTTTCTTGCTTTGCCTTTTATCCTTTTTCTAGTCCTCCCGGTTTTGACCCTTGCCTTTTCTAGACTCTGTACCCGCCTGCCTGACCATTCTGTCTGCCCTGACCTCGAGCCCGCCTGCCACTCTGTACCTCCTGGACTCTGATCTGGTTATGACCTTTTGCCAGTCCACGACCGCTCTCTTGCCTATTCCCTTTGGGTTTATTAAACATCTTAAACTCCAACCATCTGCCTCCTGTGTCTGCATATGGGTCTCGCCTAGTGTCATGTTAGCTTTAACATCAAATTCTGAGTCCAACAACTGCTACCACCACTGGGCATAGACCTCCTGCTTTCTTCAACTCATTCCCACAGCTCGCTTGCGGCTCCTTTCACTTCCCCACATTACCGTTAGACCTGCACGCCGCGCCCCATTGCATATTCACCGACACGCAGGGGGATTAGATGCCACGCCGAGCAGAACAGCACAATCCTTTTTTTCATAAGGATTCGGCATAGTCTGCATGGTGCGAATGAATTAGGGTCGGGCCTACGTGGTCTAGGAAGTGACGCCTGCCTCTCCGTTTGAAATCCTATTCGGGACTGATGACACCTTTGACTTAATTTGGCCTCCCTAGGAGGCAGCCCCTAGCTTTATTATGCACTGCTACAGCTCACCAATCCTCTGGGGGGCACGGGAGATGTGCCGAGAGGGAGAGTGGAGTCTGGGAGTGAACTGGTGTGCAGAGTGAAACAGCTGAGTTCCTTCACGGACAGCTGGCAGGACCCTGTCAGTGGCTATAGAAGCATTATGTTAAACAGGGTGATGACTGATTTCAGAGCTACAGTATCTTGTTTCCCGGAGGGCTCTAACATAGGGTTCCTCATCCACTTACGCCATGCATGTCTGTTCCCAGCACTGGGATTGTTAAACACACACATAACAGTGCTCCCATTGCAACCCCCCCCCCCCCCCAGTTTACAGAGGTACTAGCTAGTTTACCACTACGAGTTTCCAAGAGCCATCATTTTCCACACACAAAAAATATACATAATAAAAGTCTGTTGAATTAATGGCTGTCAAAATGTTACCTATCGAATACTGGAATTGGTCAGACTCAACTTCTCATGGATGTTGAAAACATTTCCGAAACATTGCACACACTGAATGTACTCTCAAACCTAGGGAACAAGAGGGGTACATTCACTTCACTGCACCCACATCTGTTCTTATAGTGGTTCAATGTTTGACAGATATTATTCAACCACTCTGACCATTTCTCCATCAACACGTTTCATACAGGGAGTGTTGGCCTGCAGAATCACTTTGTTGATGGAGACGCAGAGCTGAACCATGAGAGGAAGGATGGTCTCCTGTTTTCTTTTTCCCTCTTCGACTTTGCTCTTCAAGGCCACATTAAACGTAGAAGTTCCTGTAACAATGTAATGTGGTGGACATTGCATTATATACTGTAGAGCTTTTCATTAGTCTAAAGCACAGTAGATTCTCAGGGCATCCACCACCAATATGTAGCTAGCTAGCAGGCAAGCAGGCAAGCAAGCAAGCAAGCAAGCAAGCAGGCAGGCAGGCGGGCAGGCGGGCGGCGGGCGGGCGGCGGCGGGCGGGCGGGCGGAGCGGGCAGGCAGGCAGGCAGGCAGGCAGGCAGGCAGGCAGGCAGGCAGGCCGGCATACACACATACACACATACACACATACACACATACACACATACACACATACACAGAGACATACACACACAGAGACATACACACACAGAGGCAGACATACACACAGAGACACATACACACATACACAGAGACATACACACACAGAGACAGACAGAGACACAGAGACAGACACACAGAGACAGACACACAGACACAGAGACACAGAGACAGACACACATACACAGAGCCAGAGACAGACACACAGACACACAGACACAGAGCCAGAGACAGACACACAGACACATAGACACAGAGCCAGAGACAGACACACAGACACATAGACACATAGACACAGAGAAAGACACACAGACACATAGACACAGAGAAAGACACACAGACACACAGACAGACACAGAGACAGACACACAAACACACAGAGAACACAGTGACTGACTGTCATTCAGAAATCCCAGCCTCAAGGGCACAGTGATATATGTCCTGTATTTTGGAACCAAATAAACAATTGAAAACCTATTTGATGGCTTCCGATAACTTTTCACAGGCTATTTAACTGCATTTGACTACGAGATATCTGCTTGTTTACATGGCTGACGAGCAGGGGATCTGACCTTTAATCCTTTGTGTGTGTTATGAAGAAAGAAATGGAAACATAAAGAGCACTTTAAGATGGATGTTATCCAGACCCCTATAGGACCACCTCAAACGTTGCAAACACATAATATGTTTTCATCCCACCCCTTTTCACTATGGATTGATGTATGCAGTGGGCACTTTTACTAAAGTTTTCTTTACAGATCAAATGATATCGGCATTCAAAATGCTTTCTAATAGAAAAAAGCATGTGACTTGAGGAAGACTCTTGACGCTAATTGATTTGTATTGATTTATCTTAAAAACAAACAGTCGCTTAGCTTTAGAAATACTGCTTCAAAAAAGTTTCTCATTTTGAGTGGAGATCAAAGACTTTAAATGGTGCAGATCTTCTCCATTTTAATTTCTCTGCAGCACACTCACATTTACACATTGACAATGAAACAACAGCCAACAATTTTTTGGGGTGTGATCACGTTTCATTACAGTTGGCAAAGGCATGCACCATTTCCATGCTTAAACATCATGAGTTATGGATGAGGCCAACAGAAAATGGCCAATCATATCTATTGTACTGCATCAGCGCTCATTTGAACCCATTTGAGTGTCAAAGAGTGCTACATTGGCCTGGACAGCCTGAGACAGACGGCGAAATGAGGCTGAGGTTACAGCATGACTCCATTTTCCAATACGACGAGGCCCTGATGCATCCCAACCCGAATGTTAAGCCACCAAGGACATCAAGACACACCCACATGCATGCACACACAGTTCAGGACAAAGAAGTGGAAAGGTTGACGTGGCCCCATCATGTTTAGTTTCTTTCAAACATGTTTGAGGGATTAATGACATTGAAGGATTTGGAGGGAATTATACCAGACTTGTCCAAAACTGTTGGGGACTGGTGAACTGTGGGGGTAAGGCCACCAGCATTGTTGCTCAGCAAGGGGGAGTGAGGTGGGGCATAAGAGTTTTTGTCATTTCATGTTTTAAATTGAGTTACTACCATCCTATGCAGTACATCTCTAACGCCAATGATATGAACATTGCATCCTTTCAACTCACTCGCCTAGAATATGACCGAAGAATTGTTAGCGTGAACTTTTCTTCAAATCAACACAGAAACAGGCTCTTCCTTTGGGGTGCAGTTTGTAGAGTTGAATGACACGTTTCTTACAGGCTTTTTCTCTCCAAGATGTAAGTCCCTATACAGAAAGCCACACTCATAGCATTGACTTGCCAAATCAGTATTTGTCACAACCCTTTATGTGTCCATATTGAAGGCACTTTATTAGGTCCTTGGTTTAGCTTATTCTCATACCTCTGCTACTTCTCTGTCAGTGTGTTGGCATTAGCGATATCTATGGAATCCATCTTCTCTAAAGCCACTGTAGTGTTGGCAGCCTGTGTGGCAGCTGTAAGAAACACACAGTTACTGTTACTTACAAAGAGCAGGGCTAGGATTATTTTCTGTTTTACTTCCAGTCACCTTCTGAAATAAACTCAAGCTAAGTTCAGCAATTGACAAACCCTCGTAGAAAGTTTGGGGAAATATCCAATTCAGGAATTGAGTTTCAGTTAATTTCCTGACTTATTTAGATTGACCCTAACCCTGATTGTAACACTACTCATAAAGGGACAGCAATGAGCATTATGTTGTAAAAATGAACCCTCCTTCAGCCTCTTTTCTTTCATAGTTCTGTGCCAGTCAGCTATACTACCCCATCCTTTTATTTAGACTGCCCCATGCCTCTCTCCAAAGACCTTTTAATGCCACCCACAAAGAAGTACCTCACGCAGCTAATGCTGACTTTAATGAAGCAGGCTACAGATCCGAGTAATTTATCAAGGGCGATTAAGTTACTGAGAAGGGGCAGAAATGCACATTTTTACAAATTTTTTAAAGAAAAAACAGCAGTCGTCGGCCAAACTTCTGGTAGATGGGCCGTTTTGTTGTGTTTCTCCACACAAGCCGGAAATCGAGGCTGTTTCAGTACAAAGCTACATTAACCTTTACAGTTCCTGGTTGGTGAATTGTTTGATTTTAATATTCATTGGAAGTTCTGTATGTGTTGGGTTAAATGGAAATTGTATTGGATGTAAAAGTCAAATGTGGGTTATTTTTAGGATCTTAGACTAAAAGAGCATGTCACTGGAGGAACTTATTCAAGAACAATCTAATGTAATCTTTGACAAAAATAAAGCAACCTGGATGGAATATGGAGACATTTTTTACAAATTGTTCCTGAATCTCCAACGCTACCAAAAATAATTTGCAGAAACTCGGTACTAAAGACGGAGTCATCCATGATTCTCCTAATTATATTTTTAAAGAGAAAGCTAAATATTATTATTAGCTTGTTTTAACTACTCATATAGAAATGGTAGTCTTTCAGGTACTCAGCAGGAAGATTTCACTATTGTTAAAACAACATGCAAATATAAAGATCCAGTCCATCTAAAAAACTGGAGGACACTTCAATGTTGTGATGAAAATACTAGCGAAATGCATAGCACTCAGAATTAAAAAGGTTTTAACAGATATTGTTCATCCTGATCAGACAGTTTTTTTTTACATGGACGATACATTGGAGATAATATACTAGAAATAATAAAACAACATGAAATATCTAAGGAGCTAGGTCTGGTATTCATAGCTGATTTTGAAAAGGCCTTTGATAAAGTGAGACTGGATTTTATATATAAATGCCAGGATTTTTTAAATTTAGGTGAGTCTCTTCTTCAATGGGTGAAAGTAATGTATAACAACCCCAGGTGTAAAATAGTAAATAACGGCTACTTCTCAGAGAGTTCTGACTGTCAAGAGGAGTTAAACAAGTGTGTCCGATGTCACCATATATATTTGTTATGGCCATCGAAATGCTAGCTTTTAAAATGAGATCAAATAACAACTTTAGATGATTAGAAATCCAAGGCTTAAAAACAAAGATGTTCATGTATGCCGATGACTCAAGTATTATATTATGTCCGCAAGCTAGATCTGTGCAATGACTCTTTGAACATCGAGATAACTTTTCTAGACTCTCTGGACTAAAACCTAATTATGATAAGTGTACCATATTACGTATTGGATCTTCAAAAAAACGAAATGTTTACATTACCCTGCAGTTTACCTATAAAATGGGATGACGGTGAAGTAGACATACTTGATATTCATATCACAAACCATAAATGAGCTCTCCACAATGAATTTGAATAGAAAACTAGTAAAAATAGACAAGATCCTGTAACCATGGAGAGGTAAATACTTGTCTGTTTATGGAAAAATTGCCCTGATTAACTCCTTAGTCATATCTCAGTTTACTCAATTACTTATGGTGCTGCCTACTCCTGATGATTCATTTTTCAAATCATATGAGCAAAACATATTTCACTTTATCTGGGACGATCAACCAGACAAGATAAAGCGTGCCAATCTATATAATGAATATGAATTGGGTGGGTTGAGATTGTTAAATATAAAAGCACTAAACCTCTCTCTAAAAGCTTCACTTATACAAAAGTTTTACTTGAACCCAAAATGGTTCTCAAGTAGATTCCTAAGAAAAGCTCATCCACTGCTTAAAAATTGCCTTTATGCCTTTGTGCAGATTGTTGAAAGATCTGGAGAGACCTGGTCAGTCAATTACTAATATACTTATACTCTTAGTAAAACTATTTAACTTCAACTCGCAATCTGTGGATTCAATTCGAATAGATAGATTCAAATTGTTTGTTAAACATGACAGCATAGTTGAAAGATATATGGCGCTGAGAAATCCGGAGAGTGTGGCCCACAGAGATAGGTGGGATAGGCTTAAGGAAACTGAGGGTTTGGATGTGGAACTGGAGATAAGTGGGAGTGGAGTTGCTGGGCAGGGGATAGAATGACAGTCAAAGGTAAAAGTAAAAAATACATTGCAAATAAACAAAAATGAAGTATGCTCGAATGACACTGAGGGGTAAAGCCGTTACATCCAATGCCGGTGTGCCTGAGGCTGATGCCACGCAGGTGCTTGTACATGTGCTAATACACACACACACGCATTCAAACGCACACATGTGCACAAACACACGGACACACACACACACATACACACATGTAAATAGTAACAAACGTATTCAGTTGGCCTTGCTGTTCGGATTTTTGTTGTCCTTGATGACTTTTGTTTTTGCATTTATGTTTTCTGTTGTCTGTTGTTTTCCTTCGTTTTTCTCTTTTTTTCTCTTTTGTTCATTGTGTTGGTTGTTGGTGCATTGGGGAACGTTGGCTTGATCGGGTTGGGGAATAGAGGGAGAGGTTGTTTAATTTTTTTCGGGAGGGGGAGGGACTGTGGGTGGGGGCTCGGATGGTTGAGGGGCTATATACACTGCTCAAAAAAATAAAGGGAACACTTAAACAACACAATGTAACTCCAAGTCAATCACACTTCTYTGAAATCAAACTGTCCACTTAGGAAGCAACACTGATTGACAATAAATTTCACATGCTGTTGTGCAAATGGAATAGACAAAAGGTGGAAATTATAGGCAATTAGCAAGACACCCCCAAAAAAGGAGTGATTCTGCAGGTGGTGACCACAGACCACTTCTCAGTTCCTATGCTTCCTGGCTGATGTTTTGGTCACTTTTGAATGCTGGCGGTGCTCTCACTCTAGTGGTAGCATGAGACGGAGTCTACAACCCACACAAGTGGCTCAGGTAGTGCAGRTCATCCAGGATGGCACATCAATGCGAGCTGTGGCAAYAAGGTTTGCTGTGTCTGTCAGCGTAGTGTCCAGAGCATGGAGGCGCTACCAGGAGATAGGCCAGTACATCAGGAGACGTGGAGGAGGCCGTAGGAGGGCAACAACCCAGCAGCAGGACCGCTACCTCGCCTTTGTGCAAGGAGGTGCACTGCCAGAGCCCTGCAAAATGACCTCCAGCAGGCCTCAAATGTGCATGTGTCTGCTCAAACGGTCAGAAACAGACTCCATGAGGGTGGTACAGTCCAGCAGTACTTTAAGACATGAATGTCAGTCAATACGGAACATTTCAAGTGCAGTCGCAAAAACCATCAAGCGCTATGATGAAACTGGCTCTCACGAGGACCGCCACAGGAAAGGAAGAGCCAGAGTTACCTCTGCTGCAGAGGATAAGTTCATTAGAGTTACCAGACTCAGATATTGCAGCCCAAATAAATGCTTCACAGAGTTCAAGTAACAGACACATCTCAACATCAACTGTTCAGAGGAGACTGCGTGAATCAGGCCTTCATGGTCAAATTGCTGTAAAGAAACCACTACTAAAGAACACCAACAAGAAGAAGAGACATGGTTGGGCCACGAAACATGGTTCGTTCTGACCGCCGTATCTTTGTGAAACGCGGAGGAGGTAAACAGATGATCTCTGCATGTGTGGTTCCCACCGTGAAGTGTGGAGGAGGAGGTGTGATGGTGTGGCGGTGCTTTGCTGATTACACTGTCTGTGATTTATTTAGAATTCAAGGCACACTTAACCAGCATGGCTACCACAATATTCTGCAGTGATACACCTTCCCATCTGGTTTGCGCTTAGTGGGACTATCATTGTTTTTCAACAGGACAATGACCCAACACTCCTCCAGGCTGTATAAAGGCTATTTGACCAAGAAGGAGAATGACGGAATGCAGATGACCTGGCCTACACAATCACCCGACCTCAACACATTTGAGATGGTTTGGGATGAGTTGGACTGCAGAGTGAAGGAAGATCAGCCAACAAGTGCTGAGCATATGTGGGAACTCCTTAAAGACTGTTGGAAAAGCATTCCAGGTGAAGCTGGTTGAGAGAATGCCAAGCATTTGCAAAGATTCCTTCAAGGCAAAGGGTGGCTACTTTGAAGAATCTAAAATATGAAGTATATTGTGATTTATTTAACACTTTTTTGGTTACTACATGATTCCATATGTGATATTGTCCTGAAGCCACTCCTGCTTTGTCTTGGCTGTGTGCTTAGGGTCATTGTCCTGTTGGAAGGTGAACTTTTGTCCCAGTCTGAGCTCCTGCGCGCTCTGACTAGTCTCCCTGTCCCTTTCGCTGAAAAATATCCCCACAGCCTGATGCTGCCAACACCATGCTTCACCGTAGGGATGGTGCCAGGTTTCCTCCAGATGTGATGCTTGGCATTCAGGCCAAAGAGTTCAATATTGGTTTCATCAGTCCAGAGAATCTTGTTTCTCATGGTCTGAGAGTCTTTAGGTGCCTTTTGGTAAACTCCAAGCGGGCTGTCATGTGCCTTTTACTGAGGAGTGGCTTCCGTCTGGCCACTTTACCATAAAGCCTGATTGGTGGGATGCTGCAGAGTGGTTGTCCATCTGGAAGGTTCTCCCATCTCCACAGAGGAACTCTAGAGTTCTGTCAGGGTGACCATCGGGTTCTTGTTCACCTCCCTGACGAAGGCCCTTCTCCCTCGATTGATCGGGTGGCCAGCTCAAGGAAAAGTCTTGGTGGTTCCAAACTTCTTCCATGTTCATGAATGTCCCATTCAGTGCTACAGTCATTTTTTGGTACCCTTCCCTAGGTCTGTGCCTCGACACAATCCTGTCTCGGAGCTCTACGGACAATTCCTTCGACCTCATGGCTTGGTTTTTGCTCTGACATGCACTGTCAACTGTGGGACCTTATATAGACAGGTGTGTGCCTTTCCAATCATCATGTCTAATCAATTGAATTTACCACAGGTGGACTCCAGTCAAGTTGTAGAAACATCTCAAAGATGATCAATGGAAACAGCACGCACCTGAGCAAAGGGTCTGAATACTTATGTAAATAAGGTATTTCAGTTTTTTTATAAATATACATTTGCAAACATTTCTAAAAACCTGTTTTAGTTTTGTCATTATGGGGTATTGTGTGTAGATTGACGAGGGGGAAACAAAACAATTTAATACATTTTAGAATAAGGCTGTAACGTAATAAATAGTGGGGAAAGTTATGGGGTCTGAATACTTTCCGTGTTAGTGTTTTCTTTTTACCCATTGTTGGTTGTTGTCTCTGACTAATTTTTGTTCAATATGACTGGTGCTGTAGCAGAGTTAGAGTAACCTTGCCCTTGAGGCAATATGATACACTGACAATGTAGAAAAGGATAGTGACATTTTCTGGTAACAGGTTTTGAACGTGTGTGTCAATCTTTGGAAACACTACTAAACATAATTGCGTTTGAATGTTAATTTGTCTGTATGAGGAAAGTATTATGTATAGTACAATATAATACAAAGTGTTACATTTTTATCTGAAAACAGTTTAAACAGTATTCTTTCTGTCTAATCGATTTTAGAATAAGGCTGTAACGTAACAAACTGTGGAAAAAGTGAAGGGGTCTGTCTGAATACTATGTACTTTGAAACAAAAGTATATACTGTACCTCACACACAAGAAGAAAAACGATTTGCTCTAGAAAAGCTCTTTACAGAGTATGTGTTTACAAATGTTGCAGCCTGAGGGCCTCCTGAGTGGCACAGAGGTTTAAGGCACTGCATCACAGTGCTTGAGGCGTCACTACAGACCCGGGTTTGATCCCGAGCTGTCGGTACCAGGATACCCATGCGGCGGCACACAATAGGCCCAGCATTGTCCYGGTTAGGGGAGGGTGAAGTGTGTCAAGAGGCAGTGCGGCTTTGCAGGGCCGTGTTTCGAAGGACACATTGCTCTCGACCTTCGGCTCTCCCGAGTCCGTACGGGAGTTGCAGCGATGGGACTAGACTGTAACTACCTAACTACTAACTGGGTATAAAATGAAATGTGTTGCGGCCAAGAGTTGAGCTCGACCAAATCATTAACATATTTTAAAACTGTGGACCTCCTCAGCCACCATACTCTAACATCAATGATCGGTAATTCGGGTGAGGGTTATTACAGGAAGTTGCCTGGACCGTGCCTTCTGGTGGCAATACAGCTCATTGTAGGGCCTTCCCAAACAATAATTAATCACTTATCACCGTAGTATATCTCAAAGCGAAAATTGGCTAGTAAATGCTGTACTCATAATGCTACTTATAGAAATACAGTACAGATAAAAAGAAGAGTGCCTTTTCTCTGGTTCACATGTTTCTAGGGTGAAAATCTTGGAAGTCGGAGCCAATGTTGTTGTACCTTATTTGTGAGGTGAGCAGAATGGAGAGAGTTTGTTGGTACTGGCAATAAAAAGCATTCAGTGTCAATGTGTTTAGATACTGAATGAAATGACACAGAACCCCACTGTAGTTTCCGGTGTGTTTAAGTTGATCTACTCTAAGTTCAAGACCCGTATTGACAAAGAGTCTCAGAGACACAGGATCAGTTATGTGTTTCAAATAATAAGATAATCATAAATCGTAAGATTGTATGGACAGGTAGATCCTAGATCGGCACTCCTTCTCTGAGACTGTGAATCCGGCAAAGAACTGGCTCCCCTGAGTAGGTGCCCAGATACTACCCCAGCTAGAGTGTAGGGGAAGTGGTGTAGGCTAGTTTATGGCTAATCATCCCTGTGACGGCCTGCACTCGCCCCTGGCCCAGATCAATAACCTGACTGGTTGAGGAGTTGGAGGTCCTAAACGTGGCTGTCACTCACACAGCTGTGGGGGTAGTGTATTTGTCAAGTGTCATAGCCTCATATTCTATTGGAGGAAGACTCAGAGGACATATTCTCTAAGAAATGGAAAGATCGATGAAGGTCTGGACCTCATACGCATCATTGCTATACCATGTGGGTATTATATTGACCATTTAGATAAATGGTAACACTTTCTAGGTTTCAGTATGAGTAGTACCTGGGTATAATGCGATATACACGCATTTACAGTATATAGGCTATTTTTCTAGTGTTCCAAGTGTGGTTTGATAACATAATGAAAAGAAAAATAATTGTTAGCTGGCTAGTAGACAATTCAATTGTGATTCATACTGATCATATTACATCGACACTGACCGAATGAACGTGACTGTTTACATTTACAAGCCGTATAACGAACTGTTTACTACTCATACATGATTTACTACGGCTAGGTTTAATGTGTGTTGTCTCATAAAACTGCACATGCAATAAATGTAACAGTGTATTTAAAATCACTTCTCCAACATCAACACAACCATGTCACAGCTTTATCTGTTGGATGGTATGTGAGCCTTTGGATTTAAGACTTCATGGTACGTCCAGACAGACAGACACCTGAGATAAAGAGGCTGAATATCTCAAAATCTATTAGCAGCTTAGATCTCAAACTAAGTTACAACTTAAAAGTTGAAGGAAATACTGTGTCAATATAAGAGCAACAAAGGCGGACATCACATAAAGTAATATTAAATAGTGAGCAAAATAAGCATATTTATTGTCACCAATGAGAGTTTCAATCAAAATGAACAATTAAATAAAGTTAATACATAGAATCCCAACAATTCTCAATGTCCAACAAAATAAGGAAAACCAAAACCCAATCAGAGTTCCGTTCAAGATCAAAAAGTAAATTCCAATTGAAAAAACATGTGCAATCCCCTTCAAGATGCTAATGTACTCTAAAAGTGCCAACAGGAGAACATTTTGACCCTAAAAAACACAATTGACCATGATTCCTGTGTTAATATGGAAGAATTATTTTGTATACTAGTGGTGCGCAGTTAAACAGAAATGTTGACTCAATAGTGCACTTTGTGATAAAAGTACCACATTTGGCACAGAGGTAGACGTGCACTCCCCTACGTATTTATTTGGACAGTGAAGCTGAAACTTTTTTATTTTGGCTCTATACTCCAGCATTTATTATTTGAGATAAAATATTTGATATGAAGCGACAGTACAGAATTTCCCATTTTATTTGAGGGTATTTTTATACATTTCTGTTTTACCATTTAGAAATGAAAGCACTTTATGTATGTAGTCCCCCAATTTGAAGGTGTCATAAGTATTTGGGGAAATTAACGTACTGTATGCGTGTATTAAAGTAGTCAAAAGTTTTGTATTCGGTCCCATATTCCTAGCACGCAATGACTACATCAAGCTTGTGACTCTACAAACTTATTGGATGCATTTGCAGTTTGCTTTGGTTGTGTTTTTGATTATGTTGTGCCCAATATAAATGACTGGTAATCACTTTCATAAAAAATTCTATGTTCTACTTAAAGTTGGAACTTTATGGGATCCCATAAACTTCCACTCATTGCGCTAACGTTAGTTAGAAATGGCTCGCGAAACTACATTGAACTTATTTCAAACTGCACAGAGACATAAACATGGTATCCATGAGTTCACCTGTCTCTGGGTAAGTAGTAAAAGGGATAATTAACTAAATATGTATCGCTAGGGATGAGCCCCAGAAGTTGCTATGGCGGCCATCTTTGCCAATGCAAACAATGCAATCAAATCAAGTAGAGACACTGCATAACAGTACGGACATGATAAGATACATAGAACAGGTTAAACCTTGCAAGGGTGCTATAACTTTAAACCAGTCAAATACATGTGCCTGGCACCTCACACTTGTAGCAGTGTCACAGATTATCACTACCCTATGAAGCCAAATTAATATTCTATTCTTGTGACATTTGTCCATATACAAAAGCCCAGATTTAAGTTGTCCAAATGCTCCATATGGACACTGTAGTATTGGCCTAGACCGCAGTCAACTTCCTACAGTCTGGTATGCACAATTCCTTCTCAAGCAAGATATAATAATATCACAACTTCACTCCATTTATGTTAGACATGTCACAGAGGTGCTATCCAACCTTCCTCACATTGAAAAATAGCCCAAAAGGAGAATTGTCATCGCTATTTTATCATTTTTAGAAACCTGAAGCCATCAGCAATACTGGCAAATCCAGAATAATTCATATCTATTTTTTTCTCCTAATCATAATTTCAATTTCGTATTATTTGGGAGTTGTGACTCTGTACGCGGGGAAGTCTGGGCCCTTTCATCCCAGGTGGAGGTGCCAGTGTGCGTCTGCCTGTCAGTCAATCGGGCGCCTATGAACTTTCAAAGGAAAAGGAGCCTGGACGGCCATCAGAAAGAATTTGTTTCGCGCTAGGACGTCCAAGAAGCGCTATTCTGACAGCACACAATCATATGCGGGTTAATACGGTATCTGTCTTGTTCATCTTTTCTTTATTAGAACTAACTTTGGTGACGTTTAAACAGTTTTATTATTGAACTGAAAACTTTTCTAACATTACTCTTGAGGGAAGATGGAAATGAGCTGGGCTTTAACACAGATAAAGTGATTTAAGTAAAGTGCTTTCTGGAATTTTCTACATTCCGATGTCTCTATTCATGCACGGAATCCACAAAAAGTAGGTAATTTGACCAGTGTTTTGTCTGCCAATTGAAAGAGAAATTCAACAGCAACTTGTCTGCCCCTGCAAGATAAAAAACACAACCCTAAACTACAGTAACAAACTTCAAAAACACTACTACTCTTCATCTTTGTCCCAGAGCTTTACAGACAACTTATTTTAGGAGAAATAGACATTCTACCATTTTTATTCTCCACATCAGTGGTGGTAGCAAGGAGCCCTTCTACCCAGTGATAAGGCTCTCTCTCTGGGGGATTGGAGTGGTGGAGTTTTGTAGTGTCTGTGACAGGAATTGGCCTTGTATAAGTGCCCTGCGCTGGGTTGTAATTATGTCTGCTGGGCAGCCCAACATGGGCAATTGATTAATAGGAGGACTGATCCAGACCCTGCACACACACTCCATGACTGTGGTATGGCTGGGCTTGACTTGCACACACTAAACATACAGGTCTCACACTCACTAAATAAACATTTCACATACCCACATGACAGTAAAACATGTACAACACACTCTCATAGGAATTGTACTTACACGTGGCACACGCAAGCACATGTCAAGAGCAGTGTTTTATAATTCCACGGCAAACACAACACAGAGACCTGCCAAAGTACAATCAAAGGTTCTTTATTACAGGTTTGGCTTTTACAACAATGGCTTAAAATTATTGGTTGTTTCCTATGTTACCATACTAAATATAAAACTTACATTGAGGTCAGCTGACAAGAGAATGTATTCACACAAGGCCGAGGGAACACTAGGGAGGTATTGCACAAAAACGACGGGAAGTAAGTGCCCGAAACAATTAGTCGTGCTGTTTGTCACGGAGCCCAAGGAAAAAAAACTAACTGGAGCAGCTAATCAGTCTAAACAGAATTTACAATCCCAGATTTAACCAAGAAATTAGCCCGTTAGCTAAACAGCAGAAGTTACTCTTAACAAAACACAGCAAGGCTGTTAGAAAACCCCCAGTCAACATTACCATACTAAAGCAGTTCAGTCCAAAGAAATGGGGGAATTCTGTTCCATCTACTACAATCAGTGGGAGCGTTCTTGCGAGTCCGGTCCAGAGGCTCTTGTTTCGTGTTCGGGATGAGGGTAGGCTGGTTGCGTGAGGGAGTCGAGTCGGTGTCCCCCGAAAGCAACTGGCGGGGAAACACAAGAAGCACAATGAGGGGGTATACTGATCACAATGTGGAAACTCACACACTGGAAATAAGCACTTTCCTTTAGCTAGTGCTATTGCGCGAGTTCCCCTCGGTAGTCTGGCTTAGTGATGGCTGGCTCTGCCAGCTGTCCCTCATCCTATGCCAGGGCTAATCAGTGGTGGAGTCACAGTCACACCTTAGAAATGTAGAGTGAAAGCGTTGTAGAGTTGTCTTTTTCCCACAGAGTAGGCGAACGGCAGCGAGGGGCAGTAGTCTAGGAGCAGGAGTAGGTCATACCATAGGTAAGTGTCCATTCTCTTTTTCTATAGTTTGGGGGGGTGATAGGGAATTTAACAGCTGTCTCTTAGTCAATTTACACTGTGCAAGCAACAAATAGTTCATGCAAGTCCATTTCACACGTGAGACTGTCAGAAGTTAGGTGAATGCAATCATGGTCAATAACACACTTGGGTGAAAGGCACTTGTAAATAGGGGATGATGGCAAAATAAAAAGACATGCTGCTAATATAAATATGAAGGCAGAATGGCAGTCTAGTCTAGCAAGAGAGTCAGTGTCACTTGTGACACACACTCACACACAAATACAGTAAGGGGCTGAAGATAGACTGAATCTCCCCTCTCAAATGGAGGCAGATGACATGGGACAGAAAAATAGACAAAATCAAGTCAAATGTTATTTGTCACATGCGCCAAATACAACTTTACAGTGAAACGCTTACTTACAAGCCCATAACTTCTTATTGCTGGAGGCAGTATTGAGTAGCTTGGACGAATAAGGTGCCCAGAGTAAACTGCCTGCTACTCAAGCCCAGAAGCTAAGATATGCTTATTATTAGTAGATTTGGATATAAAAACACTGAAGTTTCTAAAACTGTTTGAATGATGTCTGTGAATATAACAGAACTCATATGGCAGGCAAAAACCTGAGAAAAAATCCAACCAGGAAGTGGGAAATCTGCGGTTTGTAGGTTTGCCTATCCAATATACAGTGTCTATGGGGTCATATTGCACTTCCTAAGGCTTCCACTAGATGGCAACAGTCTTTAGAACCTTGTTTGATGCTTCTACTGGGAAGGATGAGGGAATGAGAGCTGATTGAGTCAGGGGCCTGCCAGAGTGCCACGAGCTCACTCAGGCGCGCCCCCGTGAGAGGTAGCTGCGTTCCTTTTCGTTTCTAAAGACAAAGGAATTCTCCGGTTGAAACATTATTGAAGATTTATGTTAAAAACATCCTAAAGATTGATTCTATACATCGRTTGACATGTTTCTACGAACTGTAATGGAATTTTTTGACTTTTCGTCTGGCCTGCGCATCATGAATTTGGATTTTTTTTAACTAAACGCGCGAACAAAAAGGAGGTATTTGGACATAAATTATGGACTTTATCGAACAAAACAAACATTTATTGTGGAACTGGGGTTCCTGGGAGTGCATTCTGATGAAGATCATCAAAGGTAAGTGAATATTTATAATGCTATTTCTGACTTTTGTTGACTCCACAACATGGCGAGTACCTGTATGGCTTGTTTTTGTGTCTGAGCGCCGTACTCAGATTATTGCATGGTGTGCTTTTTCCGTAAAGTTTAAAAGTTCCATGTAAAGCATTTGTATCTTTTATCAATGTTTATTACGAGTATTTCTGTAAATTAATGTGGCTCTCTAGAAAATCACCGGATGTTTTGGAGGCAAAACATTACTGAACATAACGCGCCAATGTAAACTAAGATTTTTAGATATAAATATCAACTTTATCGATCAAAACATACATGTATTGTGTAACATGAAGTCCTATGAGTGTCATCTGATGAAGATCACCAAAGGTTAGTGATTCATTTTATCTCTATTTCTGCTTTTTGTGACTCCTCTCTTTGGCTGGAAAAATGGCTGTGTTTTTCTGTGACTAGGTACTGACCTAACATAATCAGATGGTGTGCTTTCGTCGTAAAGCCTTTTTGAAATCGGACACTGTGGTGGGATTAACAACAAGTTTATCTTTAAAATTGTGTAAAATATTTGTATTTTTGAGGAATTTTAATTATGAGATTTCTGTTGTTTTGAATTTGGCGTCCTGAAGTTTTAACCAACAACGCAGTTTTAAGAAAAATAAATGTTAAGTAAAAAATAGATAGAAAAAAAGTTACAAACAATTTAACAGCAGCAGTAAAATAATAATAACGATGAGATATACAGGGGGTACCGGTACAGAGTCAATGTGCGGGGGCACCGGTTAGTCGAGGTAAATTAAGTAAATGAAGTAATAATTACTTGTAGGTAGAGTTAAAGTGACTATGCATATATAATGAACAGAGAGTAGTAGCAGTGTAAAAGGAGGGGGGGGGGGGGTAAAGCAAATAGTCTGGGTAGCCCTTTGATTAGCTGTTCAGGAGTCTTATGGCTTGGGGGAAGCAACTGTTAAGATGCATTTTGGACCTAGACTTGGTGCTCCGGTACCACTTGCCGTGTGGTAGCAGAGAGAACAGTCTATGACTAGGGTGGCTGGTACAATTTTTAGGGCTTTCCTCTGTCACCGTCTGGTATAGAGGTCCTGGATGGCAGGAAGCTTGGCCCCAGTGATGGACTGGGTCGTACGGACTACCCTTTGTAGCACCTTGCAATTGAAGACCAAGCAGTTGCCTTACCAGGCAGTGAGGCAATCGCTCAGGATGCTCTCGATGGTGCAGCTGTAGAACCTTTTGTGGATCTGAGGACCCATGCCAGATCTTTTCAGTCTCCTGAGGGGGAATAGGCTTTGTCGTGCCCTCTTCACGACTGTCTTATTGTGTGTGGATCATGATAGTTTGTTGATGATGTGGAAACCAAGGAACTTGAAGCTCTCAACCTGCTCCACTACAGCTCCGTCAATGAGAATGGGGACATGCTTGGTCCTCCTTTAACTGTAGTCCACATTCATCTCCTTTGTCTTGATCACATTGAGGGAGAGGTTGTTGTCCTGGCACCACACCACTCATTGCTTTTGGTGATCAGGCCTACCACTGTTGTGTCATCGGCAAACTTGATGATGGTGTTTGAGTCGTGCCTGGCCATGCAGTCATAAGTGAACATGGAGTACAGGACAGGTACTGAGCACACACCCCTGAGGGGCTCCTCTGTTAAGGATCAGCGTGGCAGATGTGTTGTTACCTACCCTTACCACCTGGGGGCGGCCCATCAGGAAGTCCAGGATCCAGTTGCAGAGGGAGGTGTTTAGTCCGATGTTCCTTAACTTAGTGATGAGCTTTGAGGGCACTATGGTGTTGAACGCTGAGCTGTAGTCAATGAATAGCATTCTCACATACAGTTGAAGTCGGAAGTTTACATACACCTTAGCCAAATACATTTAAACTCAGTTTTTCACAATTCCTGACATTTAATCCAAGTAAAAATTCCCTGTCTTAGGTCAGTTAGGATCACCACTTTATTTTAAGAATGTGAAATGTCAGAATGATAGTAGAAATAATTATTTATTTCAGCTTTTATTTCTTTCATCACATTCCCAGTGGGTCAGAAGTTTACATACACTCAATTAGCATTTGGTAGCATTGCCATTAAATTGTTTAACATGGGTCAAATGTTTCGGGTAGCCTTCCACAAACTTCCCACAATAAGTTGGGTGAATTTTGGCCCATTCCTCCTGACAGAGTTGGGTCCTAACTCCTAACTGAGTCAGGTTTGTGGGCCTCCTTGCTCGCACACGATTTTTCAGTTCTGCCCACACATTTTCTATGGGATTGAGGTCAGGGCTTTGTGATGGCTACTCCAATACCTTGACTTTGTTGTCCTTAAGCCATTTTGCCACAACTTTGTAAGTATGCTTGAGGTCATTGTCCATTTGGAAGACCCATTTGCGACCAAGCTTTAACTTCCTGACTGATGTCTTGAGATGTTGCTTCAATATATCCACATAATTTTCCTGCCTCATCATGCCATCTATTTTGTGAAGTACATCAGCAAAGCACCCCCACAACATGATGCTGCCATCCCCGTGTTTCACGGTTTGGATGGTGTTCTTCGGCTTGCAATTCTCCCCCTTTTTCCTCCAAACATAAGGATGGTCATTATGGCCAAACAGTTCGATTTTTGTTTCATCAGACCAGAGGACATTTATCCAAAAAGTACAATCTTTGTCCCCATGTGCAGTTGCAAACTTTAGACTGTCTTTTTTATGGTGGTTTTGGAGCAGTGGCTTCTTCCTTCCTGAGCGGCCTTTCACTTTATGTCAATATAGGACTCGTTTTACTGTGAATATAGATACTTTTGTACCTGTTTCCTCCAGCACAGCTCTAGTTAAACAATTGTTTATACAGATGAACGTGGTACCTTCAGGCGTTTGTAAATTGCTCCCAAGGATGAAGAAGATAAGTGGTCTACATTTTTTTCTTGGCTGATTTCTTTTGATTTTCACATGATGTCATGAGAAGAGGTACTGAGGTTGAAGGTAGGCCTTGAAATACATCCACAGGTACACCTCCAATTGACTCAAATGATGTCAATTAGCCTATCAGAAGCTTCTAAAGCCATGACATAATTGTCTGTCATTTTCCAAGCTGTTTAAAAGCACAGTCAACCTCTGACCCAGTGGAATTGTGATACAGTGAAATAATCTGTCTGTAAGCAATTGTTGGAAAAATTACTTGTGTCATGCACAAAGTAGATGTCCTAAACGACTTGCCAAAACTATAGTTTGTTAACAAGAAATTTGTGGAGTGGTTGAAAAACAAGTTTTAATGACTCCAACCTAAGTGTATCTAAACATCCTCCTTTTGTCCAGGTGGGAAAGGGCAGTGTTGAGTGCAGTCCAGGTGGGAAAGGGCAGTGTTGAGTGCAGTAGAGATGGCATCATCTGTGGATCTGTTGTGGCGGTATGCAAATTGGAGTGGGTTTAGGGTTTTTGGGATAATGGTGTTGATGTGAGCCATGACCAGCCTTTCAAAGCACTTCATGGCTACAGATGTGAGTGCTATGGACCAGTAGTCATTTAGGCAGGTTACCTTAGTGTTCTTTGACACAGGGACGATGGTGGTCTGCTTGAAACATGTTGATATTACAGACTCAGTCAGGGACAGGTTGAAAATGTCAGTGAAGACACTTGCCAGTTGGTCAGCGCATGCTCGGAGTACACATCCTGCTAATCCATCTGCCCTGCGGCCTTGTGAATGTTGACCTGTTTAAAGGTCTTACTCACATCGGCTACGGATAGCGTTATCACACTGTAGTCCGGAACAGCTGATGCTCTCATGCATGTTTCAGTGTTACTTACTTCGAAGCGAGCATAGAAGTAATTTAGCTCGTATGGTAGGCTCGTGTCACTGGGCAGCTTGTGGCTGTGCTTCCCTTTCTAGTCTGTAATAGTTTGCAAGCCCTGCCACATCCGATGAGCATCGACGTCATTGATGCACTTATTGATGAAGCCAGTGACTGATGTGGTGTACTCCTCAATGCCATCAGAAGAATCCCGGAACATAGTCCAGTCTGTGCTAGCAAAACAGTCCTGTAGCTTATCATCTGCTTCATCTGACCAGTTTTCTATTAGCTGAGTCACTGGTGCTTCCTGCTTTCATTTTTGCTTGTAAGAACATCAGGAGGATAGAATTTTGGTCACATTTACCAAAGGGAGGGCGAGGGAGAGTTTTGTACGCGTCTCTCTGTGTGGAGTCTAGAGTTTTTTTCTGTCTGGCTGCACATTTAACATGCTGGTAGAAATGAGGTAAAACAGCTTTAAGTTTCCCTGCATTAAAGTCCCCGGCCACCAGGAGTGCCGCCTCTGGATGAGCGTTTTCCTGTTTTCTTATGGCCGTATACAGATCATTGAGTGCAGTCTTGGTGCCAGCATCGGTTTGTGGTGGTAAATAGACAGCTTTGAAGAATATAGATGAAAACTCTCTTGGCAAATAGTGTGGTCTACAACTTATCATGAGATACTCTACCTCAGGCGAGCAAAACCTCAAGACTTCCTTAGAGTTCATGCACCAGCTGTTGTTTACAAATATACATAGACCGCCACCCCTTATCTTACCAGAGGCTGCTGTTCTATCCTGCCGAAAAAGCGTAAAACCCGCCAGCTGTATGTTATTCATGTCGTCGTTCAGCCACAAGTCAGTGAAACATAAGATATTACAGTTTTTAAATGTCCCATTGATAGGATATAAGTGATCGTATTTCGTAATTTTTTTTATATATTGATTTGTACGTTGGCTAATAGGACCGATGGTAAAGGGAGATTACCAACTCGCTGTCGGATCCTTACAAGGCACCTAGACATTCGTCCCTGTTATCTCCGTCTCTTTCTCCTGCGAATGACGGGGATGAGGGCCTTGTCGGGCGTCTGAGGTAAATAATTCCCATCCGACTCATTAACCTCTACAGGATTGGTCCCCCCCAAGCGGTACGGTTGAGCTAACGTGTGCTAATGTGATTAGCATGAGGTTGTAAGTAATAACAGCATTTTCCAGGACATAGACATATCTGATATGGGCAGAAAGCTTACATTCTTGTTAATCTAGCTGCACTGTCCAATTTACAGTAGCTATTCCAGTGAAATAATATCATGCTATTGTTTGAGGAGAGTGCACAGTTATGAACTTGAAAATGTATCAATAAACCAATTTGGCACATTTGGGCAGACTTGATATAACATTTTGAACAGAAATGCAATGGTTCATTGGATCAGTCTAAAACGTTGAACATACGTTTTGCCATCTAGTGGCCAAAATCTAAATTGCGCCTAAACTGGAATAATATATTGTGGCCTTTCTCTTGCATTTCAAAGATGATAAAGAAAAAACACATGTTTTTTTCTTTGTATTATCTTTTACCAGACCTAATGCTTTATATTTTCCTACAGTAATTTCACATTTCCACAAACATCAAAGTGTTTGCTTTCAAATGGTATCAAGAATATGCATATCCTTGCTTCAGGTCCTGAGCTACAGGCAGCTAGATTTGCGTATGTAATTTTAGGCGGAAATTGAAATAAAAGGGTCAGATCCTTAAGAGGAAAGTATTCCTCCAGTACGGGGTTAGTAATCGCTGTCCTGATATCTATAACTTTTTTTTCGGTCATAAGACACGGTGGCAGAAACATTATGTACAAAATAAGTTACAAATAACATGAAAAAACACAATAGCATCGTAAAATCGGGATCGTAAAATGGCAGCCTCCCCTCCGGTGCCATTAGCCTATAACAATTACTCTCCCTTATCACCTTGCCAGGGACAATAAAGCTTCTATAGCCACCATTGCACATGTAAATGAAGGCAAACATACTTTTACTTTTGCAACAACACCACAGTTATCACTGGACTTTTGTAAGCTGTCAGCACCTTCCTGATGGGTGGGTGCTGGTGGAAGGCCTGTTGCTAAGGCGCTAGGCTAGGAGAGTCATGATAACAGTTATACAATAGCAGAGTGAACAGAAAGTAGCCAGAGGAAAGAGAGAAGCTCGCAATAGCAGTCACTTGGCTGACATAAGAACCATGAAAGCTTTGGCTAGACTAGATGCACATACGCATGATAACACATACACACAAATACACACACACACCATATAAACAGGTGGCCCCCAAAGTCTCCTTAAACTTTGTACAGTACATAGTAATAGGACTGGGACATGGGAACCATTACTTTGGCAAATTAATCCTGTGGAAGAAACAGTACTTAACGCAACACCTCTCCAAGAGGCCATAGGGTGAAATAAACTCGGGGCATAACATTTGTTTAAAAATACCGTCACAAGAAGCTGGGTAACTTTTTCTCATTCTGCCAGGCAGCACAACGGTTCTGATGCAAGTTAAATCTCTCTCCGACATGGATGTTATTATGATAATCTATCTAATTAGGGAGAGAAGGGACATTTTAAAAACAGAGGGTTGGGAGGAAGGGAAAGGAACCTAAACTTATGAACTTATCCCCCCCACTCATCCACACACCACCACACCACACACACACACAACACACACAACACACCACACACACACACACACACACACCACACACACACACACCACACACACACACACCACACACACACACACACACACACACCACCACACACACCACACCACATACAAAAAAATCCTAAGGAGAGTTGAGGAAGCAAAAGTCCTCAGAGAAGTCGCACACAAATGTCTCAGATATGGAAATGCCATAATTGTCATCTCATAAAACATGTATAAAACGTATTTAAGAGTCAGCCTGCATCAGTACATAAAGGCGTGATGCACTTAGAAATTAATTGGGCCAACAGAGGTGTCTGTTGGCATCGCTGCCTAAAGACAAAGATTAGAATATACGCCGTGAAAAATAACAAAACAAAAAAAAACAGAAATCAAAAACTAGCCTCCTTACAATGGACCAGCTCCTTCCCCATATTGGGAAGGGACATGCATAAAACCTAATAGGGGCATTTGTGTGTTTCAAACTCTTCGAATGGATGAAGCATGACACCGGGGAGGTATTTGCATTCTATTCTCTGGGCTGTTGCGTTGCGGTGAGGTCAGTTTAAGCCACTGGATCTATTGATTCAATCAAATCAAATGTATTATATAAGCCCTTCTTACATCAGCTGATATCTCAAAGTGCTGTACAGAACCCAGCCTAAAACCCCAAACAGCAAGCAATGGCAGTGTGTAGAAGCAGGTGGCTAGGAAAAACTCCCTGGAAGGCCAAAACCTAGAGAGGAACCAGCTATGAGGGTGGCAGTCCTCTTCTGGCTGTGCCAGGTGGAGATTATAACAGAACATGACCAAGAGTTCAATGTTCATAAATGACCAGCATGGTCAAATAATAATAATCACAGTAGTTGTCAAGGGTGCAGCAAGTCAGCACCTCAGGAGTAAAATGTCAGTTGGCTTTTCATAGCAGATCATCCAGAGTAACTCTACCGCTCCTGCGGTCTCTGAGAAGGTGATAAACAGCAGGTCTGGACAGGTAGCACGACCGGTGAACAGTCATGTTCATAACAAACATAACATAACAAACATAACAAACTCACAGGGCATTCAAACAGGATCCGACTCAAAGTTCCCTTTTCAACAGTTTTTAGTTCCCGTAGTAGTACCTTGTTTCTTCACCACACAAATTACGAACTCTAATGGTGAACCTTCCACCCCCCGAAATAATTAAAACAACTGTAGTAGTGCTAGTAGTAGTAGCATCTTCTCCAAAATGCTAACATAAGTACAGCGTTTTTCATGAGCTAAATACTGCATGCACCATTTCTAATATATACAACGTACACAGTATACAGCAGGAAACTGCCTAGGCCTACATTGTTAGTAATCTTAATTCATGGCAATGTATTCCAGTAAAAAAAACAGCTAAACAAACATGTACAACAAAATAGAAAACAAAACAGAGGCGTAGATGTGACGTCTATATTAAAGGCATACAACAGAACGTAATATAAAACACAGACCCAGTGCTGACCTAGTAGGCGATGTGCAAAAGTGGAGTGGTTTGTTGAAAAGCACTGTTTGTAGAACTGAAATGTTCTACAAGTCTGTTCACTTAATATGATAATATTGAACACAAAATCATTTATTCTGATGAATATACAGCATCCCTTTTCGCTCTAAATAAAAGATTTCTCGTTTTGCGGGTTCTGCCGTCCGTCTGGTATATTGGCATAATGCATGACCGTGTCTCCGAAGGAAGTCGCTGGTATACAAATGACACCCTATTTGTGAAATCAAAAACAATATTATTCCACCTGGGTTGATTAATTGCTGTGATGGACTTTTAAATGAGATTAAAATGAATGCAAGCAGATTAACGGGTACGCTGGTCATGTGACCAGAGGCTGTCTGGATCCCATCTTAGATTTCCCTGTATGCTCAGGAACTTGACAGTAGACTACCAGCTGAGCTCTGCCACACAATGCCCTGGGCAACTCAAATGTTAATTGGGCTGCTAATAAGCTATCTCATTTGCCACACCTGTAAATTCACTTAGCGTCAACAACAAAAGCGCTAGTGACCACCAAGTCTTACAACCACTGGTGCCCAATTTCACTACTGCTGATTTCTCCTGTGCATTAACAGGTCTATTTTGAAAACATAACCAGTTAGGGCTGATTGACACTCCTTTTTGACTTGTGTGCTATGACAATGTAAACATATCATTCACTTCATATTCTTGAATGCAGTTAATAATAAAACAATGTTCTGATTTGTAATTTGGCTTGAATTAATACACACACACACACACACACACACACACACACCACACCACACACACACACAATATATTATATATCTCAGGGAATATGAAAACAAGATGTGGGGGGGGGGGTGGGGGGGTTTAGTTCTCCCAATTGCAATTAATGGCACTTCTTAGTGCAAAAGATTGCACACACAATCAGCATTGTCCATGTCATTAGCACAATAGAAAGGTGACATCTCAGTGTTTGGTGCTGTAGAAGGGTAGAGTGGTTGAAACTTGGGTCACTCAGAGGCCAAGAGCATATATGGCAGTATTTAAGTGCAGTACTACTTCAACACTGGTGGCAATAATGGCATACCAGAATGTAGAATTATTGTTTATCAATCTGAACTGGCAAGGCTCATACTCAGCGATCTGGTAGTGCACTTGTAATTGTACAAAAGTAGAGCTCAATTGTGCAGCAAAATAAAAATATTAACTGGCAACCCGAAAGACATGTCATTATTTTGACATTATTTTAACATTAATGCACTGAAATGACCTGTCAATGGCTACAACTTGTCATCTTCCAAAGACAACACAGGCTGCTTATTTCTGTGATGTACATTAAGACGTTGAAACGCCTCCTGGATTCCATTAATACATCTCATTGGCATAACATTTCCATTGGATTTGTATGCTGAATTTTAGATGACCACCGGAGCACCAGAAACCCCTCGTTACATCAAATTCAATCAATCACTCATCATGCGAATAGCCGTATTGTGTCTGCTTGCACGCTGTGGCGGTTTCATGTTGATTATGGAGATTGCCGTTAAATCGCCAGAACAATGCAAAGTCCTTTGCGCATGGTCGTTCCTGAGCATGTCACTGCTTCATTACTATTGACATGCTGCATTATTTAACGTACTTAAGTGTCTTCATCTCTCTGGGATTGGCAAGTGCCAAATGCACGGTTACTTACTGGTAGGCCATGCATGGGATCACAACAGATAAATCAATCATACGTCCATGTCTCAAAATGAGGTTCAGCCCTTCTTCAACATTGAATACTGCAGGATTACTAAATAACTAGGCCAAAAGCTAAAATATATAAGACATATTCCCTAAAAATACCAAATTGAATGCTGAAAAACGACAAGATTATACCATTGATATCACTGACTTTAGCGTGGAGAATTCTTTGTATAATGTGCCAACTAGTCCAGCCCCACTACACATTATATCGCAGATACATGTGATTCTGTTCTGGAATACTGCGATAAAATGTCACTTCTCCAATAGGTGTGTGTAAACATAGACTGACGATAACATTTCAAAAAGTGCTGATAGATATGATTGGGAACAAGTGCGACCATAAAAGACGTCCCCTGTCAGCTTGAAGCCGGTACACCTTGCTGTGCACTCACTCAGGCACTGAAGACTAACCATTCTTTTATCACCGGGGCTAAAGCACTATACAGTCACACAAGAGGGATTCTCGGAGGGGAAAAGAAGTGCTACAGTGGCCACAAAGTTTTTCAATTTCACCGCCAATTTCCTGGGTAATTACTGGCGCTTTCTGATGGGCTTTTTATGACAGTGACCCCCCCTGCTGCGACCCTCTCTCCAGGCTGAGCTCCAGGAGGATGGGAGGACTGCCGGATCCCACCGCTGCCACCAATTCCCACCTCCCTAAGTGAACCTTGTCTTTTCCATCAACCCCTGTGGCGCCTCCCCAAAGGAATGAAGGGCGATCAATGAGCCGGTAGTCTCTCTGCGCTGCATCAGCGGCTAGTTGGACAGGCATCTAACCTGGAGGACAGACGCTTGATTTGTCCAGACAGAGGTTGTGTTCTGATGGGGAAGGTGTGCATCTGTTGGGTTTACATCAGGGAAGTAGAGAGGAGAAAGTAGATGGGAGAGTAGGAAGGTCAGTGGTTCTAATGACAACTAAATGAAAATATGGGATGTGATAGGTATTCCGTGCCTAAGGTCAATATCCCAATACTATTAYGAGACAGAGAGACTTCTTCCTCTTCTCTTCGTCTCCTCTCCTTTGTGATCATTACAGCCCAGAGTTATTCCTGACCACATGACCTGACCAGAAAAATGTACAGACTTTGCTGATAAAATGAGTGGATGGGTTTCAACACTATCCCTTTCCACCACTACATCCTTTCATATCAGTGGTCAGGATGGGAAGGAGACGAGAATAGGAAACTATTCAGGCCTACTGGTGGGCACGGTCTAGATGACATTCTGTCTGAAGAGGTCACCCAGGAAGCAAATCTCCCGAGAGATTGACAGGCGGCAAACAGATGAGCCCACGGACTGAGGGTCACAGATCATTAAAAGCGATCTATCAAGGCTTTCAGGATGACTAATTCCCCCGAATCAAATGTTTCCGTGTAAATATGTCAAATGGGAATGAAATTAGCACTGTGGTTTATTGACTGTGATAAAATCGGAAAAGCACCACTGAACATAATTACATACTTGTCAGAGCCATAAAAATTAGCTTTATTATCAATGGAATGGTTTTGTACAACTTCATTTTCAGTTCGATGTCTTCCAGATGGGGCCCGCTTTCTGCACTTGAGCAGTTTTTATGCAGATCCGGGGTGTTTTTTTCTTTCTCCTCCCTCGTCCTCGTCCCCCCCCCCCCCCACACTCCTCCATTCCCATGCATCTGGCTGCTTGATGACGGGAGAAAAGGGGGAGGAAGGGGGAGAAGGAGTGGTGTCTGGGGATGAGCTGAGGGCTACATTAGCTACTGTCAGGCGGGAGAGGTTTTACTGAACCCATGATAACAGTAGCCCCATAGTGACCCTAAAGAGCRGTAAACTCAAAACCCGGTAAGTCTGAAAGACGTAAACGGTAAGAGCGGGTAAAGTGACTCTGTCCTAAAATGGACACAGAAAACCGGAGAGGGCCTTGTTGTCACGTACTGTGAATCGCAGCTACAGAGAGTATTTACAAACACATGCAAAATCAATCTCTCAGACATGCACACATGCAGTACAGTACCCTCATGCACACACAGTAGAGAGAAGGCAATAAATAGTAGTGTATACAATGAGGTTTAACATTCTGTGTGATACTGTATGCGTGAAGTGATACTGCATAATCTACATTACTGTGTAATCTAAGCAACATGGTGTCTAACAGATTACTATTATAACACACACAATGTAATAGTGTAAAGAATCTATTTATTGTAGTTCCATGCTATAGTCTTCTATTTATTTGAGCATTGCGGTACAATATGAAGGAATGGTATTGTAATTAGGCCTACAATAGCTGGTTGTAAGTATCTAGCGGGTGTCTTTGACTCATTGTCATTGCCTGCCGCACGCGCTTACAGCTGCCTCGCTGAAGCATGCATGGCATGTCATCCAGCTGCACTAACAGTTTTACCGCCATCATTTATTTACGTTTTAATTACTATTTGTCGCCATTGTCCCGCACTCCCCGTACTCCGTCATCATACCAATTATCACATCATCTTGATTTCCACTCATATCACATTTAGATCAAGTCGATAATGCATCCACCCGCTCTCACTAAATTATTAAGATAACAACTTGAACTAGAAGGGAACTGATTTATATTTAAAACAGACACCTATGCTTAATGGCAGCCTTCACTTATTGCTCAGGGAAAGTCGACTTGATACGCAGAGACCGTCTCTCTCTCTCTACACCCACTCATATTATGTCTCTCTCTCTTTACACCCACTCATATTATATATATCTCTCTCTACACCCACTCATATTATGTCTCTCTCTCTTTACACCCACTCATATTATATATCTCTCTCTCTACACCCACTCATATTATGTCTCTCTCTCTTTACACCCACTCATATTATATATATCTCTCTCTCTCTCTCTCTTTACACCCATTCATATTATATATATCTCTCTCTCTTTATACCCACTCATATTATATATCTCTCTCTTTACACCCATTCATATTATATATATCTCTCTTTACACCCACTCATATTATATAATATCTCTCTCTCTTTATACCCACTCATATTATATCTCTCTCTTTACACCCACTCATATAATATCTATCTCTCTTTACACCCACTCATATAATATCTCTCTCTTTACACCCACTCATATTATATCTCTCTCTTTACACCCACTCATATAATATATTTATCTCTTTACACCCACTCATATTATATCTNGCTTACTGCCGCCTCGCTGAAGCGGGCATGGTGTGTCATTCAGCTGCGCTAACAGTTTTACCGCCATCATTTATTTACATTTAAATTATTATTTGTTGCCATTGTCCCGTACTCCATTGTCATATCACTTATCATCTCAGTCGCACATCTTGATTTTCACTCATATCACATTTAGATCAAGATGATAATGCATCCCTCCGGTCTCACTAAATTATTAAGAAAACAACTTGAACTAGAAGGGAACTGATATATATTTAAAACAGACACCTATGCTTAATGGCAGCCTCCACTTATTCCACTGGGAAAGTCGACCTGAAAACGCAGAGACCGTTTCTCTTTCTACAAGCGAGCACATACTCACTCATGCAGTCACATTATCTGTCTCTCTCGCTTTCCCACATTCAAACACTAACAGAAATACACCAAAACGATTTTTCGATGTAAAAATATACTCTATCCACTGAATGTACTAAGAAACTTGCACACCAAAAATCTGTCTGAAATGCTCTAGCCACTTTTGTTATACCCCAATAAACATTTAAAGTGCAGATGTTTTCGTTCATGAGAGTCACTCCTTCCAGGTTGTTTGTGTGAACCAGGGTCTCTTAAACCTACTTGACTCACTCCTGCTATTTTCTGTTTTAGTACCCTCCAGTGCATTGCAATACCTTCATTAAAACCGCTGAAGTTACTGCACTTAATGAAGCATTGCCACTGAACAAAATATCGCCATTGTCAGGGTCAACTTTCAGATTTAGCAAATTGTGCCCCGGGCCGTTTGGATCTTATAGGCATTTTCTCCACTTAAAATGATGCTCTGAGTTTAATGATACTGTATATGTCATTTGCATCTAGTAATGTAAAGAGTTAAATGGAATAATTAACAATTTACGATGGAGTATAATGCGCATTCTGTCTTTATTTTTACAAGGGTTGGGTGAATATAGTTCTTAGATCCATCATTTTATTTGATCATCCTTTCATTGTTCAAGCAAATTTGTGCAAAATATAATTTAGATACGTTCGTTCACTTTTTGTTCATTTAGAGAGAGACTGACTGGTTTTTGCGCTACCACTTGGGCTACCACAAAATGCTAGTGCGTTGACTCTCTGTACAATCCCTAGAAGACAGTCCACCATCAGACGCCGAGCTTTAAGAACATTTCTCTGAAGTACTATCACCAAAGAKCCAGTCAGAGATTCTCCTTTTTCTGATTGGACAGATGCATATTGTCCCAACACCCTAAAGGCGACGAGAAATTACATGGGAGGGCGGCTCAGTCAAACAACTGTTGTAAAAATGAGGCAAACAAACAACCTTTGCCCTCTGCCTGTTACGAGGTAGAGCTCCTAGGATCCCATGCTCCAGCTGCTTAGAATAAATCCAGCCACCACCTCCCCCCCCCCCCAGCTCCTCCCGGTTTGCATGATAATGTTGCAAGAGGGAGTCGTTGAACATTCCCATTTCCATTGGAAAGCAGTTACACAACCCATATCCCTCATTTACGGCATGCCGCTACAGGATCCGGCGACAAAAATCAATACGCATCGATCTAACAAGTTCCAAGTCGCCACAATTATTCTTTCGGGAGGAAATGCTGACAATAAATGACATCTGTGCTGTGCCTTTGATCCGCTAGCTCCATTGAGCTACTGCTTCGTTCTCCCTGTGGTTGGCGGCTGCCCAGGTGCTGTCAACGCCCTTGTCAGGGAGGCCGAAGAGACACGGCACCACCCCTGCGGCCCACGGGGCTTCACACACTTTAATCAGAGGAACGAGAGAGCCCCATAATCCTCCTCCACAGCAAGGGCTCTACGAGTACAAGAGCCTGACATTTGGTTTGAATTATGGCCCTCTGTAAAAATACTTTTTAAAAAGAGTGCTCCGTTGTACTCTCCTGCTCAGCATGGCTACATCGAGCTGACGCAGACAAAAACAAATTCCTTATTTTCTCCTTCTCTTTTATGTTTGGGGTCATTTTTATGCAGGACGMCTATGTTTTTCAAGTTATGAGCACCTTTTTATAATCATCGTAATGGTCTTTATCTCAAGATACACCGCCTTCCTTTCCCGAAGGAGACCACATACAATTATAATTGCCTCCCTCATTAGTTATGTTTTCACAGGAAGGAATGGAGGGCAATTAATTGTATCACTTAATTTTGTCACTGAACTCCGCTGGCTGGTATTGATGCATCGTCCGCCATTCTGGGGCTCATTTTTCAGCAAAATTAATTGACAAAGGGCAAACATTTATCAACATATCACTGGATTAGGCGACAAATTGGAGCAATGAGGAAATCAATTGTGCCCCTGTTGCCGTGGCCTTATTCCCACCGCGGGCGCTGTTTTGGACAGCCCACTGTGAGACTGACTTCTCTGGCAGGCCGTGATTCATGTTTAGATTTGGGACAGGGACATAAATCAGAACGAGTTTCAAATGACCCCCCGATGGTTCACACACCGCATACCCTGGTCTCAACAAACAGAGTGGTGATCTAAACAAATCCATCCAGGGAGAAATCGATAGGCGGGAATAAGAGGCCAAATACTGAATAGTTCTACATCAAAAAGGACAGTAGATAACACCTGTTAAGTGCTGTGTGTGGGATTCGCCTATTACATGGTACGATTCCAAATGGCAGGGATAAAAATAAGGCATTGAAACCAAAGAATAAGGAAGAGAAAACGGGTCAAAAGAAAGGAAATAACAGTAGCGTATACAACATATATAACAGCATTTTCCTAAATGGGAACGAACGAAAGAAAGAAAGAAAGAACTCAGTAATATAGTCCTCTTTCTTGTGACCCGCTGTGAGAGCAGGAGCATCGTGCTTCAAGTACTGTGCTAATGCTTCGGAAACTCTGGCTGTCATCCCCTTCACTGGAAACTATAAGAGCAGCTAATCACACAGCTCGGCCTGGGAGAAACCATTGGGACTATGAGGAGGGGGGGGGGGGGGGGTTTAAAGTATGATTAACACACATTTTTTGATAACTGGCACTCTTAAGGGACAAACTTAATAGGCGTCTCCGTCCCCCCCCACCCCTCCCCGGTTGTTGTGAATTCTGGAAGACCATTTCATGAGATAAAAACATGAGACCAGGAAGGTCAACCAATACTCAGCTCATTATTACATTAAAAACTCAGTCAAACATCATTTCTGTTTGGATTGAAAACCTGTATGCACAGGGGGGTCCCTGTGCCTGGTTTGCCAGTGTCTGGTTTGTATCATTCCTTATGATCATTTAAGCACCGTACAAAGCATATGAAAATAATTTGACTTTCATTCAAGAGGATAAATTCATCCTGCCCTGTGCTTTCAATGAGCTCATTCATAATGTTTAAATAGATAACACACATGACTAATATTTCAAGGGTGTCGGCCCATTTGTCCGGTGTAATTGCAATAATGCTGCAAGTGTTTCCAGCCTGCGTCAACCGTTTGTTTCTTAAAGCCAACGTCACAGTTTGGACTGAGGAGTCTGCTAGCTGAGGGCCTCTGGTGTGGCGTATGCTTTGGAAAATGGTCATCATTTCTGGTTATTCTTTACTGTTCATTACTGATGCAAGAACACTTTTCCATACCGTGATGCTGACCCATACCGTGATGCTGACCCATACCGTGATGCTGACCCATACCGTGATGCTGACCTTATACAAGCTGAATAGCTAAACTGTCCCTGTGTCAGTCTGTATGGAGATGAAGTGTCTGAAAATACCTTGTTAGTCAGCATCGTGGCAAGAGCGAAACTCCCCACTCAAAAGGCAGGAATTCTACTCAAAGCAGGCCCCACAACTATAGCCACCTCAACTAAAAGACAGGGATCTCTGTGTTACCATATGTGTATGTGAGAATGTGAATGTGTGTGTGTCTCACTGTGATCCCAGCAGTGAAGGGTACAGAAAAAGTGGTGAACGACAAGGTGGTCCACTGTCGCCAATGTACAGTACCGCAGGTCCCGCACCCACTACCTGGCTATGTTCGTAATACATGCCAGAGAGAATGAGAACAAAATAGTAACACAGTGTCTGCAACTTACTGCTGCAATCTCTCGAGAGGGCACATATTTTAACCTCTGTAGAGGAGAGTGCATGGTAGAGGAGAGGGGTGGGGGGGCGGTACATTGAGGGGCGCCAAGAAGAGCAAGCGGCGAATTGCTTGGGCGCCAAGATTGTCATGTCTGTATAAACAGGCATTGATTTTTCTGTCCGGCACCAGCACCTCAGCCATTTATTCTCAGCTTTGTGGTCGGGCCCAAAGGGGTTGAAATTCTGTTACAGTCCAGCCCAGGCCCCTGAGGCCTATGTGAGAATAGATTTCACCTGTAAGGGATGGGAGAGGCCAGCGCTACTTAACAGGGGCAGTGATATGTCAGAGAGAGACAGAGAGAGACAGAGAGAGAGGAAAAGCTAGGGAGAGAGAGGACAGAGAGACACTAAATGAAAAGCTAGCCACTGCAGTCTGCTCTCCGAGTCCAGGGTTGAGGTCACTCACCTGGGCTCCTCATCGCCAGCACTTCCCTGTCAGCTCTGGAGCTCAGAGTACAGGGACAATGACAATAACAGAGTCAAAACATCCTGTGAACACATCCTGTGGCCAACAGATGACGTGTCCTCTAAAAATGTTTAATTGTGCTCATTCCAAAGTTCATTGGAAAGTTCGTAAGTACATTGTTATATTTGGCAATGTCTACATACTTTCAAAGACATAAAAAATGATTTGACCTAAATATTTTGTTCACAAATATCTTTGAGTACTATATCCCATTACCATTACATTTTTTCCTATTAGTCCACTTCAAGAAGGCAGACTCAGCAATACTTTTTCAACCTTAGTTTCAGTTAAACTATGTCACCATGACACCAATGTGTTAGAGAACACAGTGCAGCACAGGATGAATGTGTATACAAGACTCTCTACTGTCTAAACAAGTTAATCAATCGGACAACAGCGAAAGGAGAAAGCTACAACAAAATCAATGCTCCCCTGTCGATAGCACCTTAACAAGCTTAAACCCCTAAGTGAAATATACTGCAGAGTGAAAAGCAAAATTATGCAAAAAAAGCCCAATGGAATTAGCTTACTGGTTGAAGGCCTGTGCCAGATGTCCTACGGAAGAAAGAATATCCCTGTGATGGAGGAATAGAGAAAAAGGTGAGAGGACGAGCGTGGAGGAAAAGAGAAGCAATGTATAGTGACCCTGGGCCAAACAGAGGAGAAGGTGGTAGACTGAAGTAAGCGATGGGAAAGAGAAAGGAGGTTAGGGAGGGAGAGAGAAGAGGGTGAGAGGAAGAGGAAATGATGAGAGAGGTGGTGGAGAGAAGAGGGGATGAAACGGAAAAAAGAGGTGGGAAAGAAAAAGTTGGGAGAGAGAGAAAGAGGGAAGGACAGGGAGGAAAAAATAAGCGATGCACAGTACAGCAGCTCATGGTGCCTGTCAGGTGTGAAGACGATGACACGGTGACACCAGGGGAGACATCAGACACCTGGCACCCCAGGCCCCCCGCCGACAGACAACGTCCTCACACTGAGATATCGACACGCTATCAAAGGCCTGTCAATCACAAGGAGGGGAAGAGATGAAGACAGGGAAACTGAGAGATGGCGAGGAAGGTAGAGAGCAGCGTTCTCAATCCTGGTCCTGGCGACCTACTCAGTGTGACAGCATTTGTTGCAGCCTATTGATACTTGCACACCAGATTCATCTGGGCTTGAACTAAAGCCTGCATGCCTTAAATCTGTCCCAGAGACCTAAAATGTCCTAAAATAACATAGGTACGCTCATAGATAAGCCGCGAGCACATYCCTACAGCACAGTAGGTGGTAAACCTCTCTGCCATGTTTCACTTGGAAAGCAAGAGAGTGACTCTAATAACAGAGGGTAAAAGTTAACTCAGAGGACACCGCAGCTAGCAGACCAGCTGAGGAGTTAAATGATGGGGTGAGTTTGAAAAGTACTCATTAACCAAACTTGGTAACAATGGCAAACATACTATGCAATCACATCTCCATATAGGTCTACTGTTCCCCACAACTCCCCTTTCAGAGCAGCTAGTGCACCGTTCAGCCGTCTTTGACAGCCATTTTACCCCCCCAATATACCACCTGCCTAATTCCTTAAGTATCTACTGAGTGTCACGACTCTGACATAGAGAAACATAAAATGGTGGTGGGGGCAGGGCCCACTTCTTTGCATTTCTGTACAATAAAAAAACGTTCAAATGCAATTTGGAGAACAGCAAAACAAGCAAAAAAGAACCCAGCTATTATCATCTTGGCTGCTGTAGGTTCATTCACCTCAATCCATCTGAAAGGGGGGAAATATGAGTAATGATTCACACGAACACGTAGCATCAACGACGAAAAAAGAAAATATTACTTCTTCAAACTGTTGTTTGCATTTCAAGCAGATGCTATCTCATTGTAAACACTATACCAGACACTTTGTGTTTTTTGATTTCTCCAGGAGTTAAGCACGTGATTTTGGTGGAAATGTATGGAAAGCCATGCTATTTTAATGACCTCGGGACTTGACTTCCTGATTTTCCTGATTTCCATCATACTCCCTCAGTCTTCCTGCAGTTTAATACGAAGTGCTCCTCTCCTCCTCCATCAATATGTTAGCACATTGAAATGAGCGTTGGGAGTTTTTAATATGATTTTATTAGATCAGATAGCTTGCTTTGATCCCAAGCCGGGACGCGTCTGATCTCTCCCTCTCCGACAGCCCCAAGACGTACATCTGCATATTAAGTCTAGGAACAAGAAAAGAGAGAGGAAAAAAAGAGTGGGTGGAGAGAGAGAGAAGAAAATTACATTGTCCCTGTTCAAAAGCACCGTTTATTAACTAGAATTAGTGCGGAATATTTGTGGTTGTTGTTTCTGTTGTTGTTGTTGTTGGCGGCACTGCGCATACGAAGTGCATATCAAGGAAATTAGCGGTTGTAGCCTGCGGTCTTAATTGTGTGTAGGGGGAAACAAGTGATTTAGGGAACGGTACAGGTAAATGGAATTTAATTGTGTTATTGTTTTTTCATTTGTCTTTCAATGTGGCGAACATGCCGGTATTGCTGAACTCCAATAATTGCCTGTGCACTGTGCAGTTGATATACAAACAGAAGAGCGTTATTCGGAGTTTCACTACCATTAAGTACTGTACAGTATATTGAAGACGGATGCTGGGTGGTGTTCAGTAGGGCACACCAAGGCAAAACAATTTGAAACGGAAAACAAAAAGGAGAGTAGTCCATCCCGGTTTCAGTCTGTTTTCTTCCATTTGGTACCTAACTACACGACCCTGGTTTATATCAAAAGGTGTTTTTCAGAGCCTTCAATCAGTGGTCACACTGCTGTGCCTGTGGTCGACCCTCAGGGGTCAAATAATAACACCTGTGGTAGAGCTCGAGGTTAGACTCAACGGTCATGGTACACTCAATTTGTATGGTACACTCGACAGACCTTGTAGTAGAACCACTGATCAGATTGACTCAGTTAGCTTCAATAGTCTCCAATCATTATCTCTGTCCTAACACTTTAAAATAGTGTTCTTTCTCCTGTCTAATCGCTGGTGAGGTCAAATACATTTATGATAGAAGGCCTTCTTATTGTTTAACTTACAGCGTCACTTCAGATCAGTGATTTGGAAGGAAGTGTGTTTTTGTGCTACTTTACTTTATATTATACTGTTACTGATGTTAACTGCATTGTAAGGAAAGAGCTTGGAGGAAAGGCATTTCACTGTACTTGCGCACATGACAATAAACCTTGAAACTTAAGAAAGAAAGAAATATGAAAGAAAGGACGGTTAGAGAGAAAGGCGGAGGGGAGGGGAGGGAAGAAGGAGGGGCATACGTGGCAGAGGGAGTAAAGACATTTTTTGAGTACTCTGACACGCCGCCGGTGCAGACACCTTGACAACCCCTGCATTCAGCCCAGCTCATCAATTTCTGGACCAGACTAAATGAGCAGAATGAAGATCAACTGATGGCGAGTACCTAGGCCAGACAGATATTAGTGGGGACTGACAATGCTTTAAAGCTGACAGATTCGGCCGAGCAACAGACGCCCAGACGAGCAAAGATGGGCGGGGAGTCAATGCTAACCCGATTAGGCACTGCTTTGTGAAAGATCGTCAAAGACCTGGAATTGGGATAACTGCTTCCTGACAACAAAGCCAACGACATTAGTTCCTAGCTAAGTAGATCTGAACCACGCAGACAATGGGTGTGCTGCAGAGGTCACAGCCACAGAGATCCTCGTTATTGTCCAATCTGTATACATTTTTATGGTCAAAGCAGAGTCAGGGGACATTTTTAATGTAGAATGCATATCTAGAGAGCCATAGACAGTTTTTCTCACTGGCACATTATACAGCTGATGTAATGATGACTAGAAACTTATGTCATTATGAGATTTTGTCATGAGTATAATTCAACACATATTTTCAGTGGTCATAGCATAGGCAGTGATGTACTGGTAAAAAGGTGAGTAAATGCTGATTGTTCGCTGATCGTTCATCGTTAGTAAAGTAACCTTCCCTGTAAATTCGATGCATTTTTCCACAAAATGTGGATGAATGATCGCGCAAAGCAAAACATGTGTGTAACCAGTCTTCACGGGCGTTTGCCCTCTACTACATCACTGTTCATAGGACATTTTACTGTTATATCTGACAAGTTTCAAGTTAATAATCAATTACATGCAAAAGCATTCTAGAATTTCTCAGGAGTGTAAGGACAATGTACACTTTTAATAAAGTTTGCAGTATTACACTCCAAACAATGCTTCTACTGACACTGTCTTTCTCACAGGATACTGTTGAACGAACATCACAAGCCTTTTCACAATATACAGTAACGGAAATGTATTCTGTAATCCTTTCCTTGCATTATCATTTTGTAAACCTCTGCTGTATCTCATTCTGATTTAATTCAATGAGAGGACTAAACACCTCCCTCTGCAACTTGATCCTGGACTTCCTGACGGGCCGCCGCCAGGTGGTAAGGTTAGGCAACAACACATTTGCTATGCTGATCKTCAACACAYGGGCCCCTCAGGGGTGCGTTCTAAGTCCCCTCTTGTACTCCCTGTTCACCCGCAACTGCGTGGCCAAGCATGACTCCAACACCATCATTAAGTTTGCTGACGACACAACGGTGGTAGGCCTGATCACCGACAATAATGAGACAGCTTATAGGGAGGCGGTCAGAGACCTGGCAGTGTGGTGCCAGGTCCACAACCTCTCCCTCAACGTTAGCAAGGCTAATGAGATGATTGTGGACTACAGGAAAAGGGAGCACGCCCCCATTCACATCGACGGGGCTGTAGTGGAGCGGGTCAAGAGTTTCAAGTTCCTTATTGTCCACATCACCAATAGAATATCATGGTCCAAACATACCAAGAAATTCGTGAAGAGGGCACGATAATTCCTTTTCCCCCTCAGGAGACTGAAAAGATTTGGTATGGGTCCCCAGATCCTCAAAAAGTTATACAGCTGCACCATCGAGAGCATCCTGACCGGTTGCATCACTGCCTGGTATGTCAACTGCTCGGCATCCAACCGTAAGGCATCCAACCGTATGGCGCATCCAGAACATACTAGCTGATGTCAGAGAAAGGCCCCACAAATTGTCAAGACTCCAGTTATCCAAGTCATAGACTGTTCRCTRTGCTACCGCACGACAAGCGGTACCAAAAGGCTGTCCAAAAGGCTCCTTAACAGCTTCTACCCCGTAGCCATAAGACTGCTGAACAACTAATTAAATGGCCACCGGACTATTTACATTGGACCTCCCCCCCTTTGTTTTTACACTGCTGCTAATCACTGTTTATTATCTATGCTAAGGCACTTTACCCCTACCTACATGTACAAATTACCTCAACTAACCTGTACCCCCGCACATTGACTCGGTACCGGTACCCCTTGTAAATAGCCGTAGTAAATATTTTATTAACTCTATTTCTTGTTGGTTAAGGGCTTGTAAGTAAGCATTTCACGGTAAGGTCAACACCTCTTGTATTCGGCGCATGTGAGAAATAAAATTCCATTTGATTTAAATTAGCAGGCAGCATTTAAGCCTAAGGTTGTTTGGTAAATTGGCTTGGTGAAACAGTCAACACTGGACAAACAGTCTCTCTTTCTCTCAGCCTATGTTCTTCCTTCTCTCTCTCACTCTCTCTTTCTTTCTACCTTTCTCTCTCCCACTCTCATTACAAGATTTATAATTCGATGATCACCTGTGTTCACCTGCTGGCCATAAATCTCAGTCCGGGACGTGAGATTACATTTTTTTTATTAATATACGAAACTCATTAAATAGTCCAAAATGCTCCTTTGATAAATCACATTGTTCAGGGCTTACAATGATTGCATTTAAAACATTTCAGTTTTTTTTTCACCCTCCCATTCCGCCATCCTCTATTTTCAAGTATGGGCCTCCACTTGAATAAGTTCCTGTTTTCCACAGTGTCTAAAGAGTCTAGTGGTTGGTTAGCGTCGAGCGACTGTACATTGTTTGGGTTGTCAGGAAGATAGGGCTTCTGAAGAGAGTTGGAGAAATAGAGGGAGAGATGCTGTCTTGGGACCATGGCATGTGTAAATGAGATCATGAGTGTGAGTGTGTGTGTGTATTTCCAGTAGTGAAAGGTACAGAAAAGGGGTGACCGACATGGCGGCCATTGACGCCAATGTACAGTGATCATGTACAGAGGGCTGTAGAACGAGCGATAGCAGTAACGAAGAGATTGAGGTCGAGAAGGAGAGAGAGAGGAAGAAAGTGAGAGGCCAGAGGAGCTGCAAATATCCCTCCAGCCTTCTAATTGCACACCGCGGCTCGAGTGCAGTAAATAGTGACATTTTAATTTCTGCACTAGTCGTAGCATTTCTCCTCTCATGTGCAAAAGCATGTTTCAAATAAAGTGAAATAAAGGAGTGGAGGCCAAGAGACAGAGGGAGGAGAAAAGATATTAAGAAAGAAACATCATCAAAACAGAGAGAGAGATGGGAGAAGAAAGAAACAGAGAGATAGTGAGGTGGTGAGAGGAAAAAGAGTAGAAGAGAGAGAAATAGTGGGAAAGAGAGGAAAAGGGGGGGGGGGGGGGGGGGTAAACCATGAAGTTTAATTCGAGAGGAAGTGGAATCCCTCCCGAGCCAACATGTCCAGGTGTGCCCCACCTGAGTTTTACATGGACTTCATGGGTTTCAACTGTGTAAGAGCTGTAAATGGTTATCTTAGCTGATACACAGTTTGGTTAACCTTTTGGGCCAGACATGGACAAACTCATGTGGGTTATAGAGTGGGTCCCAAATGAGCCCTGAATAATATTTTAATGGGCTGTAAGTGGGCAATCTGGTGTTATTTTTTCAGGAATAATGATTGGGACCCAATCAGGTTAACCATTTGGGTCACATACAGGCAAACCCATGAGGCTACAGCATGGGTCCCAGATGGGCCCTGTATCATTTTTGAATAGACTGTAAGTGGGCTATTTAGTGTGAATATGGTCAGGGATTGTCTCTGGGACCCATTTGGGCGTACGACCTGTAGATCTGTCAATATGGTTGTTGATCATTGCTAGACAGCCATTTTAAAGACTTGTCTTCTTTTCACTCTGTCTTTTCGGTTAGTATTATCAAATCAAACTTTATTTGTCACATGCACCGAATACAACAAGTGTAGACCTTACCGTGAAATGCTTACTTACCAGCCCTTAACCAACAGTGTAGTTCAAGAAGAGCCGAGGAAATAATATTTGTAGCAAAACCAGATTCATTAAATTGTCAGTCATTGCAGCCAATAAATGCACAGCTACTATGTGGAAGATTGACACTCCGTCAAGCAAGCAGATGTGGCTAAAAGAACTAACTTCCTATATTCCATCTGAAAAAATAACATACATTCAGAGAATTAGTGAGTTTGGACACTGATGATCTTCCTGCGCCGAAAAGAGATGGCCGCCTCGCTTCGCGTTCCTTGGAAAATATGCAGTATTTTGGTTTTTTACGTGTTATTTCTTACATCGGTACCACAGGTAATCTTAGGTTTCATTACATACAGTCGGGAGGAACTACTGAATATACGATTAACGTCAACTCATCATCGTTCCTACCAGGAATATGACTTTCCCGAAACGGATCCAGTGTTTTGCCTTCCACCCAATAACATGGATCTGATCCCAGCCGGCGACCCTGTGCGACGCCGAAAAAGGGGAAAACGAGGCGGTCTCGTGGTCAGGCTTCGGAGACGGGCACATCGCGCTCCACTCCCTAGCATACTACTCGCCAATGTCCAGTCTCTTGACAATAAGGTTGATGAAATCCGAGCACGGGTAGCATTCCAGAGAGACATCAGGAATTGCAACGTGCTCTGCTTCACGGAAACATGGCTAACTCAAGGGACGCTAACGGAGTCGGTGCAGCCAGCTGGTTTCTTCATGCATCGCGCCGACAGAAACAAACATCTTTCCGGTAAGAAGAGGGGCGGGGGGGTATGCCTTATGATTAACGAGAAGTGGTGTGATCATCTAACAACACAGGAACTCAAGTCATTCTGTTCACTGATCTAGAACTCCTCACAATCAAATGTTCGATCCTGCATTAGTCTTACCAAGGGATTCTCTTCAATTCATAATCACAGCCCGTATATTTCTCCCCCAAGCAGACACATCGATTGGCCCTGAACGAACTTTATCTGACTCTTTGTAAACTGGAAATGCACACAGCCCTGAGGCTGCATTCATTCGTAGCTGGGATTTTAACAAGGCTAATCTAAAAACAAAACTCCCTAAATTCTATCAGCATATCGATTGTGCATACCAGGGCTGGAAACCAACTAGACCATTGTTTATACTAATTTCCGCGACGCTTATAAGGCCCTCCTCCGCCCCCTTTTCGGAAAAGCTGACCACGACTCCATTTTGTTTGATTCCAGCCTACAAACAGAAACTCAAACAACAAGCGTCCCGCGCTCAGGTCTGTTCAACGTGGTCCGACCAATCTGAATCCACGGCTTCAAGACTGCTTTCGATCACGCGGATTGGAATATGTTCCCGCATCGCGTCCAACAACAATATTGACGAATATGCTGATTCGGTGAGCGAGTCCATTAGGAGTGCATTGACGATGTCGTACCCACAGCAACGATAAAAACATTTCCCAAACCAGAAACCGTGGATTGACGGCAGCATTCGCGTGAAACTGAAGCGCGAACCACTGCTTTTAACCAGGGCAAGGTG
The DNA here is from genome assembly GCF_002910315.2 of Salvelinus sp. IW2-2015. Taxonomy (NCBI): domain Eukaryota; kingdom Metazoa; phylum Chordata; class Actinopteri; order Salmoniformes; family Salmonidae; genus Salvelinus; species Salvelinus sp. IW2-2015. Next base: position 13,207,900 of record NC_036870.1, read on the forward strand.
ACGGAAGCATGACCGAATACAAACAGTGTAGCTATTCTCTCCGCAAGGCAATCAAACAGGCTAATCTCAGTACAGAGACAAAATCGAGTCGCAATTCAACAGCTCAGACACAAGAGGTATTGTGGCAAGGGTCTACAGTCATCACGGATTAAAAAAGAAAAACCAGCCCGTCGCGGACCAGGATGTCTTGCTCCCAGACAGGCTAAAACAACTTTTTTGCCCGCTTTGGAGGACAATACAGTGCCACTGACACGGCCCCCTACAAAACTTGCGGGCTTCTCTTCACTGCAGCCGAGGTTGGTAAAACATTTAAACGTGTTAACCCTCGCAGGCTGCAGGCCCAGACGGCATTCCAGCCGCGTCCTCAGGCATGCGCAGACCAGCTGGCTGGTGTGTTTTACGGACATATTCAATCAATATCCTTATCCAGTCTGCTGTTCCCACATGCTCATCGAGGGCCACCATTGTTCCTGTTCCCAAGAAAGCTAAGGTAACTGAGCTAAACGACTACCGCCCCGTAGCACTCACTTCCGATCATGAAGTGCTTTGAGAGACTAGTCAAGGACCATATCATCTCACCCTACCGGACACCTAGACCCACTCCAATTTGCTTACCGACCCAATAGGTCCACAGAGCGACGCAATCGCCCCACACTGCACATTGCCTACACCACATCTGGACAAGAGGAATACCCATGTGAGAATGCTGTTTCTTCGATTACAGCTCAGCATTTAACACCATAGTACCCTCCACAACCTCGTGATCAAGCTCGAGACCCTGGGTCTCGACCCCCGGCCCTGTGCAACTGGGTCCTGGACTTCCTGACGGGCCGCCCCCAGGTGGTGAGGGTAGGTAACAACATCTCCACCCCGCTGATCCTAACACTGGGGCCCCACAAGGGTGCGTTCTGAGCCCTCTCCTGTACTCCCTGTTCACCACGACTGCGTGGCCATGCACGCCTCCACCTCAATCATCAAGTTTGCGGATGACACTACAGTGGTAGGCTTGATTACCAAAACGACGAGACGGCCTACAGGAGGAGGTGAGGGCCCTCGGGTGTGGTGTCAGGAAAATACCTCACACTCAACGTCAACAAAACAAAGGAGATGATTGTGGACTTCAGGAAACAGCAGAGGGAGCACCCCCTACCACATCGACGGGTGTAGTGGAGAAGGTGGAAAGTTTATAGTTCCTCGGTGTACACATCATCGGACAAACTGAATTGGTCCACCCACACAGACAGCGTTGTGAAGAAGGCGCAGCAGCGCCTCTTCAATCCTCAGAGGCTGAAGAATTCGGCTTGTCACCAAAGCACTCACAAACTTCTACAGATGCACAATCGAGAGCATCTGTCGGGCTGTATCACCGCCTGGTACGGCAACTGCTCGCCACAACCGTAAGGCTCTCCAGAGGGTAGTGAGGTCTGCAGACGCATCACCAGGGGCAAACTACCTGCCCTCCAGGACACCTACACCACCCGATGTCACAGGAAGGCACATAAAGATCATCAAGGACAACAACCACCCAAGCCACTGCCTGTTCACCCCGCTATCATCCAGAAGGCGAGGTCAGTACAGGTGCATCAAAGCAGGGACCGAGAGACTGAAAAACAGCTTCTATCTCAAGGCCATCAGACTGTTAAACAGCCACCACTAACATTAGCGGCCGCTGCCAACATACTGACTCAACTCCAGCCCTTAAAAATGGGAATTGATGGAAATTATGTAAAAATGTACCCACTAGCCACTTTAAACAATGCCACTTAATACAATGTTTACATACCCTACATTACCATCTCATATGTTATATCTGTACTCTATATCTATTACTGCATCTTGCCATCTTTATGTAATACATGTACACTAGCCACTTTAAACTATGCCACTTTATGTTTACATACCCTACAGTACTCATCTCATATGTATATACCGTACTCTATACCATCTACTCATCTGCCATGCCGTTCTGTACCACCACTCATTCAATTATCTTTATGTACATATTCTTTATCCCTTTACACTTGTGTGTGTGTGTAAGGTAGTAGTTGTGGAATTGTTAGGTTAGATTACTGTTGGTTATTACTGTTATTACTGCATTGTCGGAACTAGAAGCACAAGCATTTCGCTACACTCGCATTAACATCTGCTAACCATGTGTATGTGACTAATAAAATTTGATTTGATTTGATTTGATGTTGGGTGATTAGGCCTGGCTCACAGTCGGTGTTCCAATTAGTCCCAAAGGTGTTCAATGGGGTTGAGGTCAGGGCTCTGTGCAGGCCAGTCAAGTTCTTCCACACCGATCTCAACAAACCATTTCTGTATGTTCCTCACTTTGTGCACCATTGGCATTGTGATGCTGAAACAGGAAAGGGTCTTCCCCAAACTGTTGCCACAAAGTTGGAAGCACAGAATCCTCTAAAAGGTCATTGTATGCTGTAGCGTTAAGATTTCCCTTCACTGGAACTAAGGGATATAGCCCGAACCATGAAAACAGCCACGGAACGTTATTCCTCCTCCACCAAACTTTACAGTGGGCACTATGTATTCGGGTAGGTAGCGTTCTCCTGGCATCCGCCAAACCCAGATTCGTCTGTCGAACTGCCAGATGGTAAAGCGCGATTCGTCACTCCAGAGAAAGCTTTACACCCCTCTAGCCAACGCTTGGCATTGTGCATGGTGATCTTAGGCTTGTGTGCGGCTGCAATGCCATGGAAACCCCTTCCGACAAACCGTTCTTGAGCTGATGTTGCTTCCAGAGGCAGTCAATAAGTTACTCGTGGACTTATTTAGGCTTGCCATAACAAAGGGCTTGAATTCTTATTGACTGAAGACATTTCAGCTTTTCATTTTTTATTCATTTGTAACAATTTCTGAAAACAAAACTCCACTTTGACATCATGGGGTATTGTGTGTAGGCCAGTGATAAAAAAACTACATTTAATTTCAATTCAGGCTGTAACACAACAAAATGTAGAAAAAGTTAACGGGGTGTGAATACTTTCTGAAGGCACTGTAGCTACCGATTCCACCGAGAAGAAAAAAGACTACACCCTTAGAATCAGTGGTCGAAGTGTCATGCTTCTGGGGAAAAATAAGAGTTACAAACTCAATCTTTTAATTGCCAAGACGTCGGACAGATACAACAGGTGCAAAATACACATGAGGGAAAGCGTTATGGAAGATGATTGGTTGGTAGATTAAGCCAATGAGTAATGCGCCTGGAGATTCTCCCGGCACTCCCGGAACGCACTTGGCTAACAAAGGCCAAGTTTGATGTGTTGGTCCACCAGACCTTCCGTTCATTTGGGCAGAAGTGTCTGGGAACGCGATGTAATGTGATTAACACGACTTCACTTTAGAGCGTGTACCATCCTTCAGCACAATATGTCACCCTTCATAAAGCACATGTTTATATCGTGTTCGACATAGTGAGTTATGTAGCATTTGACATTGGTGATTATGTCAGACAGTTAGGCCACATTTCTGAACCCTTTATAAAGCATGACATACAGTTGTAGATCATTTGGAACACATTAATGTAGCACTTATGAAGGCATTGTGAAGACTTTATGAAATCTTTATAAGATGCACATAATTTAAAGCAGGACCCAGTTTTGACTTAAATCTGCTTGAAAATCTATGGCAAGACTAGCCATGATCCCCAACACCTTGACAAAGCTTCTTTTTTCATTTTAATATGGGCAAATATTGCATAATACAGGTGTGCAAAGCTCTCATGAGGTTTACCCAAGAAGAACCACAGCAGAAATTGCTGCCAAAAGGTGTTTATAACATGTATTGACTCAGTGGGGTGAATACTTATCTAATCAAGGTACAATATATTAGTGTTTGATTTTTCATTAATCATTAAGAAAATGTAGATTTTTTTCCTTCCACTTTGACACTAGAGTATTTTGTGTAGGTCATTAAAAAAAGACAATTAAATCCATTTGAATCCCACTTTGTAACACAATAAAATGTGAAGAAACCCAAGGAGGATGTAGACTTTCTATAGGCACTGTAAATGAAGGTTGGGTTTGTTTCAATCTTGCCCACATGCCCATAGTTGGCAGCACACAAGTAATCATCAATTTGGAGTGCAGCTGCACTTGATCCGATCGTAATGCCTGAGGTAAATTTGGGCTACTTTGGGTATCCCTATGGGACTAGTTCAGGACCATCGCTAAATTACAGAATGTACATATATTTTAACATTCCAAACGCTCCAAAATGCAATAACTTCAAAACCTCAAACCAAATTCATATACAAATATTGAAAGAGGTTAATGAGACACCCTCATCAAACCACAACCCGAAACAAACTCACGTTTGAATTCAGTCATGGCCGCTCGCATTTCTTAATGAACCAAATCGAAAACGAGGCCAAATCAGAAAGTCCAGTCGCCCTTTAAAACTAGCTAATGACATGTTGCACATCTACCTTTCTACCTTACAGATGTGCTAAGAAGGAGGACAGGTGAGAACAGCAGGCCAGTGGAGCACTTAGAAAAGCAGCAGCCAGGGGCAACTGGTAGGGAAGAGGATGATTTCGGTGACTCAGACACGGGCCCAAAACAAGTTAAGCCAACCCAGCATCCCATTGACTATTTTAGATGGCAAAACTAAATAGACACACCAGACAAGACACAAAGACCGCAAATTAAGAATAGGTGATGGAGAGAGACACCAGACAAGACACAGAGACCCCAACAGAATAATAGGATATGGTGGAGAGAGACACCAGAAGAACAGAACAAGCCATCACAGAAGAGGATAGAGAAAGGGGGAAAGTAACAAACAAGAACCGGAGACAGCAACAGACAAGACACAGAGAAAGTGACAGAACAGGGGCAGATGGAGAGAGGACAGAGGTGGGTTCAGCACACAGTAGACTGTATCACTTCAAGCTGCTCTATATATTCAAATGAGTTGTATTTATTTGCACAAATTATAACAGTTATACTTTTGACTCATCTGTCCATAGGACATTAGTCCAAGAGTCTTGATGATCATCCCGGTGCTTCCAGTTGCTTTTTGGAAAACTTTAGTTTTTGGATGAGATGGGTCCCATTATGTCTGGTGAAAACCAAACACTGCATTCCACAGTAAGAACCTTATACCAACAGTCAAACATGGTGGTGGTAGTGTGATGGTTTGGGGATGTTTTGCTACCTCAGGACCTGAATGACTTGCCTTAATTAGAAGGAACCATGAATTCAGCTCTGTATTAGAGAATTCCACAAGAGAATGTCAGGTCATCCGTCTTTGAGCTGTAGCTGAAGCGCAGCTGGGTCATGCAGCAAGACAATGATCCAAAACACACAATCATGTCTACAGTACATGGAAATTGTTAAAAAGCAACACATTTTAAGTTTTAGAATGGCCTAGTCAAAGTCCAGACCTAATCCCAATTGAGATGCTGTGTTCATACTTGAAAACCCACAAATGTCATTGAGTTAAAGCAGTTCTGCATGCAAGAGTGGGTCAAAATTCCTCCACAGTGATGTGAGAGACTGATCAACAACTACAGGAAGGGTTTGGTAGCAGTCATTGCAGCTAAAGGTGGCACAACCAGTTATTGAGTGTAAGGGGGCAATTACTTTTTCACACAGGGAAATTGGGTGTTGCATAACWTTGTTCATTAAATAAATAAAATAAGTATATCTTTTTGTTGTGTTATTTGTAATCTCAGGTTCCCTTGATCTAATATTAGGTTTTGGTTGAAGATCTGATAACATTCAATATCAAAAATATGCAAAAATTGAGAAAATCAGAAAGGGAGAAAACACTTTTCCGCTGCGCTATTTTAACGTCCAGAGTTCTTATGTGTTTTGCTTGTTTAGTGTTGGTCAGGACGTGAGCTGGGTGGGAATTCTATGTTGTGTGTCTAGTTTGTCTGTTTCTGTGTCCAGCCTAATATGGTTCTCAATCAGAGGCAGCTGTCAATCGTTGTCCCTGATTGAGAATCATATATAGGAGGCTTGTTTTGTGTTGGGATTTTGTGGGTGATTGTTTCCTGTCTCTGTGTTTGTGTTCTGCACCAGATAGGTCTGTCTCGGTTTTCACATTTGTTATTTTGTATAGTGTTCACGTATTCGTCTCTTTGTTTATTAAATATGTTGAACACTAGCCGCGCTGCATTTTGGTCCTCTCCTTCACCAATGGAAGAAAACCGTTACAGCTATTTCAGTGAATCTGTCCCAATACATTTGGTCCCAACAGGTGCTGTAATTTCTAAACGGTTCACCCGATATGGATGCAAATGCTAATTAAAGCTGACAGTCTGCACTTTAACCTCATAGCCATTGTATCGTTTCAAATCCAAAGGGCTAGAGTACAGAGCCAAAAAATAATAAAACATGTGTCCAATACTTTTGGAGCTCACTGTATTCACTTTTTGCTTTTCAATTACAGAGTCAAATGGGACAAGATGTGAAAAACACTCTAAAGACTGGCACAAATGTAAATGTTGACTTTAAACCAACATCTTGTAATTAACAGGTACTCTAGATAGTAGCATCACTGCACAGTAGACTGACAAGCTAAAGATGATAATGAAGCTAAACTATATACAACCATGATCATTTTATCTCACAACAATCAGAGGGGTCAGTAGGGGTGATAGCTTCCTCCTCGAGCAGAGCACTCTGGGCATGGAATACAGAACCTCTCCCTTACATTGGTAAAAGTTTCACTTCCATATTCCAAATACCACCTCCATGGGAGTTTCACTTCTCTTCTTTTTCTCTACTATGAGCAATGCAGCAGAACTTTCATTTCCTTATGGTAAAATCCTGCTTCAGCTCTGTTCAGCTTTAAGTGATGGTTTAAAGGTAAGGGCAATCTGGAATTGGTACATCCATTTTTTTWAAACTTTTAAATGAATTATATATAGCCAACCAACATTAACATGTGCACATCTCACTCAAGCCAGACTGCCTATGAATACGGCAAATAATAAAGCAAATAATGAAAATATGTATGRAAAACAACAAAAGTGTTATTGAGGAACCAAGCACAGTAAAGATGCAAAAGTGAATGACGATTAACATAATAGAAACCATGACAAAAGGAGGACAGAGTCAGTAGTGGTGACAGCTTCTTCCATAGAGAACTTATTAAAGGGGCTATGTCATAAACCCTCAAAGTTCCAGAATGGGGTGAAAAAGGCAGCAATATTGGTCATGTATAAATCCAAACCAGATCTTCAGTTTCTTGGCAATTTCTCGCATGGACTAGCCTTCATTTCTCAGAACAAGAATAGACTGACGAGTTTCAGAAGAAAGTCTTTGTTTCTGGCCATTTTGAGCCTGTAATCGAACCCACAAATGCTGATGCTCCAGATACTTAACTAGTCTAAAGAAAGACAGTTTATCCTTGTCATATTAAGATAAATAATGAAGATACATTATAGATAAAATGTATAGGTGCTCATCGGCCATAAACATTACACAACAAGTTGGAAATCGCAAATTCAACATTGAGTTGTTTGGAAGGAAACGTTGACAGTGGCTAACCGCAAGCATTGCAACTGGGAAGTCGGGAATAAACGCYCTCAGACTGAGTATTGTTTTGAACTGTCATCCAACTCGGAATTGTAAATCTTTCTTTGATGTCAAAATTTGCCAAAGAAGGACCGCCGTGCACAACAAGGTGAGTCCAAAAATTGATTATATCCTGCTGCATAAATGATGTAATATGCCAGGGAGATATGGTCAGCCATATCAGCTATGTTTTTTAAAAAGACACTAAACAAGCTTGAATTAATTGTTTCGCTGCCAGACAAGGCTCCGCTGATAGCCAGGTGTAGCGGTGGTAAGGATTCACTCCATGGTGCTGGAAAGAAAGCTCTGCTGTTGGGACAGCTTTATGTAGGCCCTAACAGTTTGTGGGCACCGCTTGTCGCCGTTATAGTGCAATTAATGTATTGTTTAGTGTTGTGTTGTGGCTTTGCTGGCATGCACCTAAAATTATATTTTGCCCCACCAAAATATATTTTGCCCCACCAAGATGTACATGCTAAAATCACCACTGAAAGTAAGACCCCCCCAAAAATTCTGCCTTATTAGCCACCAAATCTCTGCCAATGATTCACTCATTCGCTGACAACCTGTGATCAAACATGATCTAACTTAAAGCATACGTCTACTAAACCTCAAGCGAGAGAGACCATTTCAATCTATTTTATTCTAAACTTGTTATAATTGTTCAATTTGATTGTTTGTTAAAATAATACAACTCAGCCCTAAGGGCAAGCCTGCCTTCCTCCCTCCACTCTTTAGGCTTTTATGTTCCCACAAGGATTACGACGAGGGCTCATTAATCTAAATCTGATGGCCAACCAAATGAAATAAATCAAGAGTTCCCCTAAATACAACAATATTTGTGTTGGGGGGGTGGGGATAATTAACGAGCGCAGCTGCACTAATTAAAAGCCTTCTGAGTTCCATTAATCTTGGCTGTTAGTGGGATTGTTTCTCTAAAATGTCCAGCCACACCTTTTTCTCGTGAAGCCCGTTGTCCTTGGATTTATTTTTCAGTTGATTTTGGAACGCGTCTTTGGTTTTCGATCATRGTGAAGAAACGTGAAGGCACAATTGCTATTGGACAGCCATTTCTTTTACTTTTGTGACCATGTTGATAAGGTGCGGCTGCCAATGAGGGAAGTTAAACAAACAATGCTCTTGTTACAGTATCTTGGGACCTCACTGCTCGTTCAGTGAAATGAGGCACATTCTTTTCACAAAAGAGGAAAGCATTGGTTCTCTTTTGTAATCAGCCTGGTCCAAGCTCTTCTCTGTCCTGGCACCCGCATGGTGGAACCAGCTTCCCCCTGAAGTTAGATCAGCAGAGTCTCTGCCCATCTTCCAAAAACATCTGAAACCATACCTCTTCAAACAGTATCTTAAATAATTCTCCTCTCCATCTCAATCTTCAGAAAACTGAAAAGCATGTCAACATGACAGGTATTTCGGCCTATTTTCCACAGTGATATATAAATAGCTGTGTCATTGTTCAGAATTGTAGTTATGGGCATATGGCTTCATAATTTGCAGGGCTGCAATTTGGAAACCCAGGCCAAAAATGTAGCTTATGGAAACCTGTGTGTACTGACAGTAGCGCCGAACCTACTGAGTTGATTTATTGTAGAATGTTTTAATTACATGCACAGACTTAACTGTATTTTTTTAACAATTTGTAGAGTTAAATATTTGCCACTATCCGTAACCACTGTCAGTTATACCCACAGAGTGCCTTCGGAAAGTATTCAGAACCCTGGACTTTTTCCACGTTGTGTTACAATACAGCCTTATTCTAAAATGGATGTAAAAAATATATATCCTTAGCAATCTACACAAAAACCCCATAATGAAAATAATTGTTTGCAAATGTATAAAAAAAAAATAATACCTTATTTAACTAAGTATTCAGAGCCTTTGCTATGAGACTCAAAATTGAGCTCAGGTGCATCTTGTTTCCATTGATCATCCTTAAAATGTTTCTACAACTTGATTGGAGTCCACCTGTGGTAAATTCAATTGATTGGACATGATTTGGAAAGGCACACACCTGTCTATATAAGGTCCCACAGTTGACAGTGCATGTCAGAGCAAAAACCAAGCCATGAGGTCGAAGGAATTGTCCGTAGAGCTCAGAGACAGGATTGTGTCGAGGCATAGATCTGAGGAAAGGTACCAAAACATTTCTGCAGCATTGAAGGTCCCCAAGAACACAGCGGCCTCCATCATTCTTAAATGGAAGGAGTTTGGAACCACCAAACTCTTACTAGAACTGGCCGCCCGGCCAAGCTGACCAATCGAGGAGAAGGGCCTTGGTCAGGAGAGCTCTAGAAGCTCAAAGAGCTCTAGAATTCTTCTTTGGAGATGGGAGAACCTTCCAGAAGGACAACCATCTCTGCAGCACTCTACCAATTAGGCATTTATGGTAGAGTGGCCAGACAGAAGCCACTCCTCAATAAAAGGCATATGACAGGCCGCTTGGAGTGACAGGCTGCTTGGACCCTAAGCACACAGCCAAGACAACGCTGGAGTGGCTTCGGGACAAGTCTCTGAATGTCCTTGAGTGGCTCAGCCAGAGCCCGGACTTGAACCCGATCGAACATCTCTGGAGAGACCTGAAAATAGCTGTGTAGCAATGCTTCCCATCCAGTCTGACAGAGCTTGAGATGATCTGCAAAGAAGAATGGGAGAAACTCCAAAATACAGGTGTGCCAAGCTTGTAGCGTCATACCCAAGAAGACTCAATGCTGTAGTCACTGTCGAAGGTGTTTCAACAAAGTACTGAGTAAAGGGTCTATGCTGTTGCTACTCTGTTATTGTCTATGCATAGTCACCCTTCTTAAGGCTAGGCGTCCTGCTAGTGGGACAACTTCCGGTGAAACTGGAGGGCGTGCAATTCAAACAAATAATCATAAAAATGATGGATATTAAACATTTATGTACATACAAGTGTCTTATATTGGTTAAAAGCTTAAATTCTTGATAATCTAACTGCAATGTCCGATTTACAGTAGGCTTTACAGCGAAAGCATGCCATGTGATTGTTTGAGGACGGCGCCCCACGTCAAAATATTTTTCCACCAGCACAGGTTTCATAAATTCACAAATAGCGATTAAATATTCACTTACTTTCTGAAAATCTTCCTCTGATGTGTCATCCAAAGGGTCTCAGCTACAACATGTAGTGTTGTTTTGTTAGATAAAATCCTTCTTTATATCCCAAAAAGTCAGTTTAGTTGGTGCCATCGATTTGAGTAATCCACTCYTTCAACATGCAGAGCAAGGAATCCAAAAAGCTAACGCTAAACCTTGTTAAAACAAGTCAAAATACGTTTCTACTCAATCATAAGATACCCTACAATTTAAATAAACTATAATATTTCATACGGAAAGAAGTATGTTCAATAGGAAAACGATATTAGCAGGTGCGTGTCCTCTTCATRGTGCATGCATACACTGATTTCCAAGTCTGTGTTTTTGTATCAAAACTCATTTTTCTTCCTCGTTTGGGAAGAAACAAGCCTGAAACCTTGAACAAAGACTACCGACATCCAGTGGAAGCCATAGGAATTGCATACTGGGAACTAGATTACATTTGTTACCTATACGTTCCATTGGAAGAGCATGGGCTCTCAAAAAAAAAACATTTCCGGTTGGTTTTTCTTTGGATTTTCTCCTACCATATCTATTGTTATAGTCTCCTACATTATTTTAACATTTCTACAAACGTCAGAATGTTTTCTTTCCAATGGTACCAATTATATGCATATCCGGGCTTCAGGGCCTGAGCAACAGGCAAATTACTTTGGGCACGTCAGTCAGGCGGAAATTGAGAAAAATAGACCCTATCCTAACTATACCTACATGTGCAGTTTTCCTCTACCTCAACACCGGTGACCCCGCACATTGACTCTGTACCGGTACCCCCTGTATATAGTCCCGCTATTGTTATTTACTGCTGCTCTCTAATTATTTGTTATTCTTATCTCTTACCTTTTTTAGGTATTTTCTTAAAAATGCATTGTTGGTTAAGGGCTTGTAAGGAAGCATTTCACTGTACCTGTTGTATTCGGCGCATGTGACAAATAAAATTTGATTTGATATTTATTTTTTTATTAACATTTCTAAATAACTGTTTTGGTTTTGTCATTATGGGGTATTGTGTGTAGATTGATGAGGGAGAAAAAACGATTTAATCAATAAAATTGTATCCATTTTAGAATAAGATGTAATGTAACAAAATGCGGAAAAAGTCAAGGTGTCTGAATACTTTCCGAAGGCACTGTACAGTTTAAACCTGGAGCCTGGCGCACTGTTCACAAAACTGGATTATGAGGGTAGATTTATAGGACTACTATTCAACCCATATTGTAAACTTTTCTCACCTTCCAATATTTCATGGATTGAACATTTGAATATGGCAACTTTCAGAATAAATCAAACCACTATTTTTTATTGACCAATATTTTTTTGTGTGTAAAGGCTCTCAAACTGTATTTACATGGCTTTCTTTAATTGATTCCTAATATTCTGAACTGCTCACATATTCTAGTGAGTCTGTCCCCAAAAAATCTAATTGAAGGTACACCAAATTTAAAGAGATGGCTTTAGATAAATGTACTGAAAACCCTATTGAATGAAAACTCCCAGAGAAAGTCTGTTAGCCAGCAAGTGGGAGGGTTTGCAGTGGTTGAATTAAATGTATTCAGCATGCGCAAGGGAACCACGCCTTCAAAGCCCTTTACGCACCTGCATAAAGTAAGTCTGATTACCAACTACTGAGAAGTGCGTAGGAAAGGCGTACGTAGGAATGGTGTAATTTTCCTAAGTCTGAATTGGGCCTTGAAAGAATAGAGCAGAATATCTCTATCATTATGTCAATGGCCAAATAGCATCATTACTTATGGGAGGAGATAGTTGGTCTACCCTCAAACTCTTGTCTTAAGAAGCCAAAGTCAAGCATTACAAGTAAACAAATGCACAAAATAATGCCAGTGTTCTTCAATAATAACTAGCAAATGTTAAGCAATGATAAATGCACATTATGCTAACAACAAAACAATATTTGTGTTCAGCCCTTATGAAAGACCTAGCATGTCCAAATGACTGCTAACTCCAGCTACTGTACCGTGGCTAATCTCCAAAGCCTGGTAAAGAGCTCGTTCTTGTTTATTTAATAAAAATATACTAATTCTCGACGGCTTGCTAAAACGCTCAAATTAAGTCATGCAAAGATGGATTGGCAGCGTTCGTCACGGTAATAAATGTTAATCCACAAGTTTTAGCAGCTCTGCTATGGCTCGTAAATACCATCAAAATATAAACAGCAATCTGGGAGGCGACTAGGTGCATTAGCCAAAGACTTGGCAATAAAAGAGGGAAGGGAAAGAGAGAGAAAAAAGAGAGAGGGAAGCATATGGCGCAAGACTGTCAAACTGGTTTTATGAAAAAGCCTGGAAGGTTTATTGAATTTATCAGTACCTGAGGTACTAGCGCACTTKATTTTAACATAGTTAGCCTATAAATCGAACCAGTTAGCACAATGATAAATGTAGTTTTGGATTAGGCCGCTAACACAAATATGATGGTGCTGCAGTTGAGAAATGTGAGTTGAGAGAGAGAATAAAGTTAATGTGAAGGTTTGAACTGATATAGATTTAAAGTATAACAATATCTTCTAATGTGGAGATTTTGAGTAAATGTGTGTAATGTGTGTAATTTCAATAAACTACACCACACCACATACACACAAACACGGAAAAACAAATGTCAAATCGTACACGTTTCACACGTGTCTGTAGACACACACACAGCCTGGTGTTGTTTTGCACAGGTCAATCCTCGGTGTAACTGATGGCTGGCAACATGCTCCGGGTCACCGACTCTGCGGTAGCTACAGTGTAATAGCCACAAGTGACCCTCAGCCGCCCAGGTGTGCAGTGTCAAAGACTGCTGTTTCCCGGCCAGGATTGATGCTCTCATCAAGCTGTCACCACGGCAATGAGGGCGCCAGGGCGGGCTACATGCAGAGAGTGTGTGTGTGTGGGCTGCACTTGCTTAGTGTTGTCCCAAATTGGGCCTGACAGCTTGAATAGAGAGAAGGAATTTTCCCCTAAGTAATGTAGGACGCAAGAGCCACCCAACCTTCAGAGGGTTCTCCCGACTATGGTGTATTTTAATCTTAGTTCACTTCCCATGACACAGGAAGCAAACTTGTACAGGTTGTCTTCTATGCACTAGTGAACATAGTTTTATTCAAATTGAAATTCTGAAATGACAAAAAGATAGCCACATAAGGCTCTGGTGAAACTATATAGGAATAAAGGTGTCATTTGGGATGTAGCTGTCTCTGTTAGGCTTACTCTCTCCTTCCCTTTCTCCATTATTCAGGATATGCTTTCTGTACTACATCAAATCCAGGGAGTAATCACATGGGTTAGACCCATTAAAACGTAATGCGGCTAATGTTCGCGTAATCAAAGTTTTATGGCCGGCAATAGCTTTAAACTAACAATTTGTAATTATCATTTCATTTTCGATGTGATATTAGCGCAATCTCTCATTCCAACAAATGCTTATCTCTAAAATATTTAGAGGATAGAAACCCGAACGATAATGACACTCCTGGGTATGTGTTGGAAAGGTGGAGGCATTGGGCAATAAATGTATAGAGAGAGAGAGGTGGGGAGATCTGGAGTGGAAAGGAAATATACACAAAACATTAGGAACACCTGCTCTTTCCATGACATAGACGGACCAAGTGAAAGCTATGATCCCTTACTGWTGTCTCCTGTTATATCCACTTCAATCAATCCGTATAGATGAAGGAGAGGAGACAGGTTAAAAAATGATTTTAAAGCCTTGAGACAATGTGTGGCATTCAGAGGGCGAATGGAAAGGACACAACATGTAAGTGCCTTTGAATGGGGTATTGTAGTAGGTGCCAGGCGCACCGGTTTGAGTGTGTCAAGAACTGCAACGCTGCTGGGTTTTTTGCGCTCAACCGTTTCCCGTGTGAGTCAAAGTTCCACCACCCAAAGGACATCAGAGGTCCACTTCTTTTGGCAAAAAATAAGAAACTGCGGTTGGAGTGGGCTAAGGAACGGAAATGATGGGAAGACTYGGGTATGGAGAAAACCACATGAGTACACGCATCCATCATGCCGCTTGTCAACATTACAGGCTGCTGGTGTGATGGAGTGGGGTGTGTTTTCATGGCACACATCGGGCCCCTTGAGAGTAGAGCAGTAGAGCAGCGTTTGCATGCCACATGATATCTGAACATCATTCCCAATCAGGTGCATCCCTTCATGGCAGCAGTGTATCCATCTGCAAATGTATTTTATTAGCAGGAAAATACCCCATGCCACAAGGCTAGGATTGTCCAGTAATGGTTCCACGAACATGACAGTGAATTCAGCTTACTGCAGTGGCCTGCCCAGTCACCAGATCTAAACCCAGTTGAGCATCTGTGGAATGAGAGGGAACGAGCTATTTTGGAATAGAGATCCACTACCAGCCAACTTGACACAACAGTGGGAAGCATTGGGACGGCATCCCTGTGGAACACTTTCAGCACCTTGTAGAGTCCATGCCCCGACGAATTGAAGCTGTTCTGACGGCAACAGGAGGTGCAACTCAATTAGGAAAGTGTCCCTAATGTTTTGTACAGTCATTGCCCTAATTACAATTGATCCATACCTGTAAGTACAATAGTCATCCCAATTGCTGCAATTGTCACTTCTCCACTTCTCAACTAACTGCTTCAAGTCTATACGACTGATATGAGGAAGCAGAGAAAGAATTCATGTTACTTCACATGAAGAAACACACACCATATCATGTTATTGTTCCTCTACCTTTTAATTGCTATGACTGAACTCTTTTAGCCGGTATTTATTTTGCTGGAACCAGTCTACACCATCTCTCCACCACCCACACGTTTGGCGTTTGAGGAGTGTATTAGTTCAAAAGGCTTATTATTTTAATGTGAAAATGGAACTAATGGTGTGCGGGGGGCCTTTCAGCACAATTATTTGATAAAACAAGGCCCTAGTCAAGTCTTGTGTTATTATTTGGTCGCTTTTTGAAAAACTTCTCTAATTGCCCCAATTATGTTCAATTATGACAAGGCCTGTGCTGTCAATCAACAAAGCACAATTTTCCACATTGTGCCGTTAAAACCACAGTCTGGAGTCTGGTGTCTCGGCCCAACAGCAGCCTCGTCTCTTGGTTTAGAACAGAACAAGCTATGTCGTTGGGAAATGTAACCACTGTAAAATTGGGACATACATATATTAATTATATTCGTAGAGTATCATCTAAATGAACATTGAACAGAAGGGACATCTTCCAGACTGTAGCGTTAACCCTTCCCTTACGTTAACCCTTCCCCTATTTTATGTACTTTTTCCACCATGACCCGTCATCTACTTTTATAAGTATGGGTCTCAAACTTGTAAAACACCTAATTAAAAATAAATAAATAAAATAAGAACCGGTACCGGAATAGTGACGTCCATGATGTTCAGGGTCAATTTGACACTCAATCTGACCCCCACAATTTGACCTGGACATTGGTCTATATAACTTTGAACAGTTTGTCCTAGAAACAAGCTGCAACCATGCTGATTACATAGATATACAGTGGGGAGAACAAGTATTCTATAGCACAGCCGATTTGCAGGTTTTCCTACTTACAAAGCATGTAGAGGTCTGTCATTTTTATCATAGGTACACTTCAATGTGAGATACAGAATCTAAAACAAATCCAGAAAATCACATTGTATAATTTTTAAGTATTTAATTTGCATTTTATTGCATGACATAAGTATTTGATACATCAGAAAGCAGAACTTAATATTTGGTACAGAAACCTTTGTTTGCAATTACAGAGTTCATACGTTTCTGTAGTTCTTGACCAGGTTTGCACACACTGCAGCAGGGATTTTGGCCCACTCCTCCATACAAACCTTCTCCAGATCCTTCAGGTTTCGGGGCTGTCGCTGGGCAATACGGATTTCAGCTCCCTCCAAAGATTTTTCTATTGGGTTCAGGTCTGGAGACTGTCTAGGCCACTCCAGGACCTTGAAATGCTTCTTACGGAGCCACTCCTTAGTTGCCTGGCTGTGTGTTTCGGGTCGTTGTCATGCTGGAAGACCCAGCCACGACCCATCTTCAATGCTCTTACTGAGGGAAGGAGGTTGTTGGCCAAGATCTCGCGATACATGGCCAAATCCATCCTTCCCTCAATACAGTGCAGTCGTCCTGTCCCCTTTGCAGAAAAGCATCCCCAAAGAATGATGTTTCCACCTCCATGCTTCACGGTTGGGATGGTGTTCTTGGGGTTGTACTCATCCTTCTTCTTCCTCCAAACACGGCGAGTGGAGTTAGACCAAAAGCTCTATTTTTGTCTCATCAGACCACATGCCCTTCTCCCATTCCTCCTCTGGATCATCCAGATGGTCATTGGCAAACTTCAGACGGGCCTGGACATGCACTGGCTTGAGCAGGGGACTTTGCGTGCCCTGCAGGATTTTAATCCATGACGGCGTGGTGTGTTACTAATGGTTTTCTTTGAGATTGTGGTCCGGCTCTCTTCAGGTCATTGACCAGGTCCTGCCGTGTAGTTCTGGGCTGATCCCTCACCTTCCTCATGATCATTGATGCCCACGAGGTGAGATCTTGCATGGAGCCCCAGACCGAGGGTGATTGACCGTCATCTTGAACGTCTTCCATTTTCTAATAATTCCGCCAACAGTTGTTGCCTTCTCACCAAGCTGTTTTTCTATTGTCCTGTAGCCCATCCCAGCCTTGTGCAGGTCTACAATTTTATCCTGATGTCCTTACACAGCTCTCTGGTCTTGGCCATTGTGGAGAGGTTGGAGTCTGTTTGATTGAGTGTGTGGACAGGTGTCTTTTATACAGGTAACGAGTTCAAACAGGTGGAGTTAATACAGGTAATGAGTGGAGAACAGGAGGGCTTCTCAAAGAAAAACTAACAGGTCTGTGAGAGCCGGAATTCTTACTGGTTGGTAGGTGATCAAATACTTATGTCATGCAATAAAATGCAAATTAATTACTTAAAAATCATACAATGTGATTTTCTGGATTTTTGTTTTAGATTCCATCTCTCACAGTTGAAGTGTACCTATGATAAAAAGTACAGACCTCTACATGCTTTGTAAGTAGGAAAACCTGCAAAATTGACAGTGTATCAAATACTTGTTCTCCCCACTGTATATGATGTGCCTATGATGCTCAGAGGCTGAGCAACACTGATCAGTAAATTTTTTGTCTATTTGACCTTGACCTTTGACCTTGACAGTGAAGATCTATCCATGATGATCACAAGGATATTAGTATAATTTCCCTGTGATGTTCAGAGGCCGAGGGACAGTGATCTGAAGTTTGGCAAAAGAATTGCTACAAATTTCATTAAATGTCCTAATTTGACTGATTTCCGACTTTGGTAGAGTAATTAAACATTTGGCTCTACATTTTGAACAGTTGGGTCTATCAACAACTCAGGGGGAAAAAAAGCATATGAAAGAGGACTTTTTCAGCTACTGGAAAATACATTTTGGGAGGTAAACATTTGGGAGGTGAAAATCACATTTATGATATTGATGTATTTGTTTTACCTGCAGTACTTACTGTATGGGTCATATTAGACCGACTCGAATAAAAAGGAAGGGTTAAACAGCAACGTGAGTTAACACCCCACTTTTCTTTACAGGGCCCATAATTCCCGGCTGGAGGGTGACAGAGCTTGCAAATACAATGATGAACCAGATGTGTATAGACAGAAAGGGGACTCGCTGTTTGAGTTCCCATCATTCCTGATGGCAGGTCTGTCACTGMCCCACGTTGTATTGTTCCCCTTTTTCCATTTGCCAAAACTTGTGCTAGGTCAGCTTCGACACACACTCGCTGCCACCGAGAATTTTGGCAACCCTGGTGTTGCACGCTAGCAAAACAGCTGTTGTTTCAACGTGGCCAGCCAAAACCGTTCTGTCACTATGAATTATGGAAATGTGAAAGTGTCACCCCGCCAATCTGACACCATCTCCTGCTTGGCCCCAACTTTTGCAGCCAAGTGTATGTACATACGCTCCCACTAACGCGCAAACACACACAAACGTATACACACATACACACACCAGTGGAAGCTGCTGAGGGGAGGACGGCTCACAATAATGGCTGGAACGGAGTAAATGGAACGGCATGGAAACCATGCGTTTGATGTATTTGATACCATTCCGCTCCAGCCATTACCACAAACAATGTTTCCTTACATTTTTTTGTGTTAACTAAAGGGGAAAACTGTAGAAAGTTGAGTGAAGCACAGATTAGAGGGAACATTGACCACGAGCCCGTCCTCCCCAATTAAGGTACCTCCAACCTCCTGTGACACATACATACACATTCCAACCCCCGATATCATTCTCTCGCTTTCCCTTCTCTTAACAAACATGTCCAGTGTTCTAAAAATACCAGGTGAATAAAAAAGGGAGTGGAATTTATGATAAAGAGAGCCTCTCTGACATAGCCCGGCACTGCCATCTATCTCCTTCCTCTCCCTCCCTCTCTCTTTCTCGCTTTCTTCTCMCCATCTCTCTTTCACCTGAGAGCTAGCGTATGTCTCCAATCACTCCCCCCCACCTCCAACCATACTCTCTATCTTTTTACCCTCCCTCTTTATCCATCCCTCCCTCTTCTTTTCCCCAGTCACTCCTTCATCTCGCCCAGTTTGACTCTCTCCCGACTGGTGCAGTTATCAATCACGAGAGCCGGGCCTTGTCAGAGAGAGAGAGAGCGAGAGTCGACTGAAACAGAGGCAGCTAGCGTCACGCTTCCTCTTCTCTATTTCCATTTTCCCTTTAACAGCTCGCCGAATTTGTTCCAGTTAATAAGACCTCCCCAATGCCCCCCCCCTTCTCTAATTAGGCACTTGCAGCATGTAGGGAAATATGATACTTAATTAATGATGAGATAAACTCCCTCTCACGGCCCCTGTCAGAGAACGCTGACACCATGTTCCTCTCTGTTGAAATAGAATTAATGTTCCAAAGGACATGTCATTTAAAAAAATACATATTCTGTGGTAGATATTGGAAAAAACTTCAGATGGACTGTTTTGAAGTCAGTAAATCTTCATTTTATGTAACATGTAGCTATGTAGAAGTAACGTTCCAAAAGACACAGAGAACGATGGCAGTCCTGTTCATGATGTCTTGCAACAGAAAACTATTTGCACTGGAAAAAGAACATGTGCAGGTAGTTTCTTATGTTTGTTGCCAAATGAACACAACCCAGGTATGTCCCATGAGGGGGACCTTGACGATGGATGTAGCTCATTCCAAGCCCAGCTTATCTCAGTCTTTTAGTAAGTAGCTATTTGATGGTCCTGAGATTGTCCATCAAAGACAGAGACCCTACAGACACATTAGACACACACAAGCACATAGAGTGCATTGGAAAGTATTCAGACCCCTTGACTTTTTCCACATTGTTACATTACAGCCCTATTCTCAAGTGGATTAAATCATGTTTTTCCCTCATCAATCTACACACAATAACGCATAAAGACAAACCAAAAACAGTTTTTTTGAGAGAAAAAAAACGTTTACAGCCTCGAGTCTTCTTGGGTATGACGCTACAAGCTTGGCACACCTGTATTTAGTGAGTTTCTCCCATTCTTCTCTGCAGATCCTCTCAAACTCTGTCAGGTTGGATGGGGAGCGTTGCTGCACAGCTATTTTCAGGTCTCTCCAGAGATGTTTGATCGGGTTCAAGTCCGGGCTCTGGATGGCCACTCAAGGACATTCCCCTACTCAGATGTTCATGTGCCATTGCGAGTGACTCATTGCGAGGTTACAGAACAGGACTGCGGGTAGCTGAGCGAAAATGTAGGAAAACTAAATTTCCAGAAAACATTCTTTCACTCCCTGCTCTCTACCTTCTCTTCCTATGTATCTGCAGCTAAAGCCACTTTCTATCACTCCAAATTTCAAGCTTCTGCCTCTAACCCTAGGAAATTCTTTCCCACCTTCTCCTATCGCCTTAAAACCTTTTCTCAATACAGGGGGTGCTGTTTCCACTTTGGAAAATATCGTCTCCAAATTAAACTGCCTCATACTCAATTTTTGCTCGTACAATATGCATATTATTATTACTATTGGATAGAAAACAATATCTAGTTTCTAAAACCGTTTGAATTATGTCTGTGGGTGAACCAGAACTCTTTCTACAGCGAAAATCATGACAGGACATGCGAAGGTCTGAAAACTAGGCTCTGA
>NC_036870.1:13235565-13255794 GCF_002910315.2 Salvelinus sp. IW2-2015
TCAGTAGCTATCACTATTCGACTAAATAAAGATATATATAGCCACTAACCAAGAAACAACTTCATAAGATGACAGTCTGATAACATATTTATGGTATAAAACTGGTGGAGTAAAAAAAGTGGTGTCTTTTGCTAACGTGGTTAGCTAATAGATTTACATATTGTGTCTTTCCTGTAAAACATTTTAAAAATCAGAAATGATGGCTGGATTCACAAGATCTGTATCTTTCATCTGGTGTCTTGGACTTGTGATTTAATGATATTTAGATGCTAGTATTTACTTGTGACGCTATGCTAGGCTATGCTAGTCAGCTTTTTTACTGTGGGGGGTGTTCCCGGATCCGGGATGAGTACCAAGTAAAAGTTAATCCCCCCTCCTCTCTGCGTACGACTTTGTCTGCCACTTTGAAAAGAAGGTTGACAACATTCGCCCCTCATTCACTCAGGACAACTTTGTCTGCCACTTTGAAAAGAAGGTTGACAACATTTTCCCCTCATGCACTCAGGACAACTTTGTCTGCCACTTTGAAAAGAAGGTTGACAACATTTGCCCCTCATGCACTCAGGACAACTTTGTCTGCCACTTTGAAAATACATTTAACTTCTTATGGCTGGGGGCAGTATTGAGTAGCTTGGATGAATAAGGTGTCCAGAGGTYCCCAGAGTAAACTGCCTGCTCCTCAGTCCCAGTTGCTAATATATGCATATTATTAGTATATTTGGACAGAAAACACTCTGAAGTTTCTAAAACCGTTTGAATGATGTCTGTGTGTATAACAGAACTCATATGGCAGGCAAAAATCTGAGAAAATATTCAACCAGGAAGTGGGAAATCTGAGGTTGGTCGATTTTCAACTCAGCCCCTATTGAAGATACAGTGGGATATTGGTCATGTTGCACTTCCTAATGCTTCCACTAGATGTCAACCGTCTTTAGAAACTTGTTTGAGGCTTCTACTGTAAAGGGGGGCTGAATGAGAGGGGGTTGAGTCAGAGGTCTGGCAGAGTGCCAGGAGCTGGTCACGCACATTCACATGAGGTAGCTCCCGTTCCATTWGCTTTTTCTGAAGACAACGGAATTCTCCGGTTGGAACATCATTGAAGATTTATGTTAAAAACATCCTAAAGATTGATTCTATACATCGTTTGACATGTTTCTACGGACTGTGATGGAACTTTTTGACATTTCGTCTGCAACTAGTGAATGCGCTTCGTGAGCTGTGATTTGTTTACCAACCGCGCTAACAAAAGTAGCTATTTGGACATAAATGATGGACATTATCGAACAAATCAAACATTTATTGTGGAACTGGGATTCCTGGGAGTGCATTCTGATGAAGATCATCAAAGGTAAGTGAATATTTATAATGTTATTTCTGACTTCTGTTGACTGCACAATATGGCGGATATCTTTTTGTCTTGATTGGGCTCTGAGCGCCGACCTCAGATTATTGCATGGTTTGCTTTTTCCATAAAGCTTTTTTGAAATCTGACACAGCGGTTGCATTAAGGAGAGGTGGATCTAAAATTCCATGTATAACACTTGTATCTTTGATCAACGTTTATTATGAGTATTTCTGGAAATTGATGTGGCTCTCTGCAAAATCACCGGATGATTTTGGAACTACTGAACATAACGTGCCAATGTATACTGAGATTTTTTGATATAAATATGAACTTTACCGAACAAAACATACATGAAGTCCTATGAGTGTCATCTGATTGTCACGGTTGTCGGATGAAGAAGGATCGGACCAAAGCGCAGCGTGGTAAGTGTTCATGCTTTTTATTACAACTGAACACTAATAACAAAAATAACAAAGCGAATGAACGAAAACCGAAACAGTCCTGTCAGGTGCAGAAACACAAACCAGAAAATAACTACCCACAAAGCATCGGTGGGGAAAAGCTACCTAAGTATGGTTCCCAATCAGAGACAACGATAGACAGCTGTCCCTGATTGAGAACCATACCTGGCCAAAACATAGAAATAGAAAATCATAGAAACACAAACATAGAATGCCCACCCCAACTCACGCCCTGACCAAACCAAAATAGAGACATAAAAAGGATCTCTGAGGTCAGGGCGTGACACTGATGAAGATCATCAAAGGTTAGTGATTCATTTTATCTCTATTTCTGCTTTTTGTGACTCCTGTCTTTGNCAGAAAATAACTACCCACAAAGCATCGGTGGGGAAAAGCTACCTAAGTATGGTTCCCAATCAGAGACAACGATAGACAGCTGTCCCTGATTGAGAACCATACCTGGCCAAAACATAGAAATAGAAAATCATAGAAACACAAACATAGAATGCCCACCCCAACTCACGCCCTGACCAAACCAAAATAGAGACATAAAAAGGATCTCTGAGGTCAGGGCGTGACACTGATGAAGATCATCAAAGGTTAGTGATTCATTTTATCTCTATTTCTGCTTTTTGTGACTCCTGTCTTTGGCTGTAAAAATGGCTGTGTTTTTCTTTGATTTGGCAGTGACCTAACATAATCGTTTGTGGTGCTTTCGCTGTAAAGCCTTTTTGAAACTGGACACTGTGGTGGGATTAACAACAAGATTACCTTTAAAATGGTATAAGATACTTGTATGTTTGAGGAATTTCTATTATGAGATTTCTGTTGTTTGAATTTGGCGTCCTGCACTTTCACTGGCTGTTGTCATATCGATCCGCAGCCATAAGAAGTTAACGGGGGCCTCCCAGGTGGCGCAGTGGTCTAAGGCACTGCATCGCAGTGCTAGCTGTGCCACCAGAGATTCTGGGTTTGAGTCCAGGCTCTGTCGCAGCCGGCCGCAACCGGGAGGCCCATGGGGAGGCGCACAATTGGCCCAGCGTCGTCCGGGTTAGGGAGGGTTTGGCCGGCAGGGATATCCTTGTCTCATCGCGCACTAGTGACTCTTGTGGCGGGCCGGGCGCAGTGCACGCTGACCAGGTCGCCAGGTGTACAGTGTTTCCTCTGACACATTGGTGCGGCTGGCTTCCGGGTTGGATGGGCATTGTGTCAAGAAGCAGTGCGGCTTGCTTGGGTTGTATCTACTACCAATTTGATACCATGAAATTGGGGAGAAAAAAGGGGGAAAAAAGAAAAGAAGMTTAAAAACACCTGCTCCTCAGTCACTCGACCTGTGTCCACTGGTCCGACTCACACCGAACTTCCCTATGCCTTGTCCTCTCTCTCTCCAGACGAAATCCTGCAACTAGTGATGCTTGGCCGTCCAACAACCTGCCCGCTCAACCCAAGACCATCTCTGGAGACATTCTCCCATTCCTCACTCCCCTCATCAACTCATCCCTGACATTTACATTTACATTTAAGTCATTTAGCAGACGCTCTTATCCAGAGCGACTTACAAATTGACCACTGGTCACTCCCCTCCTCAAGAAACCAACACTAGCCTCATCTGCCATTAAAAACTTCAGACTGTATCCCTTCTTTCTTTTCTTTACAGAACACTTGAGCGTGTTGTCTCTGATCAACTTTCTCATTATCTCTCTCAGAACGATCTTCTTGAACCTAACCAGTCAGGCTTCAAGACGGGTCACTCAACCAAGACTGCTCTTCTGTCACAGAGGCTCTCTGCACTGCCAAAGCTGACTCTCTCCTCGGTTCTCATCCTCCTAGATCTATCCGCTGCCTTCGACACTGTGAACCGTCAGATCCTCCTCTCCACCCTCTCAGGACTGGGCGTCCCAGGCTCCGCACACTCTTGGATTGCATCCTACCTGCAGGCCACTCCTACCAGATGACGTGGGGAGGATCTGTGTCTGCACCACGTACTTTCACTACTGGTGTCCCCCAGGGCCCAGATCTTGGCCCTCTCCTCTTCTCTCTAGACACTAAATCACTCGTCTCCGTCTTATCATCACATGGACTCTACTATCATTGCTATGCGGATGAAACTCAACTATTTTCCTCCATCCCCCCTTCTGACACCCAGGTGGCGACACGCATCTCTCCGTGCCTGGCAGATATCTCAACTTGGATGTCGGCCCACCACCTCAAGCTCAACCTCGACAAGATGGAGCTGCTCTTTCTCCCAGGGAAGACCTGCACGCTCAAAGACCTCTCCATCACGGTTGACAACTCTCAGAGTGCAAAGAACATTGGCGTGACCCTGGACAACACCCCTGTCATTCTCTTCAAACATCAAAGCAGACATCCCCCTGAAGCAGCAGAGTCCCTGCCCATCTTCCGAAAGCACCTAAAACCCTACCTCTTCAAAGAGTATCTTAAATAATCCCCCTCCTCACCTAGAAAAAAAATACATTCTGACTTTGCTGAACTTTATTGAGGAAAAGTGTACTTACTATGCATGTGATATGTGGTTGTCCCACATGTTAAGATCAATGCACCAACTGTAAGTCGCTAAGGATAAGAGCATCTGCTAAATGACTGAAATGTAAATGGCTTGACTCAGGGGTGTGCATACTTATGTAAATTAGATATTTCTAAATTTAATTTTCAATACATTTCACCCAAAAATCTATTTAATCCATTTAGAATTCAGGCTGTATCACAACAAAATGTGGAATAAGTCAAGGGGTATGAATACTTTCTGGAGGCACTGTATATATCACAAATGCAGTTGCACTATTCTACACACAGAAATGCAATCTATACATGCTTAGATGCAATCCATTTCAAATCAAATCAAAGTTTATTTGTCACGTGCGCCGAATACAACAGGTGTAGACCTTACAGTGAAATGCTTACTTACAGGCTCTAACCAATAGTGCACAATAGGTGTTAGGTGAACAATAGGTAAGTAAAGAAATAAAACAACAGTAAAAAGACAGGCTATATACAGTAGCGAGGCTACATACAGACACCGGTTAGTCAGGCTGATTGAGGTAGTAAGGACATGTAGATATGGTTAAAGTGACTATGCATATATGATGAACAGAGAGTAGCAGTCGCGTAAAAGAGGGGCTGGCGGGTGGTGGGTGGCGGGACACAACGCAGATAGCCCGGTTAGCCAATGTGCGGGAGCACTGGTTGGTCGGCCCAATTGAGGTAGTATGTACATGAATGTATAGTTAAAGTGACTATGCATATATGATAAACAGAGAGTAGTAGCAGCGTAAAAAGAGGGGTTGGGGGTAACACAATTGCAAATAGTCCGGGTAGCCATTTGATTACCTGTTCAGGAGTCTTATGGCTTGGGGGTAAAAACTGTTGAGAAACCTTTTTGTCCTAGACTTGGCACTCCGGTACCGCTTGCCATGCGGCAGTAGAGAGAACAGTCTATGACTGGGGTGGCTGGGGTCTTTGACAATTTTTAGGGCTTTCCTCTGACACCGCCTGGTGTAGAGGTCTTGGATGGCAGGCAGCTTAGCCCCAGTTATGTACTGGGCCGTACGCACTGCCCTCTGTAGTGCCTTGCGGTCAGAGGCCGAGCAATTGCCGTACCAGGCAGTGATGCAACCAGTCAGGATGCTCTCGATGTTGCAGCTGTAGAACCTTTTGAGGATCTCAGGACCCATGCCAAATCTTTTTAGTTTCCTGAGGGGGAATAGGCTTTGTCGTGCCCTCTTCACGACTGTCTTGGTGTGTTTTGACCATTCTAGTTTGTTGTTGATGTGGACACCAAGGAACTTGAAGCTCTCAACCTGCTCCACTACAGCAATGTAGGCATGCCACTGTTGTGTCGTCTGCAAACTTAATGATTGTGTTAGAGTCGTGACTGGCGATGCAGTCGTGGGTGAACAGGGAGTACAGGTGAGGACTGTGCACGCACCCCTGGGGAGCTCCAGTGTTGAGGATCAGCGTGGCAGATGTGTTACTACCCACCCTCACCCCCTGGGGGCGGCCCGTCAGGAAGTCCAGGATCCAGTTGCAGAGGGAGGTGTTTAGTCCCAGGATCCTTAGCTTTGTGATGAGCTTTGAGGGTACTATGGTGTTGAACGCTGAGCTGTAGTCAATGAATAGCATTCTCACATAAGTGTTCCTTTTGTCCAGGTGGGAAAGGGCAGTGTGGAGTGCAATAGAGATTGCATCATCTGTGGATCATTTCTATCTGCATTTTWAAAAATCCTGATTGAAATTGTAAGGCCCATCACATTCCACTATACATCTAAACACACACTAACAAGTGTATCTTGCAAACAAATAAAATATACAAACCTGTCTGAACAAAGGGGTTTTGACAACCAGGAGTATAGCGAGCTACTGTATCTGACAACACTTACAAGGAAACTAAAAGACATACAGTAACTGACAAATCAGTCCTCTTATCCCCCTCCAGTTTTAACAACAAACTTCCCATTCTCTAATCATGTTCTACATCTCTGTTCTTTTATAATTTTTTTAACAAGCGCTAATTAACGGGATGACACATCGAATCACGTTTAATAATGCATGGGTGTGTTTTGTCCAGAACATATGGCTCACATTATTAATATTCAACATCAATTGTCATTTCCTGCCTGACGGGCTCTTCCAAAAAAAATAAAAAGGAGGCCATCTTGATGTGTTGGCGAGATATGAGGAAACAGTTGGGCCTTGTTGAAGTGGTTTGTTTCCAGATTTGTCTGTGTTTAGCAGACTCGTTTGCAAGCTGCCAGGAAGGAGAAGAAGTTGTTCACAACTTCATTTCGATGGCAGCAGCTTAGCGGTTATGGTAGCAGACTGACAGGCAAGTGAGGGTTCCTGACAGCGGCATGGGGGGGTTAAGGTGGGAGGGATGGAGTGGTGAAGGAGGGAAATGGGGTGGCAGGCAAACACTGTTAAGCGTTTCTTGTTGGTGTGCTTAACAGCTTGCTTGACATGGACAAGCTGCGCAGGTGGTGGTGGTGGGGGGTATTTTTCTTCTCTCCTGACTTCTAGGTCAAACGGCCTGGGAATACCGACCGTGGTGTGCACGTGTCGGCACATCAATCAAAGCACTCTGTTCCTTTTCGCCCTCGCCGGCGCGGCTGTCAATCAAAGGAGTGTGAAACCGCTAGAAAGGCAACTGGTTCAGTTTAGACGCTGATGATGACAAATAATTAAAGTCTATTAAGAAGTGCGAAATGTGTTGCATCAAAATGCAAACAATGAACGTTCTTGACAAGATGGGAAAGATAGACAGATGGCAAGAGTAATAGAGAGAGAAGGAAGAGAGAGAGAGGTAGTTAAGAAACCTTTACTGAATTAAATATGACTGAGGTGTGAGAAAATGCATCCATCCCATTGGAAGTACTGGAAGTGTGACCGGCTGGGTTAGAGCCCGGGTGGTCTGCACGCCATAAGACTGTTTTCGCCTGCTGAGCTTAAGCCTAGGCATTAGGTTGGGTAGCTAGGGGAAATCTTAAGGTCTCGGGCAAGGTTACTCATCACATAAGCTTTGTTCACAAAACCATCTCTGTTAAATAGGATCTTGACAAGAAGGGAGAGGGGGGATGGAGAGATTGACAGAGAAACAGAAGGGAGAGTGGTAGGTAAGACATTTAAATACTCAGAATGAAACACAATTGAGATGTGAGGAAGCTTGTCCATTACAGTTCATGCAACATAAGTGTAGTGGAGAAATGAAATAAAGAATATTAACTAGGCACCCTTCATTGTATGGTACTAATAGGGAAGTAGAAACAGAGAGAAAAACATCCCACAGGAGAGAGAGGGAGAGAGAACAAAAGATACCCACTGAAGTACCTGTAGCCTAGTGTGAATGGACACATATCCAGTTTCCTTACTGTAGGTAGAGGTTGGAGTTTGGGAACCAATGAAACTGAGGAAGCACATGGACAGGTTATATTTTTACCGATCAATTTAAACGGTACCCAGGGAATTAACACTAGTAAGGGGTGAGATCCTTATGGATTATCCTTTTGCTGGGTCTGGTTAGTGAGCATATCGATTGAGGTCTGTGGTGGATGGGATTTTGAGGATGGGGGTATTTAGTTGGGCTTCTCATACAGGATAACCACACTACCTACTGTCTTAGGTCACATTAGAAACCAATGAGAACCAGACCATTCTTCCAATGGGGTTATAGGATGGTTTCCAACAGATTAAGCATAGCAATGGATTTTAAAGCTGTTCAATGGGGCCTCCCGAGTGGCACAGCGGTCTAAGGCACTGCATCGCAATGCTAGAGGCATCACTACAGACCCGGGTTCGATCCCGGGCTATATCACAACCGGCCGTGATCAGGAGTCCCATAGAGCGACGCACAATTGGCCCAGCGTTGTCCGGGTTAGGGGAGGGTTTGGCCGGAGGGGCTTTACTTGGCTCATTGCGCTCTAGCGACTCCTTGTGGCAGGCCGGGTGCCTGCAGGCTGCCCCCGGTTGTCAGTTGAATGGTGTTTCCTCTGACACATTGGTGGGGCTGGCTTCCGGCGGGGCTTTACTTGGCTCATTGCGCTCTAGTGACTCCTTGTGGCGGCCCGGGTGCATGCAGGCTGACCTCGGTTGTCAGTTGAACGGTGTTTACTCTGACACATTAGTGGGGTTGGCTTCTGGGTTAAGTGGGCGGCTGTTAAGAAGCGCGGTTTGGCGGGTCATGTTTCGGAGGACACATGACTCGACCTTCGTCTCCCGAGCCCGTTGGGGCGTTGCAGCGATGAGACAAGATCGAAATTGGGGAGAAAAAAGGGGTACAATACTAAACAAAAACAAAGCTGTTGAATGGATATTCTACATCGAAAGTGTTTTTTTGTCTAGGTATAGGCTTAGTTCGTGTCCAGGAATCCAGCCCCGTTTGTGTGACATTTGCCTAAAACTAAGCCTATTCTTTTCTTTTTTTTTCTTTAAATACAGTGATTGGGGAAGGGACTGGATAGGCATATTCCCACTGGGCAGACATTGGTTGAATCAATGTTATTTCCACATAATTTCAATGAAATTATGTTGAACTAATGTGGAATAGACGTTGAATTGACGTCTGTGCCCAGTGTGCTGTTTTTATCAGGTCTTGTTAGATAAGTAGTCATGCAAAGACAAGTGAAGCAAGCTTTCTAAGCCTATTGGAATTCTGTCAAGATTGTACTTTTGGTGTTGATGGCATAATACCAAAGATGGTAGATAAATGAAGACAGTTCACTCAGGATGTTTACCATCGAAAAGAATGGTCAGTTCCGGTGTACTTAACTAGGTGTGTCTCCCATAGACACCAATGCAATAGCAGCTGGTTCTCGTCTTTTAGTTCATTGACTTTCATTGAACCAGAAGAAAAGAACAGAAAAAAAACAGTGAGTGGGGTGTCTCGTTTCCTCTTCCATATTTGCCAATACGCTACCATTAGCAATGAGTATCTGTGGCTGTGACCGCCATCAACGGTTCTGACAGATACTCATTGCTAAAGGTTCCATGCGATTTTTCAGAAAATATTATCAACCTTATAACTTTCTTGGCATATGATTGATGATTATTATTTGGTCACTTGTGTTTTCCTGAATTCAAGCCTATCTGTGACATGAATAGACCTCAAGTAATGTCATTATGTAAACATCTTCATTATGAACCAGACATCTATTTTTACCAAGATGCACTAGGGGGCACTGGGATCTGGAAACAAGTCTAACTCCAGTCTTTCTCGACAATGACAACTATATTTCAGACTCCCCCGTCTTCAAATGAAACTTACATCGACTACTTTGATAAGCACAGAGTGAATGTTTACATCCCTACGGACAAAATAAATAAATAAATCAAGAAAAAAAACTAACAGAAACAAAACAACCTCCAACAAATCTGACATATTTACCATAACAGCCGTTCCTAACTTTTTCTAAATGAAACGCGTCCGTAAAATAAATGTTTGTTCTGTAGCCGCCCTTTGAAGTAGATTTGTTTTTTCTCTTTAATGATTCCGTTCGTCTGATGGTGACGGAAGCCATGCTGACACCTTCTTTTGGTTCATCAAGTTCCCCGGCACAATTACATGAATTTACTTTCAATAAATTACCATCTTTGCATACATCAGTCAAATCACTGAGCTGAGGCGTTCGCAAACAATATGCATTATTAATTGCATTGTCACAGTTTATTTGGTTAACTTCTAACCGACATGGACAGCCCCTGCCTTGATGGTGTATTTAAAAGCATCAGCATCAGCATCAGTTTTTAAAAGGAGACCACTGGGGTGACATGCACAGCTATACACAACTACGCTATACACCACTGTGGTTTTCACATAGGGATAAAGTGAAAGACCAATCAGAAACCGCACTAAACCAAAATGGGAGAGATCTCTGGCTCACAGGGATTGTAAAGGGAGAGAAAGTGCTTAACTCTTGTATCCTCCTGCATTAATAATGAACGGGTGCTTAGAGCCAACAGTCGATCACCTAAAAAATGTACGATTTTCATTTAATTTTTCACACTGATTGTCGGCAGAAATGGATGGCCTTGAGTGCTGTCCAATGTATATAATGAAGGCTCTTCGGTGTTTCCGGTTAGTTTAGAGTGAGATGWAGGCCTTGTTCGTATACTTTGTAAATGGTATTATGCCATGGAAGGAAATGGTATTACTCCATGGAAGGAAGGAATGAAGGAAGGACGCTTTTTTAATGTGTTTGAATGTGGCTATAGAGTCCTCCACTCTACAGAGGAGTAAGACAACAGACAGCTATTCAGACAGCCATCTGTGAAGAGTTCCATTCCACTAAGGGTATATTGAGGAGATAAAGAAAGCCTCTCAATCCCACTTGTGTCAGCCTCAAACCATGTAATGTAGTGTGAATGAGGATGCATTCCTCTCCTTGTTTCCTTGAAGGGATCACTGATCTAAACAGACTGGGGGGAAAGCAGTATGGTGGCAATAATAATTTATCACACAATGCTAGTAAAAGAAACGAAACATAGGAAGAAAGGAAGCTATTGGTCAATATTGGTACACAGTCGAAGTCAGGGCTGACTCTAGCTTTTTGGGGGCCCTAAGTGATATTTTGTTGGGGGGCCCACCACCTAATGGCAAAACATTTTAGTGGCCCCCCTATTAACGGTGGGAAAAAAAGTGTTTTAAATTTCATTTTCTGCAATTCTACACATTTTGCCATGGGGCGGAGGTAATTGTTTTGCAGTTTTACAGCTAATTCCCTGCAATTCTAGTTTCAAGTTTTATTAGTCGTATGTACGGGATACACATGGTATACATACACCGTCCAATGAAATGCTTACTTGAAGGTTACTTCTCGACAACGCAACATCAAAACAATAATAAATAATAAAATATAAAAATACGAACATAAAGTAAATGGCTCAGTAGAATAAAATAAACATTTTAGCATAAGCATAGTATGGGAAGGTACAGTTTATAGTCCAATATTTACACGCGTTTTGTGGAAGGGGGATTGTGGGAGCAAGTGTTCTACCCATTTTGCCATGGGGCTGAGAGATATTTCTGCCGTTTTAAAGCTATTTTCCTGCAATTGTACACATTTTGTAATGACTTATGTCATGTTAATATGATATCTGAGTAAGAATGACTAACAAAATAAATGGTTGTCCGGTAGGTATTCGTCCATGATTACTACAAGTTTAGATAGCTGGCTAGACTAACTACCATCTACAAATTGTTGGCTGACATGGCTGAGTGACTTTCAGTGACTGACGTAACAAGGCTCTGAAAGTTTTCCACTAATCTCCAAACCCTCCCTTTGCACTGGAAGCCAAAAGAGAGGGAAGCTATGGCATCTTGTAAACATTTCTGTTAATTATGTATTACAGCTGTCCTTCCTAAAGGTAATTACGAAGTAGCCGAGAGGCAAAGCGACCCCATTTGCATACGTACARGAGGAAAAGAGACATGGCGTATGCAAAACCGGGATTTTAATTTTTTAATTTGCATTCTTTGATTGGGAGCCTTGCAAATCATAGTGGCGGCTTGTGAGATGCTCTTTGCTTGGGCTCACAATGCGTACAGACGTGGCATGGAGTGGCGGCAGTGCCCAATGAAAGGTGGGTGAAGGCGTAAAGCCCTTGGTACCAGAGAGGTAGCGCCACGCATTCATTTCAACAAGCCTGCCCATTCTCCCCACCCTTCTTCATTTGTTGGCCACGGATAACTGTCAGTGATATCATTATTTTTTTCACTGCCTTGAGGGAGGCGGAACAGCATCATTTGGTGGCTCTTTAATGATTGTGTCTTGATTATTATTATGAAGGGATATTACAGTTGGTCATTACCTCGATCATTTATTTTATAAGTGAATTGAACTAATAAGACTTTTAGTCAGACAGCCTGAGGGGGACTGAGGGGTTGGTAATATCATAGACACAAATGAGCGTTTCAAATCTCACATAAACTTCTCTGACTTATTGATGTGCAACACCGTTTTAGCTCTGACAGACATAGTGCCAGTCCATAAATGATATGGCCATAGAAACAGTCCATTTCCAATAGTAAGAATTTCTCTGTCATATGCAAACAACTGTCAACGATTTTAAATCAAGGGCAGAGTAATTCTTAATTCCCCTACAACCAGCACATGTATTATTACATTATTTAATATCTTAACATTGACTTGCATGACATGGAAAATGGCCACCAGTGCAGTAAAAGTAGGTGATATGATACAGTTCTCTTTTGTGAAAGAGATTTTATTTCAATGAGGTTAACTTGTATAAGTAAAGGTGTGATGTGCAGAACCAACTCTCCTACCAAATTGCTTCAGGGTGGGGTTTAGGGTTCAACGATTCACCTCCCCCCTGYTGTCAGCACTGCAGCCATGCAGAACCAGGGCTGAGAGGACAGACATTTTGCATGCTAGAGTGACTGAGCGAGGTGCTGCTGGGAGAGGGGCATTTGAAGGGGTAGATCTCAGGGTCTCCTGCCTCATCTGCCAGGTCTAATGATGGCGTCCACCTGCTGTTTTATGGCCACAGCTGGAGTGGTCTACTCCCATTTGTCCCAGCAGCCCAGAGCGCTCACTCTCTTTGTCTCCCTCTCCCTCTCCCTCTCACTCTCACTCCATCTCCAGTGCTCTGACTTTCTCGCTCTCCCTATCACTCTCGCCCCACTCTCTCAGAGCACCCACTCTCTTTCTCTCCCTCTTATCCATCTTTCTGTCTCTCCAAAACCTCTCTTTCTTTCTCTAACCCCTGTCCTCTAACATTCCATCTCTCCCAATCGCCCTCACCCCCATAACCCCTCTTCCATTCACCACCCTCCTCTCTACACCTCCATCTCTCCCCCTTCTCTTCCTCACCATCCATCTCTCCCACCTTCCCCCCATCTCTCTCTCTCCAAGGCTCATTGCCTTGATGCTTTTTTTATGGTCAGCACCCATGAGCACCTCATCTAAAACAGCGTAGCCTCATATGTCTCTGAGGAGGGGGTAGGCTGAATGGGGTGAGAAGAGTGGGGGGAGCCGTGAGGGTCTAGGAGTGGGTGAGAGGGTCGAGAGAGGGAAACATCAGCTTCTCAGCTGAGCAATACGTCACACAGCTGGGCGACAATCTCGACCCTTCCACCTCGCAGCATGCCTTTCCACAATCTGTAACTGTCATTTCTAGTCAAAAGTGAATTTGTTTATCCTGGCAAATAATTGCCACTGAGTTATTCGAATTTTGTGGTAACAGTCCCCAAATTYCTGTTTGGGCACAGTTAAGAATAGATAGGCATATGTCCAGCCCTCAATAATCACATCTTAAACTGAGGAAAGGTTGACTCAACCAAAGTGGTCATGCCTTGCCTCTACTCTGTGATGTACCTATGATGTCACTATGATTATGTGATATGGCTCAGGGCCTAATCAAGCGATCCTGAGTTGTCCATACTTGCAATTTGGTATCTCAGCGGACCTTCGGAGCAGGTGTTTCTAGACAACTTCCAATTTGACAGAGGAAGATTTGAGTGTGGACTAAAAATAGGGGCAACCCATCATTTCAGGAGACAAGCTGGAATTACCCGACGGAGGGAAAATCATGATCGCTCCTCAAGCCCATCAAAAACCCAAGAAGCCTTTTGGGAGAGGCGCCGACTTGACAACATGTCAATATCGCTATGAGCACTTCTGCGCGCCAAGCTCTTAGGGAAATATCACTTACTCCAACAGCTTTTCCGATGAAAACCAGACAGGCTCAAGATTTGATATGAGCGCTAAGAAATCCTAGACAGTTGATCTCTGAGACCGCGGGAAGACAATWAAAAAAAAAAGGTAAGACAACACTTCTTTGTTGA
Source organism: Salvelinus sp. IW2-2015 (assembly GCF_002910315.2). NCBI lineage: Eukaryota > Metazoa > Chordata > Actinopteri > Salmoniformes > Salmonidae > Salvelinus > Salvelinus sp. IW2-2015. The sequence goes on from NC_036870.1 coordinate 13,249,685, forward strand.
TCACTGTCAACGCTGATACCGGACCAGACGGCGCATCTAACTTTCCTCAGCACCCGTCTGTCTCAGATCTAACGCGGGGAGGGAGAAGAGAAATCGCTTTCCCCCAGTTTACCCCCTGGTTCAGCAGCCTCTTAAATCTGTCACTCAGGCTCTTTTCAGAAGCTGACAGGATGATTGAATACAAACTCGTATTAACAGTGACAACTTCAGCCGCAGCTTAGCAGACCTGAACAAACAGAACACTCAAGTAGGCAGTCGGTAAAAACAGAGTTCTACACACAGTACTGCTGCATATATACACTTACCAGGGAACAGAGGAAGTTGAAAAAATTGTAAAAGAAATGTGGTATATTTTTTGTTTGTATTAGTGATTCCTACTGTAAACTGTAGTATTTGCAGATGATTCATGCTAAAAGCCTATTGTCTTGTCATTATTTGTGCGTGTGTGTGAAGATGCCCATGTGAGTATTTTAAGATTTCCATATTTAGCTGCACTCCCTGAGGTGGAGCCATCAGTCTGGTCTCTAGGGGCGACAGCGGTTCTTGATTGTGATTTGTTCCCGGGGCTATTACGCATGCTGAATAAACTATGCTGGCTGTTCAAGCCACACCTCCTCATCACAGCTGATGAACTGAAGGAGGCTTGTTAGGGTCAGAGTTTACACTTACGCTGTCCATAATAACAAAATGACAATGTGCTTCCAAGTAGTTTTTCCTTACCACTATGCTACCACTTGAAGTAAGGCACTATCTGACAAATGTTGCTTTAAAAAGGGCTACTAGGTAAACACACTTGATTAATTGATTGACACTTTACATTTTTCAAAAGCACAGTTGGCCCAGTTCGATCACACTGATAAAAAGGGGTATTCAGCATACCACTATGCTGCTGTTGAAGTAACACACTTTGTGATAAATGTTGCTGTATAAAGGGGTACTAGGGCTACAATCATTTGGTTGATACATTGACACTTTACATTTTTTAAAAGCACTATGGATCCAATTGGATCATACTGAAACAAGTGGTATTTGGAATTTTCGTGTAGGGAAGAGCCATGTCAAGGAGGATGGATCTCCACCTCTTCCTTACTTTGTAAGAGTGCAGTTACAATAAGACACAGTGTATTCTCTGTAGGAAGTAGGAAACCAAAGCTTCAATAAACTGCAAAGAGTAATTGGCTACTTTATTGTTGTTTCAAGTGTTCCTCGAAAGCCCTTAAGGAACCACTTTAATCTTTATCTTTGAGCTTGCCTGTCAAGAGGCATATCCAAAATGTCCTATAGAACTTAATATTCCAATATGCTGGAAGAAAATCATTTGTTCTAAAAATCTAAAAAAGACCATCCTTTGCATCTTCAGGGTACTAAATGGTACTAAAAAAGAGGCACTGGTAAATTGCGATTAAGAGAGTGATACTGAACATGGCACATATCACGACACGAGCCCTATCTAAAACGACACACATTGATTTGGGGTTTCGTCAAACGGTGACACTCTAAAGTCTCATTAGCAACACATATGTCTTTATTGTGATATTAAATCGTTCGGAGCCTGACTCTTTTCCTCCTTCGCCAATTAAGGGATAAGACAAGAATTTGTCTTTTGACTTTCTCTCACTGTATGGGCTTCTTCTTCCCTACTAAATCATTCAACAGTGCTGTGCTACTCATTAGCCCGCTTAGCAAAACTTCCTCTGAAATCAAATAAATCAGAGCCTGGGGATAAAATGAAAGCCCTAGCTCGCTAGCTCCTGGGATTGGCTTTTTCTGTAAAAAGGCCTGCAGTTAAGATTTAAAGCACTGCAGTCCTAAATGTTGACTTAACTTCACCCAAAGGGCTCTCATATGGTGAAGAATAGCCTAAAGTTTCAAGTTAGCGTAGCATCAACAAAAAAAGTTTGCTTCAATGTGTTGTGAAAGGGACTGGTCATTCATGTGCAACGTAGATAGGAATAGGACCCCCTCGAGACAAGGAAAGCGGAAGAGCTAAATAAACTGTTGTTTTCAACTAATCATCAACCCCTTGACAAGTTGAATAAATTGTGTTTGTCTGGGGCTTCAAAACAATGTTGTACTGTTGGGGGTACTCGATGACCAGAGTTGGGAACCACTGCTTAAGATGAATCAAATCAAAACCCCACCTACAGTTGATCGTTTTAGAAGCCAAATACCCCGGGATCCCAGAGTTCTAATACTAATACTCCAGGGATTTTATTGTGTGTGAAAATAATCCTGCTCTCCAAGATATGGTACAAACAGTAAACGTGCTAAATAAAAAAATATACCCCCCCCCCCAAAAAAAATGCATGGATCCGTGGGTGGCCTCATCTCCGAGGCCCCATGCGGCGCTGTCTTTTTGACAGCAAACCTGAGCGGATGGGCCAACAACGCCTGTTTCATCTAGTCATCCAGGGCCTGACGAGATCTGACTGGCCCGGTCCCGAGTGAGATCTCAGAGTCCCGGCTCGGCACGGCAACCCATTGGCCTCCATAAACAAACAGAGCCAAATGTCGTCAGATGTTGGCTTGCATTTAACCGGTGGTCATTCAAAACAATTTTTAATAGCTCACATAAAAGTCCAGACTTTTATCAGAAGCGCTTTTTCGTGTGTTGCTTGTTCTGAGCAGTGATGGGTGTGGTGGTATATTTAGCTTTGTTTTTAGTGGACTTGGATGAAAATATGTGAAGTGGAGACTGATAGAGGTTGAAGTTACATCTGGCTTTAGGTTGCTCAACYTCAGTGTAGCCATATAGCCATATTGGTCAACATCTTCTGTAAATGTCCATAAAACACCAGTGTTGTATTATGTGGATGAGCCACACAATTTCTCTATTTGAATGTTTGAAAGTGTCTGTCCGTGTCGGAAATATTATGTTGCACCTACTTTTTGGAGACACCCCCTGAGAAGAATGGGTACAGTAATGATCAAACCTCATCCTTCAAATGTAAGGTCTAATTCCTGACCATTATTAAACCAACCTCTCACTAACACCCCATTCTCCACATTGAAGATCCTCCACGACATCCCGACTACAGACAGACGCATCCGGAACCTTCTGAAGCCACAATCCCTCTGTTTGCCTACTGAATAAAGAAACGAAACGGACCCATTCAAATTGCAGAGTGCTTGCCAAAAGTCTCCTCGAAGACAAATCTGTAATATAAAATAACTATTCGCCCATTAAAGAAAGTAAATAAATAAATAAAGGAAGATGGCTTGGTATGCAAATGAGGGTGACGACAGAGTACTTTGAGGCAACTTTGTGATGCGGCAGCGATTCATCACCGCGGCTGGAAATGCACTCKTCGCCATCCTTAGCATATTCTAATGAAGCCCCGCTATGCAAATGAGGCTGCCCTTTCCCTGGCTTCCTCCGTTAAGTTCATCTTCCAAACGGGAGGAATGGGTGCATATGAAAGGTTGTGTGAACACAAACACAACATGTACACACAGCAACTATGAGAGCACACACAACACACACACTAAAAACACACAAAAAGTGTAGACCTACACAAGGGATGATGCATGTTGTATCAATGTGTGCCTATGGTAAACACCACACACACACACACACACACACACACACACACACACACACACACACACACACACCACACACACACACACACACACACACACACAACACACACACACACACACACACAAAACACAGCCACACACAAGTCAAATGGCAAGCAGCAAAAAAATACACCCCTTTGCATACATTAAAAAACAAATACTGTGAGTCACCAACCAATGATTGAAATAGAAAAAGCAAAAGCTCCATTTTATTTCGACTTATATAGTGGAATTAAGCATCTCCTTCCTTTTTTAAAGTTTCAGATATTCTAAAAAGCTACATGCGTTAGCTTCCTAACTAAAGTATGAATTTTCAATGTTCAAGAAGAACTGTCTTTCAACTACCTTTATACTACCCGAGGTAGAGGAAACAATAATACAAATAAATAAATATAAAATCAAACCTGGCTTCAAAATCTAAAATAAAATAAAATTTTATTGGTCACATACACATATTTAGCAGATTATTGCAGGTGTAGCGAAATGCTTGTGTCCCTATCTCCAATAGTACAGTAGTATCTAGCTTGGCATGCGAAGTCAGAGAGCCAAACAGCCTTACAATAACTTTGAACCCTTACAATAACTTTGAATTACAATAACTTGTAATTCAATAATAACTTGTAATTCAATTACAATAACTTTTACACATACCCTTACAATAACTTTGAACCTCTGGGGGCTTGTAAAATTGAGACATAAATATTGAAATATTGAAATGAAAGATGCTGCCTGCAACACAGCGGTGCATGGAGGGAGATTGGCATGAGAGCTGAGCCAGGTGCCAAGGCCTCAATCACGTATACCACAAACATGTAGACAAACACACAGCGCGCACACACACACTCTCTCTCTCACTTATGTAAAAACGCGTGCCCACACACACGCACATTTTTATCCACTCATGTTAACACACTTCCTCACAAATATACACTGACCACAATAACTCAAATACAGACACACACAAACCAACACTCTCTCTCCTTTTTCCTCGCTTTACTCACTCCGCCCCACACCACTCACACACACGCGCACCATACCACTCACACACGCTCTCCCCCTTTCCCTCGCTTTACTGACTCCAACACTCTGCCCCACACACACACACACCAGACAGTTATGGATAGGAAACATTACTAGGCAGTGGTAATTAAAACAAAAACTAATACTGGCCCTATGGATGGAGGAGTCTTCTAGCCAGACATCATTAATCAATGCCGGTGTCGCCAGGCGTCAGATGAGCCTCTTTACACCTACTGGTATTTAAAAATACACTGTCTGTGGATAATGGTAATATATACTATTTGTTAGGTGCCCTTTCATGCTCACTTAAAATCACTTTACATTAAAAAGCAGAACCAATGAAAAGTGAAACCTTTCCTTGACATTTAGTCTATGGGTTCTTCACATATTAATGCCATCTGCTAGGGATAGTTTAGTTGTGTGAATTGCTATTTTCTAACCATCCATGAGTATTTCATTTGGATGATTCAAATGCTTTGCCAGACATTCACACACACGAACATACAAATGCAAGATGCACATAACCACAAACAAATTCACACACGCAAACACATACACACCTTAGATAGCATATAAAGTATGTGCGTGTCAGTGTGTGACAGAAAAGGGCATTTGAGTACCAGGGTTCAGTTTGTGAGAAGACAGTGTCACTCACCAAGGGTCTCACTCTGCCAAAACTGAGTCACCTTCAGCTGAAACACACACACACACACACACACACACACACACACACACACACACACACACACACACACAACACACACACACACACACACACAAAACACACACCAACGCAGCCAGTCGGTCCATACACTGACGCCCACTGGGACACGGCTCCATTCTTTCACATCAGAGAAGGACAGACGGAGGGTGTGTGAATGAGGGAAAGAAAATAAAACAGAAAGAAACAATAAACAACACATAGAAAAGAATGAGAGTTGGAGGACTTGAAAAGGGGATCATACTGGAGAGAAGGAGTGGAATAAACGAAGAGTTAAAGCAGAGTTGGAGATGTAAATATGGAGTAAAAGAGTGAGAGAAGCAAAAACGACCTTACACAATGTTAACTATTTTCCTTTTTTTCCACCATTGTAATTAACTTATTGTGACTGCCTAAACAAACGCCGCTATTTCAACAAATCACACTGATTACAAGTCACTCTGTACCAGAGCTTAATACAATAAAAGTTAAATAAAAGACAAAAAAGAGAGCGAACACAAAGTGAAACACCACCAGCCACCAGCAAAAGCACCCTCCCCAAAAAAAGATAGAGCAATTAGAGGGAGAGAGACAAGGAACGCCTGAAAAGACAAGCGAGAGAGAGCCTGAGCAGAGTGAAAAAGAAGAGCCGGGAGAGAGACTGATCGCCACTGATCTCCGACAATAAGCGGCCTGACAAGAGCGAGCACGGTGCTACTCCAACACTAATTGGCTGTGAAAGGTACCCGCGACTAGGCGCCCTCGCTCAGTTCCTAGCGGCCTCGGTACAACGCCGTCGACCTGAATT